>NW_016806642.1:3370580-3383288 GCF_001698545.2 Rhinopithecus bieti
TGATTAATGAATTATTTTAACCTATATTATAGAGCATTATATCAAAGTCCTATGTTTTCTTTTTTGGCAATTGTAAAATTTTGTTTTAACTCAACTAAAAGAATATCATCTTATTAGCATAGGTAACTTCAGATACCATTTAATTGTTCCTTTTGCAACTTGCTGCAAGAAAATTTGTATAATGCATGAGTAAAACTAGCTCTTTAATCATTTTTAAATTGGGGTTTTGGAAAAGTAAAAAACTCCAGTATTTATAGCTCTATGTTCTTAGCACATCAAAATCTATTATAAGAAAAGAAAGGTCACACTATTGTGTTCAGAACCAAAACTCTACATTAAGAAAAATATTACGGAGGGTTTAAGAAGACATACCATTATCTAAAAATTAGCTATCTAAAATTAAATATCCTTTTGGTTAAAATAGTGACTTAATATTAACTCAAGTAAGAAAAGATGTACATCTATTATGTATTTTCTATATATATTATTTTCATAACTAATTAAGCATATGTTTATATACCTTCCCTATTCAGTTATACTACTTAGCAAACTATAAGAAAATACATACATGTTGGGGTGGGATAAAGCACAAAAGAGAGGACTTCTTCAAGTCAGTACATCCTTATACATAAACCTTCCCTTTCTACAAATGTTACCATCATTGGTAGGCTTTGAAAGACTAACCACGTGTATTTTGCAAATAAGAGATTACAATCAAACAACATGATTTAATACATCAAGAAGATGACCAAAGAAATTCTGCAATAAAGCCATTATATGGACAGTCCATTGTCATAAAGCAAGAACAAGCACAACATATATTCCAGGCAAAGTATGTGTTGGCTAAACATGTGGTATCTATCAAAGGCAAGCTATATCTTTCTAGGCATAACTTTAATTTGCCAATGCATTATACAGTAGATTAAGCAGACAAGCATTTTAGATAAGTAGAAAATACTTCAAGTGAGTATTAATTTTTAAAAATCAGATCTCCTCAATTTATAATGTTGATTGGCAATCCAGCATGTAGTCACAAAATCACTGTGTTAGAATTGCCTTTAAGATGTACACGCTCCCTTTATTGCTATGGTCCCTGCTAGAAAAAACTAATGTACAGCTACTTAATTTTTAAAGGTACGTTAATCTGAAAGAAAATATATCCTCCAAAGAAATCTTAAGTGGCCTGGCTCTTACAGTAAAAGTGATTTAATTTCCTTGTGTTTTATCCTTACATTTCATCATTATACTGTTTAAGGACGTTACCCTACTATATTTACATACCTTGTAAACATATGTATTAAAGGTGGCAGGCTCAGAGCAAGTTCTACAGAGGGTTCTTGAATTTATTTGCTGGTTATTCCAAAAACATCTATAAATTTTAAGTTCTATTTTTTTTTTTAAAGAGGCTCTTAAAGATAACAACATTTTGGAATCATATATTAAAGTAACTAATCATGCAATTTCAGAAGTGAGGACTTAGTTTTCCCTTTCCTTGAGTAATGTAAAGATAAGTCAATAAATCAAAAACTCACTGGTTTATATGCTATAAACATGGTGGTACAACAAATTAAGTTAGACTTTATACATTATCTTAAAAATAAGTTAGACCTAAGATTAAAACACTTATTCATGTCCCAAAATTATTTTTTTAAATCACTACCAATCACAGAACAAAAAAGTCACCTACCACCTCAACAGATACGAAGCAAGAAACTGACTTTAAAAATTCATTTATTACTCGACTTACCTAGAATTAGCTATGTATTCTGATAAGCAGTAATTTTAAAGACTCTGCAGTTAAAAGCATATTTTATCTGGAAATAGCTAGTAGCACAATGACAATTTAGCACACAACGCATTTATGTATTCTTCAGCTAACCTGGTCTCCATTCATTTCACGCTTGTGGTATGTATTAGGAACAAAACTCAAATGTTCCATTTTCTGCACTGCTAATCACTGGTGCTAATGCAAGAATCTGAAAAGCACTGTAGATACCTCCAAGTCTCATCTTACCATGTATGAGCCACAGTGAAGCGACGACGCTGCCGAATGCTTTTATTCACCAGCAACTTTCTGAAAAAGCATGGTGAGTTCCTTGGTGAACTGCGTGGAGAAATTTTAGGAGATGTAGGTCTGTTTCCTGGTAATCTCGGAAGCTCAAGTTCTAAATGCATTTGCTCCTTGAAAGTCTTTATGCAAACCTCAGGTTCAGAAGCAGTAAGTTCCTTTGAAGAATCTTTTGCTGTCATGTCTTGTAAGGAGTGCTAGCTTTCACCATCCAAAACAAAAATCTCAAACATAGCAGAGACACTGCTGCAGGTTAGAAAACTGGTAAGTCTGCAAACTATTTCCAGTTTAATTTACGAAGCTGTGACTCCAATGTATGAGCGTCTTAGAGCAAGAGCAGCATACTCGAAGAATAGCAAGTCAGGCTGTCACAAGGAGCTTTATCAGGCTGGCTTTGCCTCTGAAAATGCGCCAAAGTGCTTCCAATGTCAGTAGCCTCCTTGTGGATGAGGTTTGTCTGCAAGCTACACACTGACACTCACTGAATTCATTCAGCTGAATATAACAACTCATGAAATATTCATAAGGGCTTTTGATAAATCCTTTACATGTATTTTTTTTAAAAAATATCTTATCAAACAAGCTGCATTCACTAATGGATAGTAAGCAAAACCTAGTCACTTGTTTTGTTTGCACAAAGAGCAGACCCAGAATCCGTCCAGCATGTGTAATGTTTAAAGTCTTCATTCAGAATTATCTTGCTCTGTAATGCACACAACAGTAACTCCACCTACCAAATGCTATTGGCCCAGGATTATTTAAACAATTGCACTCTGTTTCCCCCTTAACAACACCCTTCATCGCTTTAGATTTCCACAAAATTTGTGAGGCTAACTGTCTTCATCACAGTAAAAACTGATTAAATCCGGGATTGTCAAAAAAAGCTAGCTAAAATAGCCTTCTGAATTCCATTTCTGAATGAAAGAGCTGATTTGCTGAAGTTTTTTTTTCCCTCCCTTCTCCAGAAGATCCAAAACAGCATCAATATAAAAAATGTCAGTGAACAGGAAAACATTGGATTTGGTTCATTCCCCCAAGGAATTTAATGTCCAATCTTTATTACAATAAACATTACCCCCATTCTTCTGTTTAAGCTCATTGTTCATGGGTTGCCAACAGCAGCCACTCTATGTGAGATGCACAGCCACTTTGACAGCAAAGCTCACAAAACTGGAATGAAGGTAACAACCAGGAAAAATGAACACTCTCAGTTAAAGCGCAGAGTCCAACGTCAAGCACTATGCTTGTGTTTGTGTATGTGAAGGGAGGTGTACAAGATATCGTATGCTTGTGTGTGGGCATATACATTTGAGAGTGTGTGTGCTCTTTGTTCACAAAGAATGCAAGTGAGACTTATGGGCAGGGGAGTCCAAAAAATGCCTCAAGTCCAAAAGTAGATCACTGTAACCTGACATCTAGATATATATTGGAATACAGCTTCTATACTTTAAAAGGCACTTGGGGAAGTAGAAAGGAAATAGTGGTGCTTGAAGTTTCTTGATGTTATGAAAAGTCTATACCGGCAATGATTGTCACAAGGGCCAGCTTGATCTCAAATAAGTTTGACAAAGCAGAACTAGGGCCAGCAAGAGTGACAGAAAAGACATGATTCCCGGTGAGACTTCAGTGAAAAAGGGAGACATTGAATTCTCCCACTACGATGTGAAGTCTTCTACCCTTATAAAATCATCTGGGCTGAGCGCAGTGGCTCATGCCTGTAATCCCAACAGTTTGGGAGGCCACGGCAGGCTGATCAGTTGAGGCCAGGAGTTTGAGATTAGGCTGGCCAACATGGTGAAACCCTGTTTCTCCTAAAAAAAAAAATACAAAAACTAGCCGGGTGCGATGGCACACACCTGTAATCTTAGTTACTCAGGAGGATGAGGCACAAGAATCACTTGAACCAAGCAGGCAGAGGTTGCAGTGAGCCAAGATCATGCCACTGCACTCCAGCCTTGGTGACAGAGTGAGTCTTTGTCTCAAAAAAAAAAAAAAAAAAAAACCATTAATCTGTGTCAGATATTCTGGCTAAAATGTGCTAAATATCTAAAGGGCTAAATAAGAGCAGACTAACCCCTACGTGTAGGAGCAAGTAAGACCCATGCCAGCCCTTGGGAAAGTGGTTCAAACACAATAGGAAGGGTTTAAAGTACTAGTTTACAGGTACTCCTCTGGAAAGCACAACAACATTTCAATAATTAACTAAAATATATTATGAACAAAAACACAGTCATGGAATTTTAGACTTGCACTGAATCCTAGTAATCACCTTGTTCAGCTCCTCATTCCAATGACAAGGTAACAGAGCTAGAGAATTTAAGCAACTTGCCTAAAGTCATCTTAGCTGCTGATACTAGAGCTAAAACTAAAACCCAAGTTTTTAAATTCCCAATGGAATGATCTTTAACTCAATTACAAAACTGTAATTTTCTTCAAGTTGGCGATAATGCATTTTTTAATATCTAAAGATATTTTAACTGCCCTATTTGAGAAGACAAACTATTAGTAATGTCACAGGAGAAAATATGGCTATAAGCTACCTAATATTTGCTGAATTATGAAAACAAAGCTGGGACTTTCCTCCAGCAATAATATGATTTAAAACTGGGACATGAAAATATGTGATTTTCCATTATTCATAGTGATGTATTAGCAAAAGTAAAATAGCAATTTGAAGTTACAAAAGATACTTCTCAGATTTACTTTTCAAAACTGCCAAAACATAGTAAGAGTTTTAGGAATTTCTTTCTAAAATATTACAACAAATTTCACAACCTAGATATAGCCGTATGTGAACTGAGTTTATTTAGATAAAGAAATGTTGACATAAACTTACCTAAAGCAGTAGAATAGTGCAATTATAATTACTTTCCATTTCTTATTGCCAAATTATGTGCCATTGTGTGGCATTCCACATTACTTTTTTCACTTTACCTATTATGACAGCCAAGTTCCCAAATAAAGAAATTTTGAGAATCATCATAAGAAGTGAAGTTCACAAAATATATAAAGTCTGTTTATTCTACCTACTACCTACTCTAGAAAAAAAAAAATAGTGATACACGCGGACCAAAGAGAGCCAATAAATATAGAATTTAATCAAGCGATAAATCGGCACTTTTGAAAGAGATCTGAATTATTGTGATTTCTGAAAAAAAAAAGTTTAAGGAAATGCATGAAAAGTTTGTTTTAGAGGGCAAACTGCCAAAAAAAAAAAAAAAAAAAGAGATGCTTCCAATAATTGGAAAATCAAAGATGATGTCTAAAGGTAGGGAAAGTATGCGATGCATCCTAAGAAAAAGTAAATAATAGTAGCGTTAAAACAAATCCTATCTATACATTTCAGCCAAAGAATACGCTATTCTAGAGAGAACAGCCAGGAGAACAGAGAAAATGCAAATAAGTCTACTTCCCTGTCAAGTGTCCTAGGAGAAACAAATGAAAAACTCGAAACTCTTCCTGTTCATGTATAACCCTTGAGGCCTTTGGCACCGCGGCCGTCAGAAGGAGAAAGGAGTAATTCCCCAATTTAATTATCCAATCGTACAGATAATGGGATTATTATGCAGAATTCCCAAATTAAAGAGTCTCAGTTATTGTTTTTTCTTATAACTCAATAGAACGATTTTATTTATTTATTTTATTTCATTTTATTTTATTTCATTTATATTTATTTTAGACAGAGTCTTGCTGTGATCACCAGGCCTGGAGTGCAGTAGTCCCTGTCTAGTCACTGGCAGCACCTCTGCCTCCGGTCAGCAATTCTCCTCACCTTCCGAGTAGCTGAGATTATGACAGGCGCCTGCCATTGCCTGCTAATTTTGTATTCTTAGTAGGAGACACAGTTTTCCAGGCGATGTGGCCAGTCCGTTCTCAACTCCTGCTCCAGTAATCGCACCTGCCTCAGCCTACCCAAATTACTGAGAATACATGGTTGCTAGCCACCGTGCCCACTGCTGTCTCATTTGGCAAATGATGGCAATTTCGGATAACCCGGCACATCCCTGCAAGAGCAGTAAGAATCAATAATTTATCATAATAGACAAATACTATTAAAGGATTGAATAGAGTTATATAGTCAATAACAATAAATAATTATATTACTTATTATGTATAAACATTGTGGAAAAAATTGAAAGCAATTTTGATTTTCATTGCGAAATTGAAAAAAGGTCAATTAACTTAGAGCCAAAAATACTATAAATTTATAGTCGAGCACTATGAAGTTGTTTTAAAAGTTTTCAAAAACTCATCATAGCATACAATTATTTGGATGAAAATAATACATTCTTGTTTATACCAATATCCTTCAAGTTAAAGTTACCAAATAGAATTCTGGCTATGAGTAACACCTTTCACCTTATCTGGCCGGGGCAATCAGGCCAGGACGAAAGAAATAAAGGGTATTCAATGTAGCGAAAAGAAGGAAGACAAATTGTCGCGCAGTTTGCAGATGAACATAATTGTACATTTAGAAAACCCCATCCATCCTCAGCCCCCAAATCTCAGGCTGATAAGCAACCTTCAGCAGAGTCTCAGGATACAAAATCAATGTGTATAAATCACAAGCATCTCTAACAACCAATCACCAAGAGCCAAACCATGAGTTGAAGCCACATTCAAAACTGCTTCCAAAGAGAATAAAATATTCTAGAAATCCAAATTACAAGGGATGCTGAAGGACCCATCTTCAGAGAACTACAACCACCTGCTCAATCAAATAAAAGAGGACAGCAGACAAATGAAAAACTTTTCATGCTCATGGATAGGAAATGACTTCAATATTATGAAAATGTTCGATCACCATACTTGCCCAAGGTAATTTATAGATGGGCCCCCTCCCCGCCGTGCCATCACCCCATCAAGCTACCCAAAGGTGACTTTCTTCACAGAATTAGAAAACTACTTAAGTTCATATGCGAACGCCAAAAGACCTGCATTGGGCAGTTCAATCGCTAAACCAAAAGGAACAAGATGGAGGCGCATCATGTTACCTGACTTCAAACTATACTACAGGGCTACAGTTAACGCAAAAGCATGGTACTGGTACCCAAACAGAGATATAGCGGCCAATGATCCACTGAACAGAGCGCCCTCAGAAATAATCACCCACATATACTAAACCCATCTGATCTTTGACAAACCTGGCAAACACAAGCAATGGGAAAGGATTTCCCGTATTTAAAGAATGGGCTGGGAAAACTTGCTAGGCCATCAATGTAGAAAGCTGAAACTCGGATCCCTTCCTTTACACGTACAACAAAAAATTAACTTCAAGATGGATCTAAAGATACTTAATGTTAGTGACCTAAAACATAAAACTCTAGAAGAAAACCTAGCAATACATTCAGGACTAGCATAGACTTCATGTCTAAAACACAAAAGCAATGGCACACAAAAAGCCAAAATTTACTAATGGATCTAATTAAACTAAAGAGCTTCTGAGCATGAGCAAAAGAATACTACCATCAGAGTCGAGAGTCGGGCACCCCTACAGAATGAGAAAATTTTTGCAATCTACCCCATCTACAAAGGCCTAACATCCAGAATCTACAAGAACCTCAATACAAATTTATAAGAAAAAACAACAACCCCATCAAACAGTGTTGAAGGATAGTGAACAGACACTTACAAAGAAGACATTTATGCAGCCAACAGACACATGAAAAAATGCTCATCATCACTGGCCATCAGAGAAATGCAACTCAAAGACCACAATGAGATACCATCTCTCACCAGTTAGAATGTCGATCATTAAAAGTCAGGAAAATAACAGGGTGCTGGAGAGGATGTGGAAGAAATAGGAACACTTTTACACTGTTGGTGGACTGTAACTAGTTCAACCATTGTGAAAGCACACGTGTGCCCGGCGTGAGCGTGGTGATCTCCCTCAAGGACTAGAACTAGAAATAACCATTTGACCTCAGCCATCCCTCATTACTGGGAAAAAAAAAAAAAAAAAAAAAAAAAAAATAATACCCCAAAGGATTATAAATCATGCTGCTCATAAAGACACATGGCAGCACATATGTTATATTGTGGCCACATGGGTCACAGTACCCATAGACTTGACCAACCCAAATGTCCACTGATGATGAGACTGATTAAGAAAAATGTGGCAGCATATACAGCCCATGGAAAACATGCAGCCATAAAAAAGGATGAGTTCATGGCCTTTGCTAGGGGACATGGATGAACTGGAACCATACGTTCTCTGCAAACTATCCCAAGGGACAAGAAAACCAGCAAACACCTGGTGCATGTTCTCACCTCATGAGTGGGAATTGAAAACAATGGAAACACTCTCGATATAGGGGAACATCACACACCAAGGTCTGTCATGGAGTGGGGGGAGGGGAGAGGGATAGTTTTAGGAGATATACTTAATGTAAATGACAAGTTAATAGGTGCAGCACACCAACATGGCACATGTATACCTATGTAACAAACCTGCACGTTGTGCACATGTACCCTAGAACTTAAAGTATAATAAAAAAAATGAGGAAATCCTAAACAAGTAAAATAAATTAAAAAAATAAAACAAACGTATTTTAAGTGCACAAAATTGCAGTTTGTATACAGCAATATTATACATAGCACAACATGGCACTCAAAATAACATGGTTCCCATTTACTGTAAATACGAAGCTGGATATTTGAGAAGACAATTAATTAAGAAGCTTTTTTAAAAAAGACAATTCAGAAACTTTTTATTAAAAAGCTTTAAAAGAGGAACAGATTTCAGACTATCAATATTAACAAAGTTGAATTATTATTGATCACATCTTTATTTATTTCACTAGCTGGTTCCTTTTTTCTAAAACAACACACAACTATTAGACTCTACTCAAGTAAAGCTATACCAGATTCCTTCCTTCAGTCAATGGCAAGGTAACAGAACACCAGTAAACAACCATACTTCTTCCAACAGCGTATGCTGTTATACAACAGTATATAACAGTAAATATACTGATATATAACTACAGCAACCCCCAAATTGCAACTTCTCCCAATTTTTCTATTTTGTTTTTTAAAACAAAGCTAGAGAATTATTCCATGATTGAAAAGAAGGTAATATTCAACTGAATGAAAATGGTTATCTAGCTATCTTATAAAATTAACTGGCAACTCTTTAAAAGAATTATAGAGATGTAACTTACATTTTTTGGCATTTCTACTGAGAGCCATATATGGCAGTAAGCATTTCTAACGTATTATTTTATTTGATCCTCATAAATATATCAGACAAATACTGTTGAAATTCCCTGTTTGAAATATAAAATCCTTTCGGGCTGGGCTGAGTCTTGTTCAATACCGTATTTCTGGAATTTGAGAGAGATTACGGCACAGAGTAGACAGTCAATAAATATTTGTAGACTGAATGTGCATTGTTTGTACATTATTATATCCATTTTCAGATAAGAATATCAAGACGCAAGGCCGGGCATGGTGGCTCACACCTGTAATTCCAGCACTTTGGGAGGTCAATGCAGGCAGATCACCTGAGGTCGCGAGTTTGAGACCAGCCTGGCCAACATGGTGAAACCTCGTCTCTACTAAAAAATACAAAAATTAGCTGGGCATGGCAGCGCATGCCTGTAATCTCAGCTACTTGGGAGGCTGAGGCAGGAAAATTGCTGGAACCCAGGAGGCGGAGGTTGTGGTGAGCTGAGATCATGCCATTGCACTCCATTCCAGCCCAGGCAGACAACAGCAAGACTCCATCTCAAAAAAAAAAAAAAAAAAAAAAAAAACAACAAAAAAAAAAAAAAAAAAAAAAAAAAAAAAAATCAAGAAATAAAATTGCATCGTTTTTAAACAGTTGATCCAATACTCAAAACTAGGTCTTTCCACTCTAACTATGGTGTCCATTTTATTATACTACACCAATGCTACCAAAGCTTTTTATAACAGAGGATACCTTATGGGACAGAAGAGGGAATTCATGCTCCCAGCGTGATCCAGTCATACTGCTAGAAGTTCATCTTCACATATACGTAACATCCTTGAGTCTGAAGTTATCTAGCATGATATCTTTATGAGACGATGTGAACACCTCACTTTTATCCATTTGATGCTATTTAATTACTCATCTTTAGTAAAATGGTGCTTCAGAAAGATCAGTTTTAGCCTGTACTACCTGATAATGTCACCTGAATCCTGTGTGGGAGGCTTGTATCCTAGATGCTTGAGTGTAGTTTCATGTATCTTAGAGATGGTCCCATTCAAGAAAGAATTGCCCACTCAAAGCCCTCCAGTGACACTTTATCACCTAGAGTAAAAGTAAAGTCTACACAATGGCCTTGAGATCCCTACATGAGGTTCCCCCATCTCCAACTACAGTACCTCTCTTTCGTCTTCTTCAACTCTCCCCCTAGTTCTTCTTCAGCCACACTGGCCTCCTTTTTGCTCACAGAAAATGTTGTTCAAGTTTCCTTTTTCCCAGTATATCTGCATGGTTTGTTCCCTCATCTCCTTCAGCATTTGCCCAAATATCACTTGCTTGATGAAGTCCCCCATAATTACCCTGTTTAAACCTACTAACCTCCCTTATTCTACTTCATTTTCCTCCATAGTACTTGTCAGCATATGATATTACTTAATGACTTTGTTATCATCTGTTTACTCCTCCTGGAATTCAAGTTTCATAAGGAACAGGATTTTGTTCAGTCCTGTAATCTCAGCTCCCCAAATACTGTTTGCTTCATAGTAGGTATTTAAACAAATATTCTTTGAATGAATAAATAACTGATTGCCTTGGTGCAGAATAAGACAAAGGAGGAGGCATCAAACAAAATGGAATAAACTATTTCTCTCAAATTAGAGTAAGAGCTATATTGGCATTAAGGAATAGCATTTTCAAAATGTTGTATATTTATTATTTTATGCAGTTCTCACTGTCTGAAGTGTTATTTCTCTATTATCTTTGTCAAGCATGTCATGTCTCATCCATTAAGGCTAAATTCAAAGGAAAACTCTTCAGTAAATTTTTTCTCAACTTCCATAGGAAGAGTCAGCTGTTTCATCCATCTGTACTCCACCAGCATTGGCTGTCTCTCTCAGAATATTTTGTGGTATGTTATGTTACTTTTTTTCATTTGTCTCCTGGCCTAATCTATGAGCTCTCCAAGGACATAAACCATTGTATTCACCTTTGCATCTTCAGAAGCTGGCATTATCTGTTCGGATTGATTAATATTTAGCAGTCAAATGTATGAATGAAAATAAATTTGGTGCCTCAAATCATGCCCTGCTATTAGCCCTGGATTTTTCTTACTGTCTTGAAAGCGATTACAGCCAATATCCTTTTTATACTTGAGCTTACAGAGGATTCCAAATGGAAACTTCTTAAATCACAGCAGTTTATCTATGTTTACCATTTTAGCTAACATTTCTTTGTTCTTTTAATAATAATAATTATTATTATTATTCACATTCTTGCTGCAGTGCAAAAGCAGAATACCAGTGTGTTACAATGTCTATTCATTAGGTGGCAGACTGGTAGGAAAAACTTGCCAGGCTTTCTCCTCACAGTGCTTTCTGGTTTTGGCAGAGTAATTAGGTGCTTCTTTCATGAGGCACAGTCTGAGAAGGCAGATTACATAGAATAAAAATACTAAGGGAGTTCCTCTCTTTCTTCCCTAGGTCATCATTAAATCAAGATATATTAGCAAGGATGAGTCAGATACCTAAATGCAAGCGGAAGCTGTTCCCATGGTAGGTGTTATAAAAACCACACTAAAAGAGGGTACTCCAGTTCCCAAAGATAATATTAACCTGTCAGCAAATTGTCTAAAAGGGTGATTTCAAATGAATAAAATATTAGGGACATAGCTATTGGAAACAAAGTTATACTTGGGAAAACCTCTTTCTCTAAAATAAGCTTTTCTCTTTTCATTATTTCCTACTTTGTCAGTAGTCTCGTCTGAAATAGATGAGAAAAAAATATGGTATTAATCTACATTGTAAAATTTTAAATGTAAATAATTGCCTACCTAAGTCCAGTTAACTGTGATACTACAGAAATCACAGAGTATAGCATACATTAATATTAAGTCAGATCCACTTCATTGCTCTTAAAAAAAAGAACAATATGCAGAGATCCATTATGTGTTTAAGTGGACATTTGCAAGCTATTTCACAGAAACAATATTTTCATAAATTAATATTTTACTACTATGAGCCTTACAAGGGCACATAATACATATCTATGTAGAAAATGCTTCAAAAATAGTAGGTTAGATCAAGATCAGCTCACTTAATTTCAAGATTTATTTATTCACTACATAGTCTGTTTATTTTAAATCTGTTCATACTGGAATTTTTAAAAATTTCAGTAGCAGTGGCCAGGTGTGGTGGCTCAAGCCTGTAATCCCAGGACTTTGGGAGGCCGAGGCAGGAGGATCACGAGGTCAGGAGATCGAGACCATCCTGGCTAACACGGTGAAACCCCGTCTCTACTAAAAATACACAAAAAATTAGCTGGGCGTGGTGGTGGGCGCCTGTAGTCCCAGCTACTCGGGAGGCTGAGTCAGGAGAATGGCCTAAACCTGGGAGGCGGGCCTTGCAGTGAGCCGAGGTCACACCACTGCACTCCAGCCTGGGCAACAGGGCAAGACTCCATATCAAAAAAACAAAAA
>NW_016806642.1:3383579-3443073 GCF_001698545.2 Rhinopithecus bieti
AAAAAAAAAAAAAAAAAAAAAAAAAAAAAAATTCAGTAGCATTAATGATGATGGCTCATTAGTTTATAATCAAGAAAATAGAATTTTATTTGTCAAGACTTGCTATAAAATCCTAGAATTTAAATTTAAATTTAGAGTAACTCAAATTTACTTCAATATAAATATTTCATATTATCAAAACACTGCAATATTACATATGTAAAATCAAAGGCTTGAGACATTTGATATGTAAGTATGCTGAGAGTTTTAGAAAAGATGTTTAAAGATTATATATATATATATATAATTTTTTTTTAAGGTGGAATCTCACTCTGTTGCCCAGGCTGGAAGTGCAGTGGCACCATCTCAGCTCACTGCAACCTCCACCCCTCGGGTTTAAGCAATTATCCTGCCTCAGCCTTCTGAATAGCTGGGACTACATGCGCCCACCACCACGCCTGGCTAATTTTTGTATTTTTAGTAGAGATGGGTTTTCGTCATGTTGGTCACACTGTTCTTGAACAAGAACATATATTTTTTGAAAGCTTCCCTTGTTACTATTTTTGTCTCTTTTGTAAAGTAAAATTTTTAATTTATCATGAAATAAAATTCACCTTTTTTGGTATACTGTTCTATGAAAGTTGACACACATATATATTCTTGCAATTCCCACCATGTTCAGGATATAGAATAGTTCTGTCATCCTCAGTAAACTTTCTGTACTACACCTTTATAGTTACATCCTTCCTGCCACCGCTAATCCCTGGCAACCTGTGTTCTACTCTCCATCACTGATTTGTCTTTTCAATCATATCATATAAATGGAATCATATAGTGTTTAACCTGTTGAGATCAAGTTTTTACTGAGCACAATGTCTTTGAAGTTTAGCCAAGATGTTACATTTATTAATAGTTCATTCATTTTTATTGCCAAATAGCATTCCATTGTAAGTCTCTACCAGTTTGTTTATTCATTTACCTACTGAAGGACAATTGGGCTGTTCTAGTTGTGAGCTCAATTATAAATAGAGCTTCTGTAAACATCCATGTACAGGTTTTTGTGTGAATATAATATGTCATTTCTCTATGGTAAATACTCAAGAGTAGGATTCCTGGGTCATATATAGCCCTGCAAAGATATATTTTGTAGTACTTTTCTCTTCCACCTAAATAACTATACTCTTTCAACTATCCTTATACAATATAGATTAGACGCTTTTTAATAACACAGTCTGAACCTCTGACATACACAGTAGTATATTACGTTATTAGGGCTTCCATAACAAAGTGCAAATGAGTGGGTGACTTAAACAATAAAAATTCATTGTCTCACTGTTCTGGAGGCTAGACTTCCAAAACCAAGGTGTCAGCAGAATTGGCTCCTCTGAGGGTTGTGAGGGAAGAATCTGTTGCAGGCCTTTCTCCTTGGCTTATAGATGGCTGCCTTCTCCCTATGACTCTTCACATGGCTTTCCCTTTATGCTGTCTCAATGTCACAATTACCCTTTTTAATAAAGATACTAGTCATATTGGATTAGAACCCACCTTAATGACCTTATTTTAACTTTATAATCTCTGTAAAGATCTTTTCTCCAAAAGAGGTCACTTTCTGAGGTACTGGGGGTTAGAATTTCAACATATGATTTGGGGAGGACACAAATCCATAAACATCCATCTTCTGACCCCAAAAATTCATGACCTTGTCTGTCATATGCAAAATACATTCGCTCCATCACAACACCTCCAAAAGTCTTAACTGTTCCAGCATCAACTCTGAGTCTCAAATCTCATTTAGATCATCCAAATCGATTATGGGTAAAACTTGAAGTATGATTCATCCTGAGGCAAAGTTCTTCTCCATCTGGAAACCTGTAAATCCAGACAATGAGTTATCTGATTTGAAAACACAATGGTGGGACAAGCACAGGACAAACATTCCTATTCCAAAAGGAAGAAATAGATCATAGGTCCAAAACCTAGCAGGAAAAATTCCAATAGATATTGAGACTTGAGAATAAACCTCTTTGGCTCAGTGTTCTGTCCTTTGGGCCCATAAATGTGGTGGAACCAGTTTTCTAGGTCCTGAGCATTAGTGACTAGACTTGCCCTCTGAAACCAAGGAGGTGGTCCTATTTTCTGGAGCCAATGGGGAAATGGCCCCAATGTTGCCAGGCTTGTGCTCTCTGGACCAATGATAACAGAAGCAGCTCTGCTGACCTCTAAACTACCTTCTGGATCATTCTTCTCTTTTCATAAAAACTATCTGCATTATCAACCAGCCAGATAGTTCAATCAACCCATTTCCTGCTTGTAGAATCCCAGAAGTCTGACCATTTTCCTTCACTTCATCCCAGTTCTGTCAGAGTCTGTAGTGTTTCTGCTGATATAAAACTCTCAAAAATCTTGTTGGCCTCTTGTGCAATTCACAGGGTTCCAAGCCACCAGACAAGGGGGTCTTTCACAGATCTTTCCTGGATGACCACATATCTTTTCCTGGCTTTTGCTGAGATGACACTTTTGATGCTCTCTCAGTCACACTTTTGATGCTCTCTCCAGAACAAGTTTTCTCATATTTTGCAATGTAGATAGGCTGAGAATTTTTCCAGTCTTCACATTCTGGTTATTTTTTGCTTAACAACTTCTTCTTCAATTTAGTCTCTCCCTTCACAGTTTACTATAAACAGCAAGGAGAAACCAGGATGTGCTTGTGACCCTTTGCTTAGAAAGCTCCTCAGCTAAATATCCAAGTTCATCATCTATAAGTTCTATTTTCCACAAAGAAACTAGAACACAAGTAGACCACATTCTTTTCTATTTTGTAATAAGGATTACCGTTCCTCCAGTTTCCAAGAAGATGTTCTTATTTCTGTCCGAAACTTCATCAGAAACATCTTTAACATTCATAAGTCTACCAATAGTCTCCTGGAGGCAATCTAGACCTTTCCTACTAAGCACCTCAAATCTCTTCCAGTCTCTGACAACCAAATTCCAAAGCCACTTCCACATTTTAAAGCATTTGTTACAGCACTACCTTAGTACTTCCTGGTATTACCACAGACTGGGTGGCTTAATCAGCAGAAATTTATTGTCTCACAGTTCTGGGAGCTAGATGTCCAAAAACGAAGCTGAGTTGGTTCTATCTAACAGCTATGAGAAAAGAATCAGTTCCAGGCCTTTCTCGGGGGGAAGACAGAAAGAGAAAGAACCACTGGAACTAAGATATAATAACCGTTATTTATTGAGAGTTTGCTATGTACTAGTTAATTTTATATACATTATTATCACATTATCACATTTAACCTGATAATACCCCATTTGAACTATATAATCTACACTTTACAGATAAAGAAACTGAATTACAGAAACATTAGATGAATTACCCACGGTCAACCAGTTGGTAAGTATTGGAACCCAAAGACATCTGACTTCAAAGCTTATGCTTTAATCCACCATACTTTATTGCAAAAAAAAAAGAAAGAAACGTATTAATATGCCATATTTCTATATATATAAATATAAAACACTGTATTAAAAACCTATTATATTTTATCTTGAAACCAGAATTGTTTCTCCATAATTTCTTATTTCAGGACAACACAAAGCAATTTGAATAAGCAACAAAATTAACAAACTTTTATTAATGAGTAATTTTAAAAAATAATTTTGCCTGAATGCACTCTTATCAACCTTAAGCCAGTTTTGGAAGAAAGCATATTGGTTTAATGTACCTTGGCATGTTCATTCATTTGCAACTCAAAATTTATTTGTCTTTCATGTCGAAAATAATTTATTTGTCTCTCGTGTGTTAAAATCTAGAAACTTTTCTTATGTACCTCCTTTTCTTTACCATAAATATTATAGATAGAAATATAATCTTAGGATTCTATTTCCAGATTTTTTACCTTCTAATGACACACCTGAGATTGATATTTTGGGGCCTCTGAGGTCAGATACTTAATTCTCATGGCTATTACTGCTACAGATAGTGCTTTGGTGTGAAATCTGGACTGATTTTACATGCCTGAGATTTAAAACTATCAAATTTGTGCTACATTATCTATAGCCAATAACTTTATTTTATTTTATTTTTGGTAATTTAGAAAATTTAGAGGCAAGAGACCAAATTCTTAATGATATTGTGTTTTTTAATCTTTTAAATTTTCTAATTTTCTGAAAGTAACTGTGCTTTTAGAAGATACTATAACGTACCCCTCCACACCAATCACCAAAGTAACATGTAGGAATTTTTGAAGTCCTCCTTTCTATCTGTGTCTAGCATCATTTCTGGGTTCAGTTTTCTGGATTTCCTGACACATATTGGGATTTGGTTGGTACAGTATCTATTAAAATAAATGGGCACTGCTTGCCACACACCAAAGCCAAGGAAAATTTTATCTTCATCCAAATACGAACAAACTCAAAGTAAAGCATATTGAGAACACAAATGAGAATCAAATGAAAAGAAAAGAAACACTAACACCCCCTTTTTATAACAAGTGATTTATATTCTAAAGTCACAGCCTATGATTACAGTTGTAGATTCCATCAGATTTTTTTATAGCTAAGAAAATGTGCTTCTTAAGGCAGAGATCCAAATTTCTGAATCGTGACAGCAACAGCTGAAGACTAAAGATAGACAGTCAAAACACCATTTTCTGTACATTTTCAGTTGTTAAAAAAGCAGTTACAGTACATTATGTATAAAACATATTGTTTTAACCCTGTGATGGCTTTACTGTGGAAAAATTTATGACAGAAAATATTATTTTATACCTTCATTATATACACATATTTTTTAAAGTGGTGATGGTTTTTTGTGCTTAATGTTATATTTTCAAATGTATTTTATATAGATGTGTATAGTCATTGTCAACAAAATATTCTTATTTCAAACAAACGTTGAATTCACATGTGGCCCCTGTCTCATGGCGACTCACACTCATTCCTCAGGATCTGTTTGCTTTTACCTCTTTCTGGAAAGCTCTTTCTCTAGATCTTTCTATGGTTCTCTCCCTCATTTCCTTCAGGTATCTGTTCATACGTCTTCTCAGAAAGTCTGTCCCTAAGGACCCGATGTAAAACAACAGCCCTGCCCTTCCTCTTACCTTCCTCAGTTTTAATCTCCTAACAGCTTCTGTCACTCACTGTCTGCCATTGTTATTACCTGACGCCTCAACTAGAATAAAACCCCCGAAACAACAGAGACCTTTAGTGTTTCATTTACCTCAGTAACTCCAGCTCCTAAAGCAGTGCCTGGCACAGAGTTGATGTTCAATAAATGCCTGCTTAATCAATAAAGGCCACTTAGTTAAACTGCAAGAGCTTTCACTCAAGGGTCCCATTAAGAGCCGTCTGCTTCATCCTCAGTCACTTCAACCAAGTCCTTAAGCAAATTCATTTTTTCAGCCACTGAGAAGAGGTGTGAAAAAACACATGGAATAATAGACAACAGGCAAAGTTAAACCTTGCCTTGAATTTGCCACTGTTGATGGCCTTTTAGCCAACCCTGCGGGGGTACCACTGAAAGCCTGACCTTCCATAAGCAGAAAAATATTGCAATTCTCTATTCGTTAGTGGGAACACATTTCACTAGACAGAAGGCAAAGCAGACATGAACTTGTGACCTTCCCAATAGAGTAGCTGCACCACCACCCAGCAGGATTTGCTCTTTCAGATAACACAATGGTAACACTGTGTACCGAGGAATGATTCACAGGAGAAACAGGAGCTCTGCCAAAGGCAGGAAGGCAATCTGTACAGAATACTATATGCTGAGAGAGCTTTCTTGTCATTACAAAATGAGAAGCAAGCAGTTTGGGGGATGGTAACTGCTTAACTGACATTATATATCCCTTAGAAAGAAGACCCAGAATGTGAATCACATCTTTTTTTATGGAGTGGGGGTTCCAATATGGAACTTCATTTCAGTAAAGTAATCAAGATGGTCTTTGAAGTTGATTTTCACAGTTTTTCAAAGCTCAATAAATACTGAAGAAAGATGAAGATGATGGATGATGGTGATGATGATGATAGTAAAATTTAAGCAAACATTTCAAATACAAATGAGTTGGATGGCCAAAAATATTTGTTAAAGCGGTAATAATTATGGAGATTTTGAAGAATACCTGTTAAAATCCCAGATATATAAAAAAGGAATGAGATGCCAAAGGTGAGAGACCTGAAAATCTGCATAAAATTCTAAATGATTCACTATTCAAAACATTAAACTTGTTGTCAAGGAGATTTATGGTAAGCATGGTAATTCTCTTTTCAATTCTAAGCTATCATTTATACTGTCCAAAAACACTACATTATAATTAAGAACAATTTTGCCATAGATAACATTATATTTCCTAAACAGTACTCTTGATATTTTATTACGATTACTAAGCACAAAATACAGTAATCTATAAAGAATCTGCATGCAAAAATACTTGTGGAAACAAATTAAACCCCTGGTAAATTAAAGAGCAATCATAGAGGAGAATGACCTAAGTGAGTGAATTATTTATCAGGAATCTGTGTTTTGAGATCAAACCTAAGCCAGGTTCTTCGTCATCCTTGAGAAATTCCTTCAGGTTTTCTGTTTCTCAGTGCCTTGTCCATAGATGTAAATGTTCGGACCAAGTATTCTTTAGGGCAATTCATGTGAATTAATACATGAAATTTAAAATTAAGTGGTAGTGCACCCGGAGCAGTGTCTCACACCGGTAATCCCAGCACTTTAGGAGGCCAAGGCCGGTAGATCACCTGAGGTCAAGAGTTCAAGCCAGGCTGGTGAACATGGTGAAAGCCCATCTCTACTAAAAATACAAAAATTATCCAGGTGTGCTGGTGGGTGCCTGTAATCCCAATTACTCTGGAGGCTAAGGCAGGAGAATCGCTTTAACCCAGGAAGCAGGTTGCAGTGAGCCGATATCGTGCCATTGCACTCCAGCCTGGGCAACAAGAGCAAAATTCCATCTCAAAAAAAAAAAAAAAATTAAAATTAAATGGTTCTGCATTTACAATACAATCTGGCACAAATATTTGAATAGTATACTCCTTTGCACATGTAAAATGTACTCTAAGTATTATCACATTCATTTAAAAATATTACCTGTAAAGAGGGAAATCCAAGCCTAATGTGGCTCCACAGCTTTTATACACAATTACTTGCTGGATTACCATTTGTGCACTTTTCCACACTCAAAGTAAAAAAGTAAAACTTTCTCCTTAGGGCCTAAAGCAAGCTTTTCAGAGAAAAGAGCAAATATGGTATGCTGTATAGAATAACACAAAGCGAGTTTCTGAAGATTAGAATATGTAACAACAGTTCATGGAAGAAAGAGCAAGAACTATACATCACCATTTCCACTTCCCTATGGTATATAGAACAATGCTAGATCTGATTTTTTTATTACAACATGCACCAAGTACAAAAAGGGGAATGAACATTCACTGAGGGGCCATTATTGCTAAATACTTGAAATATTTCTCAGGTAATGCTTCAAGTAATTCCATGATACAGGCTTTATTACTGGGAAAACGTCATTGAGAACAATTGAGGCTCAAGAATCTAGTAATGATGCTCTTAATGCTTTTCTCTCTGTAAGTCTATGTTCTTTTAATTATGTCAGTAGTTCTCCAAATGTGGCTCCATGATCGGCACCAAAAGCATCACTTGAGTTTATATCTCTTGAAAGCTTTCTAAACCTGTTTTAAAATATTGCCACCTACTGAATCAGAAACTCTGGGGAGTGGGACCCAGAAATCTCTTAACAAGTCTTCAGGTGAATCTGATGCACACCAATATTTGTGAACCACTGCATTCTGCCATGTTTTCAGAGTTGATAATCAAGGAATTTCAACATATAATGAGACCAGAAGAAAAAGCCAGAATTATAACTAGTAGATAAAGTTTCCTAAAGATAGATTTACAGGCTACAAGGTAGCTTCAGTTAACATAGTGAGTGTGAACTTTCTCAAACTCAGAAATGCTTATGATGGGATGAAAATTAGATGCTATCACATATGTCAAGTCAAATTAGTTGGCTGTGACTACCTGAAACACTCTATTAGTTCATTCTCACACTGCTATAAAGAACTACCTGAGACTGAGTAATTTATGAAGAAAAGAGGTTTAATTGACTCACAGTTCTGCAGGATATACAAGAAGCATTGCTAAGAGGCCTCAGGAAACTTACAATCATGATGGAAGGTAAATGGGAAGCAAGCACATCTTACCATAGCTGGGCAGGAGACAGAGAGAGATAAGCAGGAAGTGCCACACACGTTTAAACCATCAGATCTTATAAGAACTCACTCACTATCACAAGAACACCAAGAGGAAATCTGACCCCATAATCTAATCACCTCCCACCATGCCCCATCTCCAATTTGACATGAGATTTGGTTGGGGACACAAATCCAAGCCATATCATTCCATCCCTGGACCCTCCCAAATCTCATGACCTTCTCACATTTTAAAACAAATCATACCTTCCCAACAGTCCCATGGAGTCTTAACTCATTCCAGCATTAACTCAAAAGTCCAAGTCCAAAGTCTAATCTGAGACAAGGCAAGCCCCTTCTGCCTATAAGCCTGTAAAATCAAACACAAGTTATTTACTTCCAAAATAAAATGAGGGTACAGGAATTGTATAAATGCTTCCATTCCAAAAGGAAGAAAGCGGCCAAACCAAAGGGGCTACAGGCCCTGTGCACGTCTGAAATCCAGCAGGGTGGTCATTAAATCTTAAAGCTGCAAAATAATGTCCTTAGACTCCATGTCTCACATCCAGGGCATGCTGATTCAAGGGGTGGGCTCCCAAGGCCTTGGGCAGCTCTGCCACTGTGGCTCTACCAGGTACAGCCCCCACATTTGCTTTCATACGCTGGCATTGAGCACCTGAGGCTTTTCCAGTCACATGGTGCAAGCTGTCGATGGATCTACCATTCTGGGGTCTGGAGGACAGTGGCCCTCTTCTCACAGCTCCACTAGGCAGTGTCTCAGTGGGGACTCTGTGTGGGGGCTTCGACTCCACAGTTCCTCTCCACACTGCCCTAGTAGAGGTTCTCCAGGAGGGCTCCACCCCTGCAGCAGACTTCTACATTGACATTCAAGTGTTTTCATACATCCTCTGAAATCTAGGTGGAGGTTTCCAACCCTCAACTCTTGTCTTCTGTGCACCTGCAAGTCCAACACTAGATGGAAGCTGCCAAGGCATGGGGCTTACACTCCCTGAAGCAATGACCTGAGCTGTACCTTGGCTCTTTTTAGCCACACCTGGAGCTGGAGTGTCCAGCATGCAGAGTGCCTTGTTCTAAGGCTACAAAAAGCAGTGGGGCCTTGGGCCAGGTCCACAAAACCATTTTTCCCTCCTACATCTCTGGGCCTGTAATGGGAGCTGCAGTGAAGGTCTCTGAAATGCCCTGGAAACATTTTCCCCATTGCCTTGGCTATTAACATTCAGTTCCTCTTTCCTTATGCAAATTTCTGCAGTAGGCTTGAATTTCTCCCCAGAAAATGGGTTTTTCTTTTCTAGCACGTGGCCAGACTGCAAATTTTCCAAACTTTTACACTCTACTTCCCTTTTAAATATAAATTCCAATTTCAGATAATCTCTTTGTCTATGCATATGAGTGTACACTTTCAGAAACAGCCAGGTTACATCCTGATTGCTTTGCTGCTTAGAAATTTCTTCCGCCAGACAGCCTAAATCACCTCTCAAGTGCAAAGTTTCACAGATCTCTAGGGCAGGTGCAATTTGCCACCAGTCTCTTTGCTAAAACATAGCAAGAGTCAACTTTACTCCAGTTCCCAATAAGTTTCTCATTTCCATCTAAGATCACCTCAGCCTGGACTTCATTGTCCATATCACTAACAGCATTTTGGTCACAACCATTCAACAAGTCTCTAGGAAGTTCAACTCTTTCCCACATCTTCCTGTCTTCTTCTGAGTCCTCTAAACTGTTCCAACCTTTGAGCATTACCCAGTTACAAAAGTTGTTTCCACATTTTCAGCTATCTTTATAAGAGTGCCCCACTCTCCCAGTATCAAATTTCTGTATTAGTCTGTTCTCATGCTGCCATAAACAACTACTTGAGACAGGGTAATTTATGAAGAAAAGAGGTATAATTGACAGTTCACAGGATGTACAGGAAGCATGGCTAGGAGACCTCGGGAAACTTACAGTCATAATGGAAGGTGAAAGGAAAGCAAGCACATCATGCTATGGTGAAGCAGAAGAGAAAGAAAGCAAGGGGGAAGTGCCACACACTTTAAACCATCAGATCTTGTGAGAACTCACTCTCTATCACAAGAACACCAAGGGAATTCCACCCTCATTCTTTATTCAGCTCCCACCAGATCCCTCCTCCAATTCAATATGAGATTTGGGAAGGGACACAAATCTAAACCATATCAAACTGACATGAGAAGGTTTGTGAGACTGCAGTGAATAGAAAAAAGATGCCATGATTAATAGGTAATGTCTGCCATGACTCAGGGAGAAGGGAATGGCAACACCCAAGCATTGTAGACTGATCAACTATGAGCACCTATAGTTATTTTAATATCTGAATATTTCCTATATAATGAGCCAACTTAAAAATGGAGCTTTAGCAATCAGTAGCTTATTAGAAACAACAGTGAAACTTTAATATAGAATAAGGTTGAAGCAATCCATGATAATTACAAATAGTCTACTTATTGTCATTGATCACATCATAATTATTGACAATGTTTTTTAAGAACATTTTTTATTTATTAAAAGTATTCTACTATGGCTACATGTAAGGAGGAAATCTCTAAGTAGAAATTGGAAAAGAGGGCAGCCATGATCTAGAATTTCCGTCTTGGTGACATAAAAATTATTCCAGGCCAGGCATAGTGGCTCACACCTGTAATTCCAGCACTTTGGGAGGCTAAGGCAGGCAGATCACCTGAGGTCAGAAGCCCAAGACCAGCCTGGTCAACATGGCAAAAGCCCATCTCTACTAAAAATAAAAAAATTAGCTGGGTGTGGTGGCATGCACTTGTAGTCCCAGCTACTCAGGAGGCTGAGGCAGGGGAATTGTTTGAACCCAGGAGGTGGAGGTTGCAGTGAGCCAGCCTCGTGCCATTGCTTTCCAGCTTGGGTGACAGAGCAAGACTGTCTCAAGAGAAAAAAAAAAAAAAAAAAAAAAAACCCGGTGCTACATTTATGTCCTATAATGGTTTTGCATTATTTTGTATGTTTTAGATTAGGATTCTTTAAGATTTATTGGATGTATGAATGTGTCTATCCCTCCAATTAAACTGTATCAAAGTCCTTTAAAGAGAGAGATCTTGTATTGTTCCTCTTAGTGTTTTTCCCACAATACCTTCCTGCAGTCTTCTGATCACAATAGCACTGGAATATTTGTTAAACATAAATTAGTAGCAAAAGGATAATAACTACCAATTCCTAGATGTCTATTGTGTCCAAGTTTGCAAATACAGTAACAAAGAAACTCTTGTTCTGAGATTCAAAGCTGAAAAATACTAAGTACTAAAGTTTTATTCAAACCCAGCTGTCTCACTCTAAAGATCTTTCTCCAACCAAAATGTCTTTTCTAAAAATCAGCTATGCTATAATATAAATACAGTATATATTATTTTATACATAAAATTATAAAGATATAATTTATGTATGTATGTATTTTATATGTAAATATAAACATAGTCACTGAGTTTGAGTACCTACATTAGTAAACCTATGTTCATTCATAATTATCTGTGGATTGAAGCAATTCTGTCACTCATTTACTTTCAGTTTCGTTCTATGGAAATGGGACCACTTTAAGGAATAATTCTGTGTGTCTTCCCAATCAGTAGAAATAAGGGCTTGGTTCTGGAGCTGATTTTTTTCTAATATTGTCAATTAACTAATGCTCAAAGCTGGCTAGCGCTGGGTTTTTCTGATACAAACAGAAGGGATAGATTTGTAGCCAACGGAACACTTTGCTCCAAGAACTTTACCTAAATGCAATCAAAAAACATTCAAGACAAATTATTCGCCAGTCTAGAATTTTCTTTGGCAACAATTTGTCGTGTTCAACTCTATGCATGGCCCAGTGTAGCATTCAACAAATATTTGGTTCCAAAGAAATAAAAAACAAGAGAGTATATTTTCTCCTCTCTTTACTAAAAAGGCTTGCTAATAGTAAGACTAGTTATAGTGGAACTGCATCTAAATAAAGGAAAAATTTGAAAATACTGTCCACAAATAGTTATGTAGAAACACTAAGTAAATCAGAGTATGTTCAATAGAATTTAATTCCTCATTTTCCTCCACTTCTAGTCTACTTTTTGGTAAACAGCATACACCTTCAGGTTGATTGTGTCTCTCATCCAATTCCACACTTACCAATTGAAGAATATTGTCACCTGTTGGCCAAAGCTACTTTCCATCACAGAAAGCTAATCTAGATTACAAATTGTTTCTTCCACAGGAAAATATTCAGCTTTATCACACCTCTTCCTAAATAATCTAGACCTATAAAACATTATACCAAGAAAAAATTCTAAAACTCAAAAGGCTACGATATATGGATCTCCCAAGAACTCACCAGCTCTAACAAATGCATAATCCCAATTGACAAAAATAGCCTCTCTGAAATATGGCAAGACAAAGAAGTGTACACATGTGCCCAGTGGGCCGTTTGAAGGAATATTCTCCTGGCCTTTTGGGGACTGACCATCTCAATGGCAAACTGATTCCCAAAACAACTGGCTATCTGACCAAAAGGCATATGCATTGAAACACACTCATATGTGAAAGTGCAAGGGAACTAAATGTTTAGAAACTTAAAAATCAAAACTTATAAGTTTAAAATAAACATAAAATCCAATAAACACACAGTCATAATATGTTACCAAATTTTTTTGTACCAGAATCTACCTAGTCTGCCTAGAAAAAATGATGTTATTTCATAACAGAGAGAAGCAACAATGATGGATATATCTTCGTAATGCAGATAATGGCTTTTATATTCATAAGATACGAGACTTGGCATTTAAAAGTCCAAAGGAAAAAGAGATTATGACCTACTTTTTTCATTACTGATAATGATGCTCATTTCTGAAAATCTTTCAAATGATGTATTGTTATAGCTACAGGAAAAAAAGAAAATACCTACTTAAGCATTCTAGAGATGATTACTTGGAGTTAGTCAATTTTGCCACGAATCATTCTCCCTCATTTATATTCTTGATTTGTCAAAAACAGCTCATACTGCTGATAACACCATCCTCTCTGAATATTGTCAGGGACTATCATATTCTACTTTTGAAATAGTTGGAATAAATATCAATCTCAGCATTTTCATTTCACTTCAACTACATATCATTCTCCAAACTATGCTGGTGGCTACAAATGTGTGACTTGATCAACTTATTCCTTTATTCACTATTGGGTTTTTGCATTAAAGTCATATAAGGTGCTTCATGAAATGATTCCCTTAGAAATCTCCCCAGTATACCTATTACTGTCTATTAATAGAAATGCCTAAATAACTGCTTAGTATCACATAGATGTTCATAGCAGAGAAAGGCAATCGCTGCTATTAACATGTCTTCTGCTTTCTAGAAAATGCATTGGTACTTCAAAGAAAATTTAATGGAGATGTTTTATATAGAAAAAGCAATCAAGTTATTAAAGGACCAGGTGTCATTTTCTAAGTGTAGTCATAATATTATAAATTAAAGTACAAGAATTAGTCACCTATCTCAATTGCCTAGCATCTAGTCACTGGCAAATTAAGCTGATGAAGTCAAGATGTAAGTTTTTGTACCTCCAGGCTTCACCGTCTCTAATTTATTCCTCTCTGTCTCTCACTACAATTACTTATTTTCCTGAATATATCAGCCTGACCATGTCACTCTCTTGCTTTATACAACTCAATGATCCCAGATGCCTACTAGATAAATTCCAATCCTTTTAGTTAATGGCTTTCCAGAAGCTCTGTAACCTCTCCTTTCTTATCCTTTAGCCTATCCTTTCTTATCTGAGGCAAACTCAAGCCAAGATCCTGTCCTGTCCAGACCCAGGTTTTCTTTTGGCCTCATTTCCTGCTACTGCACCCCACACCTCATGTATGGAGTCCTCCAGGTGCACATTTTTTCACATGCTCACACATTTAGTCACTCATGCTGCTCGTTATACATGCAATGTTCTCCTTCCTCACTTCCCCAGTGTATTTCACTCCAAGACCCAATCGAATGTCACTTCCGTTCTTGAAAGATCTCACTGATACCTCCAGGTTGGTTGGTATTTCCATTGTGCTCAGTAGATACCTTTACCATAGAACTTATTACATTACAAACTTGTTAATTGTACATTGGCATATCTATTTCCCCCAGTTGAGTGTGAACTTCATGAGAATATGGCTCATGTCTTAATCTTTATATTTTGAGTCCTTACCAAATTACAAGACCCACAGTAAACACATAGTCACTTTTGGCTGGTTAAGTGAATAAAGTATGAATTCCAGAATATTTGACAGCAATATATTACACTAATACTCCCCACCATTTATCTTCCAAATACATGTATCACTCTTCTGCAAAAAATCACAAGAAAGAAGGTAGTCTAGCCCCTGCCTCTGGACAGGTAGTCCAAAATGTATTTCCTATTTTTAGGTTTGTATTGCCAATTTCATATGAAAGAATAGAACTGTATAACCTTTAAAGCACAACAAACTTACTTAGAAAAATATTTGTAAATTCTCATAAATTCTTAGTATACAATTAAATATATTTTAAACCACTAAATCAGTTTGAATGCCTGCTACATAGGAGTACAATAAAAGTTTGTTAAATAAGTAAATTTATAAATGAATACAATTATTAATAAATATAAAAATAATACTTTAAGATGTAGATTAAAAGGCACTTATACATTGTTTATTACTGTGCCTAAGAAAGTTGAATTATTAAATGAACTTTTGAGATTGATATTTAGAAGTAGTTGAGAGTCAACCATAATTTTATGACAAATTCCTATTTGTTCTGGCTTAGAATTCTTATTAGAATGGAAAATGAATAAGCACTAGTAGAGCACTCTCAAAGTAATACTGGAAGAGCAATTCAAAGCAAAACTCTGAGTCTAAAAAAACACCAAGGGAAAAAGAATTAAAGAAACAAAACTAATCATACCATTTCTATAACCCCATTTCTATGATCCAACCTTTCTTCTTTTTTAATGCTTTTGAGAATCACAGTAAAAAAAAAGTCATTAATAGCCATGGGCAAAAGTGTAAAATACACGTCATTACAAATATTGTCACAGATCTAAAATTTGAAGATGTTGATAGAATTCCAGCAATACATACTAGAATGCAGTAGATCTTTTCAAAAAAGTTCATGCTTTGAAATATTCAAAAAAAAAGTTTTTTCAACTAAATACATTGCTAGGCTAACCAAGTGTTAATTGATTCTCTAGCAAATTAAGGCAGCTAATGCCTGAAAACAACTCTTCCATACCATGTTTGGTAGTAATTAGTGTTACTCATCTAGTGTCCCAGCTGTCTTCTTCCTAGGCAGATGGTAGGATAGTACTTCCTGCCCCCCTGTGAAAATATGGAGCATGTGACTCATTCTAGCCAGTGATTTATAACTGGATATAACCACACAATTCTTTGTAAACTGAAACCCTCTCAGAGCTCTTTTTGCTTTCTTGCACTTATCATGAAAATGTTTGAGATGGTGGCAGCTGTCAGACTGGGGTTCTAGAGTAATTGTAATCAGTCCAATTCATCCATACCCAAGATGAATGTGTCATATGAGCAAGAAGAAAACCTATAGTGTTTTAAAGCTCCAAGAGTTTGGAGTTGTTTGTTATAGCATAATAGCCAGCTTATCCTGACTTATACAACCTGAAAAAGTAGGGTGTTTCTCAGGTAAAATTAAATGAGATATTGTGATGCATTCTATTTTCTACAAACTATTAGATCAAAGCAACAAAAAGAGCAATGCTGTGTCAAAATGTGGTTATGAATATTTTAATATAATTATCTCCTTTACATTGAAGTTTAAAGATGCTTTGCATTAAGAAAAATCCTTTAATGAAATAAAAATATAGGTTGGGTCATAATTACATGACAATATGACTCACTATATGAAGCATTCCTTCAAATGGTCACTTTACTCTGGTACTCTAAAAATATGACAGTTAATAAAACATACTTTACAAACTGCATTTTAAAAATGCATTTACATTGTGAAGTGAGGTGTGCCCATGCTGTCACTAAAATGCTAGGAAACACCAAACTTGTGTTTATTCTGATCCATTCAAATAATTCACAAGGAAATGCAATTTAGGAGTTTAATCTTTGTAAATTTCTCTATCTCATCAAAGAGAACTTTATGATGACAAGCAATTCTCCCAATAAGAATAACTTCCCATTCCTCTAAGATATTGCTTTAAACAATGAGTGAATTTTTTTAAAAAAAAAATTATAGTTAGCCAAGCAGGAGGGAGCACAACTTTCTCACTGGAGGAAGGGACCTCAAGGCCAGGGACTGTGTGTGCCTTGTTTACAGGCCTGTTCTGCATAACATAGCACAATGACTGATGTACAGAGACAACATTCAATAAGTATCTGTGGAATACATTAATAAATACATGAGTTATGGCAATACAGAGAGAAAGAAAAGAAACCCTTAGGTACTCTGATCTGAAAGATACTCTCATTGGAGTTAATCTAGTCCAATCCTCTTTTTAATAAGTGGGTAAATGGAGCCACAAGGAGAAGAAGCCATACATTGAGTTGACAAAAGAGCTGGTGTTAGAACTCAGTCCCAGCTGGTGTGGGTATTGGTTTCTCGGTCCATAGTCTTTCTATTATGTCATTCATTTACTAGCAAGCACAGATTAGAGACCTCCAGACAAGCATATTTTCTAGCTCAATCAGGTATGCGTGTTTTTTTCTTTTTTAAAATTTTACTTTAAATTCTGGGATACATGTGCAGAACATGCAGGTTTGTTACATAGGTATACACGTGTCATTGTGGTTTGCTGCACCCATCAACCCATCATCTACACTAGTATTTCTCCTAATGTTAACCCTCCCCTAGTTCCCCACCCCTCAAAAGGCCCCAGTGTGTGATGTTCCCCTTCCTGTGTCTATGTGTTCCCATCGTTCAGCTCCTACTTATGAGTGGAGAACATGCAGTGTTTGGTTTTTCTGTCCGTGTTAGTTTGCTGAGAATGATGTTTCAGCTTCATCCATGTTCCTGCAAAGGACATGAACTCATCTGTTTTTATGGCTGCATAGTATCCATGTGTATATGTGCCACATTTTCTTTATCCAATCTTAACATTGATGGGCATTTGGGTTGTTCCAAATCTTTGCTATTGTGAACAGTACTGCAATAAACATACGGATGGTATGTGCTTCATAGTAGAATTGATTTATAATCCTTTTGGGTATTGGCTGGTTCAGATGGTATTTCTAGTTCTAGATCCTGAGAATTGCCACACTGTCTTCCACAAGGTTGGAACTAATTTACACTCCCACCAACAGTGTAAAAGCGTTTCTATTTCCCACAACCTCTCCAGCCATCTGCTGTTTCCTGACTTTTAATGATTGCCATTCTAACTGGTGTGAGATGGTTTCTTATTGTGGTTATTGATTTGCATTGCTCTAATGACCAATGATGATGAGTTTTTTTAATATGTTGTGGCTGTATATTCTTTTGAGAAGTGTCTGTTCATACCCTTCACTTACTTTTTGATAGGATTGTTTTCTTTCTTGTAAATTTGTTTAAGTTCTTTGTAGATTCTGGATATTAGCCTTTTGTCAGATGGATAGATTGCAAAAATTTTCTCCCATTCTGTAGGTTGCCTGTTCACTCTGATGATAGTTTCTTTTGCTTTGCAGAAGCTCTTCGGTTTAATTAGATCCCATTTGTCAATTTTGGCTTTTGTTGCCATTGCTTTTGGTGTTTTAGTCATGAAGTCTTTTCCTGTGCCTATGTTCTGAATGGTATTGCCTAGGTTTTCTTCTAGGGTTTTATGGTTTTAGATCTTATGTTTAAGTCTTTAATCCATCTTGAGTTAATTTTTATATAAGGTTTAAGGAAGGGATCCAGTTTCAGTTTTCTCCATATGGCTAGCCAGTTTTCCTGACACAATTTATTAAATAGGGAATCCTTTCCCCATTGCTTGTTTTTGTCAGGTTTGTCAAAGATCAGATAGTTGTAGGTGTGTAGCATTATTTCTGAGGCCCCTGTTCTGCCCCATTGGTCTATATATCTGTTTTGGTACCAGTACTATGCTCTTTTGGTTACTGTAGCCGTGTAATATAGTTTGAAGTCAGGTAGTGTGATGCCTCCAGCTTGGTTCTTTTTGCTTAGGATTGTCTTGGCTATATGAGCTCTTTTTTGGTTCCATATAAAATTTAAAGTAATTTTTTCTAATTCTGTGAGGAAAGTCAATGGTAGCTTGATGGGAATAGCATTGAATCTATAAACTACTTTGGTCAGTATGGCCTTTTTCACGTTATTGATTGTTCTATCCATGAGCATGGAATGTTTTTCCTTTTGTTTTTGCCCTCCCTTGTTTCCTTGAGCAGTGGTTTGTAGTTCTACTTGAAGAGGTCCTTCACATAACTTATGAGTTGTATTCTTAGGTATTTTATTTTCTCTGTAGCAATTTTGCATGGGAGTTCACTCATGATTTGGCTCTCTGTTTGTCTATTATTGGTGTATAGGAATCTTGTGATTTTTGCACATTGATTTTATATCCTGGGACTTTGCTGAAGTTCCTTATCAGCTTAAGGAAATATTGGGCTGCGATGATGGGGTTTTCTAAATATACAATAATGTCGTCTGCAAACAGAGACAATTTGACTTCCTCTCTTCCTATTTGAATACCCTTTATTTCTTTCTCTTGCCTGATTGCCCTGGCCAGAACTTCTAATACTATGTTGAATAGGAGTAGTGAGACAGGGCATCCTTTTCTTGTGCTGGTTTTAAAAGGCAATGCTTGCAGCTTTTACCCATTCAGTATGATATCGGATGTGGGTTTGTCACAAATAGCTCTCATTATTTTGAGATACGTTCCATCAATACATAGTTTACTGAGAGTTTTTAGCATGGAGGGGTGCTGAATTTTATCACAGGCATTTTCTGCATCTATTGAGATAATCACGTGGTTTTTGTCATTGGTTCTGTTTATTCGACAGTCTTTAAAAAAAAATGCATGTTTTTGTTGAGTGCCAATAATACATTAGGCACTGTGCTAAGCACTAGTGGTAAAATTGAATAAAATGTAATTTTGTTTTACCTTGATCTATTAATTGAAAACTATCATGGTTGATAATATTTACGTGCCTGTTTGGGTTTGTTCCCATCAGATAAGCTGTTAAGAAATGTTAAGTCTTGGATTTCAGGGAAATAAGGGCATTTATTTTATGAAAAAAAAAAAAAAAAAAAAAAAAAAGAAAGAAAGAAAGCTCACAGGATTCAGGATTCCTGGAACTGTTCACCACTGTTTAATGTTTAAACCTATGAAAGTATCTAATGTGGATCGCTTCATATAAAATGTACTTAATTTTTATTCTGAGGATGCCATCTTTCTGTACTAAGTTTACTTTGACAACAATATGTGCTTTGTAACTCTTTGAGAATAGGATCCTGCACCAATTTCACTGAAGTTTGTAACTATGCAAAGCTGAATTCTAATTAATAGTACAGTAAAAGCTTTGTTCTCCTTTTCCATGGGGGTGATGAAATGCCTTAACTCTTTAAGCAGGCATCAATTCATGTTACCCAAGGTGTTTTCATTCCTCTAGGTTACCCCCACTCACCTTTGTTAAACCTGTCCCTAAGTAAAAGGGCAGGAAGGTAATGAATTACAGGTCCCTACACCATACATTTGGCACATATATATGTCTCATTTTAGTTAATTGTGTAAGACTCTATTCCCTTCAAAATTCAGTACACTCATGAGAAAACTTTTCCTGTAACTAAAACAGGCGAGCATGCTCCAACAGTAAAAACAGCACAATGAAAAATGTAAATAGGCGAATAGAGCAATATGACTTAATCACTCTCCCCAGATATATCCACTGGGTATAACCACTCTTAAATTATTATATTTTTTTGGTCCTATATGTAATACACACACACATGCACACACACACAATATGTAAAAATTGTTGTTATAGAGTTTTGTAGCTGAATTCACCACTTAGCAATATATTCTGAATATCTTTTCACAGCAGCAAATATTCTTCTGCAACATGGTTTTAAATGGTCAGATAGCAGTTCACTATCTGTCCAAATTAAATCATGCTCACTCATTGGAGATGTAGAATTGTTATTCTTTTTCAAAATTTAAATAACGCTCTAGAAAGCATCTCTATATATTCTACTTTACAAAAATCTATTCCTTAGACTCATGTTCTCATCATTTTACATTAACCAGGACATTAATGGACACATTGTAAACACACAGAATTTTGTGGCGAATTGATTTTCACACTATGGTTTATAAAAGTAAATTTCTCTTGCTATAACCAAAAATACCAGAATCCATGAATCTTGACCTTCTTGATACTAATGCATGCCTACTGAAAGCTGAGACTTAGAGTCTTCAATTACAAGTGTGATTTCATAGCTGACTTTTTATAGTACTTTGGAATAAGTTGCCTTGGAAATCTTTTAATTGTTTAATCATTTTATTACTTGGCATGTAACCTAGGAAGACTTTTGTAAATAAACAACCTTAAAAGACAGTATTAGTACAAGCGTAGAATTCTCATTTCACCTGATTCTCTTTCACCCGAGAACTGCTAGAGAAGAAATTATATGTGTGTATCTATGTGTGTGTGAGCTCACCCATGTGCCTGACTTGGAATAATTTTTTTCCTCAGTGTAAGTGTTATATCAATCATTTAACAATCATATATTCAGAAAGTTCAGAGGAAATGTTTTTTATTCTTATCACTTCTCAGAAACAGGGAAAAAATTGCTTTTAGGAAAGCTGGCAGAAACCAAATTCTTCTGATAATTTATCAGTTTCTGCAAATGTATAAAGATTTTTACATACAAGCATAAATAGGAATAAAAGAGGAAAATGTAAAGAAAAACCTGGATTCCAGGTAGAAAGGTATTTGTACAGTCCAAGCTCAGCTAATCAGTTTGGGTAACCAGTTTATTTCTGAAACAGGATGGATGATTCTGCTTTTTGGAAGGCAATGATTGTGTTATTTGAAGAAGGAAGAATGAATGTGACAGGGCTCGCCTCAGGTCAATGTGAACACGCTAAGGAGCGGCACCGATCGAGCAGTTAGCATCCATGTAGTTAAAGAGTCAGAGCATCCCATAACTGAATTAATAAACTTCATTTTCTGCTCATGGAAGCCTAGAACTTGACAGGGGATGATAAGCTAACAACAATCACATCTAGGTAAAAATATCAGAACCCAGATCTCAAAATCCTCTGAGAAACTGGTGTTTGCCGCTGTCACAAAGTTACTTTCCCACTGCTGACAGGCAAACTGTAAATCACAGCTGGCCAACCTTGCTGCAGGGGTGCAATGAGGGACACCTCAACATTAATGCAGTCGGCATTTACTGACAGCTGTGACATTCTCCTCACTGTGCTGGGCATGCTGGGGAGGAAAGGGAAGTTTAAAATAGTCTCTCTCTTCATGGAGCTGGAGGGCAGGCTGGTAGGCAGGCCTCCCACTGCCTGCAGTCGCAGGGCCAAAAGCACTATTGTTCTAATCAGTGCTTTTGGAGTTGCAAGGTTGAAATAAACTCACAAAACCCAAGTAAAAGTAAAGGTGGGGGCGGGGGGTGAGTATAGAAGTAGTGTACTTTAGGTAGGGCAGTATGCCTCCAGTGGTGTGCGGGAGCTGACTTGTCACAGCTGGAGAAAGGTGATTATTAAATTTTCAGGAATTTTTCAAGTCAGTTGGTAGCTGGAAATCAGCTATGGTGAGAGTATTTATAACATGGAAATCGACACATGCTACCAATCAAATTCTAGTTCGTTGTTGCTGTTGTTTTCTGGGGACCCAGTTGTTAAATACTTCCTAGACCACCACTGCATACAACCCAGTTTTCCCAGTGATTTGGAAGTTTAAACCTGTAATTATTAATAGTAGCCACTTTCACTTTCAAAAGAGTGCCATTTTGGATCTAAATTATATGCCCCCCTCCCCGCTAATTTTGGGATAGAAAGATCTCCGGGATGTAGGACAGGACATAGACCTGCCTCGTGAGGCCTAAAGAACTGGAAATGCGACAGAAACTGAGGATCCGCTGTCTCCATTTCCCTCCAAGGTTTCATAATATTCCTTCTTTGCTTCTCTCTGTACTTGCTCCATTTTTCTCTTTCTGTAGACAGCTTCCTAATCAGCTTTTCCATGGCCCAGTGGCCTCTTGAGCCACCCAAATTTGGATAATCTCCCTATCCCAGGGCCTTTCATGGACCAGCAACAGTTTCTGTATCCTTGCTTCAAAGTGTTGAAAGTCAGAATCTGATTCAGTCACCTCAGCTGCTTGAGTCAAGCTACACACATCCTGTGTTCCTAGTAAAACAGTGGATTCTGCTACACTTGGGTCAGAGGTCCACCTCTGTCCAATCAGTTATGGCTGGGAGGCGTCTTATGTTACAGTAGCAGACCCTGCCCGGCACAGTAGCACCTGAGCATGTCTGCAGATGGTCCCCAACTTACAACGGTTCAACTGACCACTTTTTGACCTCAGGATGGTGTGGAAGGGATGCACATTCTGTAGAAACCTTACTGTCAGTGCCCATACAATTACTCTGTTTTTCACTTCAGTGCAGTACTCAATCAATTACATGAGATATTCAATACTTTATTATAAAATAGGCTTTGTGGTAGATGATTTTGCCCAACTGTAGGCTAATATAAATGTTCTAAGTACATCTAAGGTAAGCTGGGCTAAGCTATGATGTTCTGTGGGTTATGTATATTAAGTGCATTTTTGACTTACAATATTTTCAACTTATGATGGGTTTATCAGGTTGTAATCTCATTATAAATGGAGGAGCATCTGTATTAAATCACATGCTACAGACTCTTCAGTCACACTTAACTTTTATTTACTGCATATGTACCCCATGCTCTTCCAGGCCCCCATGCCTTTGTTTCTTGCAGGAGATTCTGTCTCCACTCCTACTCCATCTTCTCCTTCCTTAAGGAACTGATCCTCCATGGCATAACATGACACCTTCCCTAGGTAACTTCATGACACCTTCGCTAGGTGCCTTTCATAAGCCCTCTGACATTACTACGCATCTTTCACTCATCTGTCTCCCCATTGAGTTATCATGCACCCTGCACTTTGAAATAAGACAAACTGTTGCCTCACCAACTTACTGAATATGCTACCTTAGGAAAGCTACTTAGAGTCTCTGTATAATAGTGAATAATTATATTTATTTGGAAGGGTTGTAAGGACAAATATAGCACATGGCAAGTACTCAAAAAGTCCTAATTATTATTTTTCTTCTTATTATGAACACCTATAAAAGAGAAGCTATAAAATTATAATATTATAATAGATACTGTCTCTCAAAGAGACAATGAATTACATGGAAAACTCAATAATTTGTATGGTTTACCATGGCTTTCCTGCCATTTTGCAAACATACCAGGCACACATCCTCATTTCAAGGTCTTTGACTTTTTGTTCTCTCTGCCAATAACTCAGTTTTTCTGACAGATGTGTGGCTCGTTTCTTTAGTTCATTCAAGTCTTTGCTCAGTTTTTGCCTTTTCAAAGAAGGTTTTTTGGACAATTCCATCTAAAGTAGCAAGCCTCCACCATTCTCCAGCCATTGGCCTAGGCTTTATTTTTCTCTATATTATTACCGAACATCCTACCTATGTGTGTTCCACACGTGTCACCTCTACAAATACAAGCTCCACAAGCAAAGGATTCATCTGTTTTGTTTATTGTCCAATATCCAGTACCTAAAACAGTGTACATTTAGGTCCCTAATAAATATTTTTTTAATGAATGAATGTTTTCCTAGCACATATTAGGAGTCCAAAAATGGTTTTTATTAATTTGAACTAACTTGATACATGCAAAAGTATATGCCATGTATCCAGTGGAAGTTGAGCTCAGAGAGAGGAGCCATTATAATGATTTTATATTTTTGCAAGTCTTTATAGTTTATAAAGCGTGTTCACAAGTATCTTTCTGTTTACTCCTAAACTTCAAGCTATCTAGAGACACCCAGTGGCCTCAAAGGACACTGTTCAGAATTGCAAATGTTTCTAAGTTAGAAATTGGTGCCCTTGACATAACGTAGGGTAGCATTTAAAATACGGCTATTATTTTGAATGTGTATGTTTGAAAAAATATATTTTTATATATTTTGTAGCCTGGAGAAATTGCTATTCGTCTTGTCTTTCTTTCACAGATGATGAATCTGAGGCTCAGGGAGTCTGCCTAAAGTCATGACCTAAAAAATGCAAAACTCAGTCTAACATTCAAGGCTGTCTGACTCCTAAAGTGATGTTAAACCCAAAAGATACATTCTTTGGCCAGGAATAAAAAATGCTAACTCAAGAATTTCAACCATCAGCAATCACAGACAATCTATTTCAGCAATCTCTTCTTGCCTCACTTTCTCTTTCTCAAAAGTTAATGTGGAATAATATCTTCCATATTTACCACCGACAGATAATGGAGATGGTGACCTATCATTCTTGCTAGTGCCTTGCGCTTCTCAGAACTGTGTTCTGTGAATTTACTGTGCTGCCACACAAAAGCAAATACTTCCTTCTCAGTCACTGATGCACTGGTATAGTGAAGCAACAACTCTAAAAGGAACTTCTGGAATCTCCCCCACAGTTCCCCTGTTGAGAACAAGATTCTCCGGCACAGGCATTAAACAATTGCTCAGACATAAAGAGCTAAAAATAGCAAATCCAATAATAAAATGTAGACTTTACAAAGCATTTTGTATTTTGCTCAAGGTAGCCTAGACCAAATCTAATATGTGAGCCAAGCACGTGGCTCATGCCTGTAATCCCTGCATTTTGGGAAGCTCAGGAGGGAGAGAATTGCTTGAGTCTAGGAGTTTGAGACCAGCCTGGACAACATAAAAAGACCTTGTCTCTACCAAAAAAATTATAATCATCATCATCATCATATATGTGAACTAGACATGGTAAGGGATGAAGGAACTCAACTATCAAAATTACTTTTCTATTGAATTGTTGAATTCAACCTGTTTTACTGTTGATGGAAATGCAGTGCGGAGTGGTGAGAAAGCCTGGGGATTTATTAATCAGCACCCTCTTCTGAGCCTCATGAACTAAGGGGTGAGTCAGCCAACCCAAGCTTCTGCCTCCTTATCTGTAAAAATGGGGGTAATAATACCTACCTTACAGGATGATTTTATAAAAATAAATCCAAGTGGAGCAAATAAAGAATGTACGCTATAATGAGTAGCCAATAACGGTACTTAATGTTAATATTATTTTTGCACTCTCACCTCCCATCTCCAAATGAGTTGATTGACACGGACCTGGTGGTGTAGTTAGTAGCAGTTTTAATCTCTCACATCCGACAGGAAGCTCATGAGCTTTGTGGATTCTTCATCCTTTATGTCAAAACAGTACCCTACCTATTTCTCAGTAATATCATTGAAAAACCCATTTTAAACAATTCAGATTTCTAGAAAATTACCATACATAAACATTATCAAGCACAATAGTACCTAGTCTTCTCAGAATTAGGTGATTGTTACAGAATCAGAAACAATGAAGCAAATATAAAACATGTATAAATGCTAATCAGAGAGTATTGTTTTCAAAACTAAATTTCAATGAATGTCATGTAAGTGAAAAATAGACAAGGTCTACATTTATGCAATCTTCAAATGATTATCCTTTTGAAAGAGATGCGCTGTATATTTAAATCTACACAAGGCAAAGCGGTGTTAGCCTACAGGAAATTAACAGTGCAACAATGCTGCCCCCTTGTGTTGGAAAATAAAATATTTTATTTCTGTATCTGGGAGGCACAGAACACACTCAAATTTAAATGATTAAATACCTGCTGTAATACTTTTCTGATATGCAGTCACAAACATTTGTTTCAAAAGAAGTTTTAAATAGAACTGTATAAGTCATAACTACAGATACAAAACTGCAGATTACTACAGATATGTAACTGCAGATAAAACAGGTTAAAAAGATAAGGTAACACCACGGTATTGTGTGTGTGTGTGTGTGTGTGTGTGTGTGTGTGTGTGTGTGTGCGTGTATCACATTATACCAATATACTAAAAAACTTAGTCAAAATGGACACATTATTAGGAAAAAACATAACATTAAAACAGTATCAAGAATAAATAGTAGGCTTAAAATAAGTTAAAAATGTTGAATCATAGTTTTAAGAAAAATCTTCCCATGAAGAAAATATCAGAACCAAATATTTTATAGGTGAGTCCTACCACATTATTTATAAGTTTTAAACTCTTCCCCAAAAGAGAGAAAGAGGGCACAATCTTCAAATCACTCTAAGAGTCTAGCATATCATTGATACTTTTTAAAATATCACAACGTGGGAAAAAATATTGGTCAACTTCACTTATGAAACTATATGCAAAAAAGTTAGATAAAATATAGGCAAACTTTCCAAAAATAAATTTGAAAGGATAATAATATATCTTGACCAAGTTGAGCTTTAGGAATGAAAAGGCAGTTTATCATTAGAAAATGCATTATATTTATCACCATATCAATAAATTTAAAAAAAAATCTCAATAAGTGCAGGGGAAAATATAATTTTAAAAAATCCAACACAAGCACATTTTAAAAAATCTCATAAAGCTAAGAATGCAGAAAGGGCTTATAACCTAATCAAATGCATCTATAAAAAGCCTACAACAGACATAATCTGATTGCAATCCCCTGTACAACATCAAACAAGACAAGCATGCCTATGATAGCACTTCTTTTCGGCACTGTACTAAACAGCCAATACAATTACAAGAAAAAAATTAAAGGAATAAAGATTAGAAGAGAAGAAACACAGTATTAACATTTGCAGAAAATGGGTTTTTATGTAAAACACAACAGATTCTCAAGACGAGTTATTAGACGTAATAATCAGTAACAAACAGCTGGCTGTAAGGTCAAAATATAAAATCTAATTTTATTTCCATAATCAGCCACAAACTGAAAATATATATTTTTAAAATATACTAGTTACTATAGCAGCAAAAGTGAAGTAATGTAACAAAGAGGAGCAAGACCTAAGAATAAGAATTATAAATATTTTCTAAAGACTTTGACAGACCTAAATAAATCGAGAAATACAGTATGCTAATAGATAGGAAGACACAATACCACAAAAAAAAAAAGCCAATTTCCAGAAATGGCTTTCTAAATTCAATACAATTACAATGAAAATTATAACGGGTTTCCATAAAATTTAACCAGTAATTTTAAAATTTGCATGAATGAGTACAGGATCAGGAAGAACTCATCGTTTCTGAAGAGTGACAGAGTAGGAGAAAATGCCTTACTGATATAAATTACCAACTGGGCTCAGGGACAGACACACAGGCCAAACAAATCAGCATAGAGTCCAGAATCAGACCCCTGCATAAATGGTAGCTTGCTGTGTAACAGACATGGCATTGGAAATTATTAAGAGAAAGATAAGCCAATGAATGGTGTATGAACCTTAAAACTTTTAGAGAAAATATAGGAAAATATCTTTATAAAGTTGGGGTAGAAAAGGATTTTTTTTAAGCACAAAGCATTAACCATATAAAATAAAAGGTTAATGAAATTCAGCTACATCAAAATGAAGAATGTTATCCACCACGAAACACCAGAAAGATGGTAAAAAGACAAGCCAGGCTGAGACAAAATACTAGTATTTACATAAATGTAAAAATGCCTGCAAATCACTAATAAAGAAGAAAAACAAAAGTGGACAAAAAAGTAAACAGAGATGTCACAGAAAATAAAAAATAAATGGCAAATAAATATCTGAAAATTGTTCAAAGTCATCAGTAAAGTCACAACGAGATACCATTATATACCTACTAGACTGGCAAAAATTAAGTCCGACAATATCAAAGGTCAGAGAGTACACAGATAAATAGGAACATTTATACATGGCTGGTAGGAGTACAAATTTTCAGTAACTTTCAAAAATAATTTGTTGCTTCCTGGTAAAGTTCAAGCTGTGCATACTCTCTAAGACAGCAAACACAACAATGAATATCTCTTCTCTGGGTACATATGTGCAAGACTTTCTATGAAAGGAGACAGATATATATAACATTTACAGTGATAGAAACAAAGGTGGCAGGATTATTTCAAACCCCACCTCGTTTCTCTCATTTATTATTCACGTATTTTGCAAACATTTACTGGAAGTTTGCTATGTTATTGCAAAGTCACTGGAGAAGCAAACAATAAGGAAACTCTTAGAAACTCAAGAACCCACAATCTATATCTACACTTCTTTCTATATCTACATCTAAAACAGTATATAATAGTTATACTGTAATATTATGTGTGTGTATGTGTGTGTGCCTGTGGACATGTATGTGTGTGTTTTAAATTAATTGGACTTGAGAACATGGAGGAAAGACTGATTTTGCTTGAAAAATAAATTGACTGGTGGAAAGGCTTCAGAGATTGAAATCAAACTGTTAGCTAAACCAACACCTTTTGTTTCCTGAATTGGAACAGGACCATTTGCCCAAGGAACTAAAAATACTGCTCTTTAAAATGTGCTGAATTAACACTTTCCCAAACCTTAAATATATCCCAGTAGTAAGGCTGAAACTTTGGCAATTATACCAACTCTCTCAGAGCCTCAGCATATCATTTATAGGTTACTGCTTCAGGTTAAATATCAGAAAGAATTTGCTGACAGTATAGAATGACCCATATTTGAATAAATTACTGAAGAAAACTGTGGAATCTTTTCAAAATTCCCTTAAAATATCCCAGCAGCTATCAATCTGGGACCTAAAAATGAATTCATGTGACTTCTGAATTTCATGCCTGCACTTATTGATTTATATGCTGACTTATAGTGGTAGTAGATTTCTTTTTTAAATTAAGAGCTTTCTTATTATCCCACATTTCAGCTCTTCATATATTCTAGGCACTCTGTTAGGCCTCGGAAATACAGAAACCAGAATCCTTGTCCTCAAAGAATCAGAGGCCAGCATGGGAACAGCATGTAACCGTATAAATGACTGAATAGCATGTTACTGTAGAAAGTTCAAAAGGGAATTGGGAGACCTTCCCCAGGAAGTGAAATGTGAGTCAGTTTTGAGTGACAAATACAGGTAAGATGCTAGATAAACCAGAGCAAGGATAACACCCTGCTCTTGAGGAAGCAAGATGACATAGCAGAATGAACTCAATGTGAAGTAGACATGGACTCATATCCCAAATCTGTTACCCATGCAAATTTGGGTGACTTGTTTCAGTGCTTCACTTGTGTGTGTGTCAGTGTGCACACATGTGCCACTTGGTGCGTTATGCTGTTGTAGTGAGTTCCATTACTATTTCTATGCTTTTGTTGTTGATTTTTTCAGTAAGAAGAGAAAGACACATTTCTATGGGTAGAGAATGCAAAATCCCATAAAAGGGTTCCTTCAGAACTGCCCTTGACTTTAGTGGGTGTACTATAATTTTCTACATCTCTTATCCCAGTCCTCAGAACAAAAGGTCTTCATGTGGCAGTGCCTTAAGGTTTATGGGACTGTGCTGGAACTAACATCTGAGATGGATGGACGGACAGGGCTTCAGGGTACAGAGAAGGATTTCGGTAAAAGAAAAAAAATTATTTACTCAATTCTGCCCTCTCAGACAGAACAAAAGCAAAAGATTCTTATATAATAACACACCATTTTTCACCAGTGCCAACCATCTGTTTTCTTATGTCTCTGTGTTCTTGTTTGCGATTTTCAAGGGAATCACAAATTGATGCAGTATGAATTGTTGCTTGCTACTTATTGCATGGCAAAAGTTTATAAATACACTAACAATCTAGGTTTGGCTACTTCATTTTAAAAAGAATAAAAAATCTTTGTAAATATTTTGAATTACTTTTTTCTAAATTGAGATAAAGTACATGTGAGATGCAACAATAAAATAAAATATTTAAAAATTAGAAAAGGGAAATAGAAAACATTTATATGAACACAGAGGAGAAGATTTATGCACAAACAAATGAGAACCTGCAGGCTGGTCATTCTTATTTAGCAATAGTATCAAATGTAGTGAGAGAACTGATCAAATTAAGCATCATATTTCTATTTTTAAAATTTTCTTCTAATATTTCACCATTGAAAAGATTGGGGAATAAAAGAAACTTAAGTAAAACTCTAGGCATCTAGATATTGCTTTGTAGGTGTTGAAAAGCAAAATATATGCAACAGTTATCACTTGCTTAAGTTAAATACTTGGTAATTTTTTTCTGAGACCATGATAAGATCATGATGAGATCATGCATCATAGACAATCCCCTTATAATACATGAATGTGATATATAAGTTAATAATCTATTTCTTAATCCAGTATTCTTTAAGAGTTTTAATGATAATTCAGTTGCTACTGCCTCAGTAGAACCAAGTTTCTCCAAACTGAAAATAATTTTACATATTAGCTAGGAACTACAGTAATTCAAGTAAGGTGGCCTAGTGTGGCAATACTGCGTATAAAAACAAGTTCTCTGAGCCATATAACTCATGATTATGTTGAAATAAAGATAAGAAAAATAAGTGTTATAGGATAAAATAATTAATGAGGCCAGGCGCAGTGTCTCACAGCTGTAATCCTAGCTTTTTGGGAGGCCAAGGCAGGTGGATCATTTGAGGTCAGGAGTTCGAGACCAGCCTGGCCAACATGGTGAAACCCCGTCTCTACTAAAAATACAAAAATAAGCTGGGTGTGGTGGCATGTGCCTGTAATCCCAGCTACCTGGGAGGCTGAGGCAAGAGAATCACTTGAACTTGTGAGATGGAGGTTGCAGTGAGCCGAGATCATGTCACTGCACTCTAGCCTGGGCGACAGAGCGAGACTCCATCTATAAAAGAAAATAATAATAAATTGTATCTTTATTTTTTTATTCACCCAAATATTACTGAATCATTCAAAGACCATTTGCTATGCAAAATAATCATCAAATTCAACCACCATTGATATTTTGCCAACTTTCAGTCTTACTAAAACATATGTACACATTTTTTTTAAATGGTACTGTTATGAGGGTAGGAGGGTTATTAGTTTCTTATCACTGTAGTAACAAATTGCTGCAACTTTGTGACTTAAAACAACACAAATGTATTATTGAGCAGTTCTGAAGGTCAGAAGTCTAAAATGGACCAGCAAGGCTGCACTCCCACTGGGGATCAAGGGAAGAATCTCTTTTCTTGCTTTTTCACAGCTTCTTGAGACTGCCCACTACCTCACTCATGGATTCGCATAACTCCAATTTTGACTTCCTTTGTTACATCTCCTTCTCTGACTCTCCGGCCTCCTTCTTATAAAGACCCTTGTGATTTCATCAGACTAGATTATCTAGAATCACCACCCCATCTCAAGCCCTTAGCTTAATCACATCTGCAAAGTCCCTTTATCTCATAATGTAACACAGTCACAGCTTCCTGGGATTGTGTGGGCTGATATCCTGCCTACACAGAGTATAAAACATTTTCAGCTTGCTCTGTAAATTATAAATACATATATGATGTGTGGGCCTTCCATTTATACTCCTGCTTCAGGCCCTGTAAATGTTAGGAATGGGCCTGATGTTTCCCAAAAACAATATCCTGGGTGAGAGAAGGGTCTTAAGACAGTAAACTAGAAACTGGACAGTGGAAGTTAGACACGGAAGCGAGGATTCCTGCTTCTCTCTTGGCCTAGACCGCAAGGGCCCAAGACATGCTTAGGGTACCTCTAAATTCCAGGGTAAAAAATGTTCCAAGCCCAGTGGAGGTGGCCTGAGAGCTAGTCTCTGAGACCCACTGCAGATAAAGGGCTATGAAATGATGATGACTAAGCTAAATTATTATTTGTTATCATTTACTGAAAACTACCTATGAGTCAGATGTTTTGCTAATTGCTTTCCATTCACCATCTCACTCAAATCCCACAATAGTCTTAAAAGGTAGGTATTACTATTATCATCATTTAACAGATCCAGAGCTTTCCTATCAACATGACTAAGTGAAAAGCAGGAGTCAAAGTGTAGTTTGCCTGACTATAAAACTGTTTTTGTTTTGTTTGAGACAAAGTTTTGCTTTTGTTACCCAGCTTAGAGTGCAGTGGCATGATCTTGGCTCACTGCAACCTCCATTCCTGGGTTCAAGCAATTCTCCCGCCTCAGTCGCCAGAGCAGCTGGGATTACAGGCACACACCACCATGCCTGGCTAATTTTGGTATTTTTTTAGTAGAGATGGGGTTTCAGTATGTTGACCAGGCTGATCTCAAACTCCTGACCTCAGGTGATCCACCCACCTCAGCCTCCCAAAATGCTGGGATTACAGGCGTGAGCCACCGTGCCCGGCCTAATTATACATTAATGTTAGGAATTCACTTTCCTTTTATGATGGAAAAGGCATGAGGTAGGAAAGCTAGTTTAAATGTCTTGACTGTGCCACAACAATTAAGGGTTAATGTGGTATAAAGCGCTAAGTTGAGGAGGACTTCCTGAAGCTCATGGGGTGGTATCAAAAGTGATGAGTAAGTGATTCCCTAGGACAGCAGTTCTTAAACTTTAGCGGGCCTCACAATCACCTGGAAGCCTTACTGAAACACGAACTGCAGGGTCCTAGAATCGGGGTTCAAAATTTGATAGGTCTGGGGTAGAGCTAATCATTTTCATTTTTAACAAGTTCTCTAGTAATGCTAATACTCTGATGTGGGGACCACACTTTGAAAACACTGTCCTAAGAAAAGGAGGTCCCTTAGGAGAAACTCAGTAGACATGAGTGAAACCCACAAGTTTCAGCCATCGTTTTCCCTAAAGGGATATTCATCCTCCATTGCCAAACCTTAGAGTAGCAGGATTTGTTTCCTCACAGTGGGATTCAAACCAAGCCCTAGAACTATAGTTGGAATTTTTATGGCTCAAAAGGAGGAAATAAAAGGGGCATTCTGCAGCAAGGGGGAGGGAGAACCTTGGGATCTATATATGGGGTAAAACAGGATAAAAGGTGAAGGAACCTTTAGAGAGCTCAATTTAAAGCAACCATATTACCTCATTTCTACATGGATTTTTACAGTTTTCAAAACACTTTGACCTGCATCACCATTTTTCAAGTGGTTGTGGAGCACAGACTATTCATTCAGCAGCATGCTCAGAGTTATAGGGAATAAAAAACAGAATGGCTCTCATGATAATCTGCCTTAAATCAACTCAGGAGACAATGACTTACTTCCAGACCCTTCAGAAGTATTGAAGCCCTGACCAGAGGTTACACTTTTTTTTACTGGATCAAAAACAAACTAAAAGAATGCATAAATTTCCAAACTCAAACTGAAAAAACAGGAAACCCAAATCTCATTCTTGGCCACTTCTACATTACTTTTGTATCTTTCCTTCTCTTGTCCCCTTTTTTTGTCCCCTCTTCAGAAATGACATGTACTAGTATAAAGACATTTTCACTTGAAAATAGAAAGGAAAAAGGTTAAGCATTTCTCATGCTAGATCACACGATTCTAAATGTGACAACGTATCTGAAAGGAGATGTTCTCATAATCCCCCACTGCAACCATTATAGTGCAAGAACAAAGGTAAGGAGAGAGAAAAGTAAAGTTAACACAGTGGGGAAAAGCATTCTTGTTGTGGAGAGTCAAAGAGTTGACAGCAGACCAGGAGGAGAGATCCTATTTGCATGAGGGTCGCTTGTTAAAGATGGTGAATGGGTATTTAGGATTGAGTATAATTCCACTAAAAAGGAGGAAAGATAAACACAACCTTCTTACCCAAGACTAGAGAAGATTTCCAGACAGTTTAAAGAAATATGTTTCTTGCCTAGACACAGAAAAACTTCATGCTAATCATTACAGTTCCTAATAGCTCTGTAAAATGGTGGTGAATGTGGCTGGTGTTTGCCCACATTCCCTCTTCTGGTTGTACCATCTCCCATTTGCTGTGAGTTTTGGAGATAACAATGAACAGCTCACCCCTATTCCAGAGAATCGTCCTGAACCAGTTGGAAGCCACTTTGCCTGGGTGGATACACCACTTCCCCTCCCTTCTCCAGGGCTGACTCAGCCAATGACTTCTTGGCATGGGATACACAAGGCCAGCCTCTTTTTCTCTATATAGGGCTAGCTTTGTTGTGTAATTTGTGCTCCAGAGTGTCCTGTAGGGTCGGACTGAAGTTAGTCCCTCCTGAGACCACATTCTTGCTTGGCGTTTTCCCCATCCTGTTCTGCTTCCCTCACTCCCCTATTGAGCACACCCCCAATAAGTCACTTAAACTAGGATCCCTAATCTGAGCGGAGCCCAGTCTATGACCACCGATACAAAAAGCAATTCTAGGAGACAGACTCTAAAGATAGGTAGCCCGGAGTTGGATGATTTTCCAGCTGGATGATAATGAGAACCCTATTGCTGGTGATAGGTGGAGTGCTGACAGTCCTTGAAATGCTGGTGCTTTTTACTGACTCTCACCTACCATGGCCTGTGATGGGATACAGGTGGAAGCAGTGCAATGGCTGGGACAATACTCTGGGTATTTTAGAGATATGAGGAAATAACAACTATAAGAATGTGGAATTGGTTGGCTATTGCTCAGCACTAGTGATTGAAGAGAGAAAATGACAGGTTCAAGTCTATTAATCAACAAAGTAAATTAGCAAAGTGAGAGCAAGAGGCACTCCTAGGCACCATTTAAAGAAAACTTCCACTTCTACACCTGGATGGCAGACACAGTTGAAGAACAGGAGAAAAAAAAATTAATTGTTGGCAGTTCATCAGAGAAAGCTGGATCTCAGCCTAGGCAGGTCTCTTACACAAACTTAGAGCCCTGAAAGGAGTGGGCCCTGATGCTTGGATGGGGATATCTGTATCGACACAGTTAGGAATCTTGAATATTGAGTTATCCTGAATACTATGCACCTGAAAATGTGACCAATTATCTCTCATTGGAAGATAGAGCTACACACACACACACACACACACACACACACACACGTTTGAAGTTATACAAAGGTATCAAGTGAGGCAGGTATCTTAGACAACATTTCTTTACCTTCTCAGGACTTGCTCCACTTCCTCTCTTGGTTCATAATTAGAGTAAAATCTCAGCATAACCTGATCAAAGAGTCTTGGGCCACATAAAGCAGAAAATAAATTGCATGCCTAAAAACATCAAGACCTAGATAACATGTTACCATCAGGAACTGGAAGTGGTTCCTCAGGGGGTTAAATCAAGAGAAGATAGACTGTACAGCTGTGTCAGGGAGAGCTTTGCAATACGGTGGCACTTTCCAGTGACACAGGATTTAATGCCCTGGCAAGAGCCCCAGTGATTGCTATAATCAGCTGATAGAATTAACTTTGAAAGCTTGAGAAAAGGAAAGGCCTACAGTAAACAAAATAGAGATGTCAGAACTGCTGTAGCAAATGATGGAGGAAGGGCTTAAAAGGCTCACAGAAGCAACATGCAAGGAATGGGTCCGTTCTATGAGACAGAAAACCCTGTACCAACCATATTCCTTAGGGAGGCCACAAGACATGCCCTTTTCCAAGGCAATAAGGTTAGAAGGACCCCTGGGAATAATGATGGGAGATATTGTTGTAGTACTGGGTTCCCTAATAGCAATGGAGACGATAGGATCTGAGAACAGCAGAGCCAGGTGGCAGCATGTACCCAATAGAAATGCGGTGGACAAAATGGCTATAATCCACAGCAAGTTCAGAATGAGTCAGCAAGGCATGACCCACAGAATTTATGGAAAGGGCTCACAGAACATTTTGTCCCTATAGGCAAGATACATAGGCAGTCAATAAGGGTATTTGAATATGAATATTCAAAAGAGATAGGTGACTGCAGAGTAGAAGTTTGAGGTCAGCTATGCTCAGTGAAAAGCCTTATTTCCATGCTCTGCTTTTAGGCCTGAGCCAGTTCTGTGACCCAGAACACATCGACTGAAAAAAAGGAAAGATGTTGCAACACCATCGATCAATCCGTAAATTACTCAGATATTTCCAAACAAATGCATACAGATTGATGCTGATAGCCAAAGATCCCAAACACCATCACTGCCTGTGGTGGTGAACACTGAATGTCAACTTGATTGGATTGAAGGATACAAAGTATTGACCCTGAGGGTGTCTGTGAGGGTGTTGCCAAAGGAGATTAACATTTGAGTCAGTGGGCTGGGAAAGGCAGACCTACCCTGAACTGGGTGGGCACCATCTAACCAGCTGCTAGTGAATATAAAGCAGGCAGAAAAATGCAAAAAGGAGAGACTGGCCTAGCCTCTCAGCCTCTATCTTTCTCCCATGCTGGATGCTTCCTGCCCTTGAACATTGGACTTCAAATTCTTCAGTTTTGAGACTCAGACTGGCTCTCCTTGCTCCTCAAGCTTGCAGGCAACCTATTGTGGAATCTTGTGATTGTGTAAATTAAAGCATAATAAGCTCTCCTTTATATATATACATATATATATAGTATATATCCCATTATTTCTGTCATTCTAGAGAACCCTGACTAATACATTACCCTCCTGCTAAGAGTAAAAGTATATGGAAGTCAGCTAGCAAACAGAGTCCAGACCATGTCTGTCTCACAATAGGTATGGGTGGGCCTTTGCACAGTTTCCAAATGTACAGTTAGGATGGGCATACTTAGCAGTTGGCAGAGCCCTTTGTTCATTAAATTGTAAAGTTAGAGCTGTTGTTGTAGCAAAGGCCAAGAGAATGTTCCTGGATATGCCAGTAAGACAATTCCATGAGGATAATGAATTTATAAATATATATATAATTATATATATTTATGTATATGTATAAATATATTATATATAGTATACATATTTGTGTATATGTATTCATATATATTATATATACTATATATATTGCATCTGTATTAGTTTCCTATGGCTGCTATAATAAAGTACACAAACTAAGTGGCTTTAAACAACAGAAGTTTATTTCATAGTTCTGGAGGCTAGAGATCTAAATACAAGGTGTTAGCAGCTCTGTGCTCCCTCCAAAGCCTTAAAAGGAGGATTCTTCCTCATCTCTTCCATCTTCTGGTAGTCCCCGGCAATCCATCACTTGTGGCAGCATAACTCCAATCTCGGCCTCCAGATTTACGTAACAGTCTTCCCTCTGTGTCTACAGCTGTGTCTAAATTTCCTTCTTCTAATAAAGATACCAGTCATACTGGAGAAAGGGTCCACCCTATTCCAGTATGACCTCATCTTAGCTAATAACATCTGCATCAACCCTATTTCTAAACAAAGTCACATTCATAGATACCAGGGGATATGACTTCAATAAATCTTTTGAGGATATAATTCAACCCATAACAGCATCTCAAGGAAATGGCAAAAATTAGTGTCACCCTCCAAGCCTTAAAAGATACAGGAATGGCGGTCCCTAATGGAGCCCTATTTAATACACTAGCCTGGCCTTGCAAAATCTGTGTGGACCACCTGTTAACCAGGAGTCACCAAGCACACCATAAGTATGTCACCACTCAACTGGCAAATATTTTCTTTTTCATTTTTATCAGAAAGAAGGATTGGAAGACGTTCTCATTCACATAAACAGATAATAGTGTATATTCACAGTCTTGCCCCAGCGCTGTGTTAATTTTCCTGCTCTTTGTCATAATATTGTCAGCATAGCCTTGCATCATCTGGATATTCTGCAGAACATCACACTGATCCACTGTATTGAGGATGTCATGTTAACCGTACCTGACGTGCAAAAAGTGGCAAGTATTCTGGGTGCTTTGGAAAGAAATGTGTGCTCTAGAGGAAGATTCAAGAGGCTGTCACATAGATAAATATCTTAGGGTTCCAGTATTCTGAGTATCCTGGGATATGTACTCCAAAGTAAAGGATAAATTACTATCTTGCCTCCTAGCACTGAAAGAGAATCACAGTGTTCGGCAGACCTCTTTGATGTTGAGGTACAACATATAATACACTTGAGACTACTGTAACGATCCATTTGCCAAACGATGCAAAGAGACGTTACTTTTGAGAGGAGCCCCAGGGAACAAATGGTCTGCATAAGGTCCAAGACTCTTGTTTGCACCACGTCGCCCATAGTACTGGAATTATTTGTAGTAGCAAAATGTGTTTTATACAGTGCACAATTCTAGGGTTCCAGGGCAAGGCTATGACATCTGCAGTACAGAACTATAAACTATTGATAAACAACTCCTGGCATACCCCTGGGTCCCAGTAGAAAATGAGTATCAAACCATGGAAACTCAAGTGACATCAAGTGACCTTGTGACCAGAACTGCTATCACCAACTAAAGATAGTGATGTGCTAGAGACAGTTCATACCATCACATCTCTTCCTAACTCCACATTCTGACATCACTTTGGCACTTGAAATCAGCCATAGTAGACATATTTACACCACAGAAGCCAGCAAATGCTAAAAGCCAAGGCAGTATTTTTCAGAAGTGATTATTAAACATTTACTAGCACACCACGGATACCGATAGATCCAATAAATCATAAAATCAGGTGACCCCAGCAGCAATCTACCATAACATGGATAGGATATGCCCAGGGTCAAACTTGAGCAGATGTAAGGGGGTATAAGAAAGATACATAAACATATGACACAAACCTACATGCTATCTGTCACTGTTATCATGCTTCTCCCCCATTTCACACCTATGAATTCATGAAGGGTTTCCTGTGACCTGTTGATGAAGGAGAAAAAGCCCAAGATTGGTACATGGATGGATCAATTCAGTGTGCGGGTGCAAGATGAAAATGAATTGCTATTGTACTACAGAGTAGCACTGAAAAACAGTAGTTAGGGAAAGAAGAGAAGTGGCATAAAATTGGGATATATGAACTAATGACTTACCTAGCTGACTGGTTAGAGGCTTGAAATAAACAAGATTGGAAGACCAGGTATGAAAAGGTCTGGGTAAGAGGCATATGGATGAACCTATGATAGTGGGGACAAAGTGCAGGGATTGTTCATTGTACATTTGTGCCTGCCAGACGGAATCTACTGCAGAAGAATACTGCAGAATCCCAAGGATGACTGGGCCAGGTATGTCAGCAAATCTCTGTATTTGGCCACCTTGATGCCTGGAAAATGGTCTTACATACAGTGTAGCCACAGTGATAGAGACAGACGCTATGAATGGACCTAACAGCATAGGCTCCATCTCTTCAAAGCTGATTTTAGTAACTGCTGCTGATGAATGTTGGACCTCCTTGCAACAGAAAGCAAAGTGGAGACCATCTCTCAAGGAGACCAACCTGCCATTCGGTGGCAAGTTGATTACATAAGGACCCCTTCACCCAGGGAAAGGTTATGTTTACTATGGTCAGAATTAACATGTATTCTTGGTCTGGGTTTGCCTTTCCTGCCTATAGCGTGTCAGCCAGTTCCCTATCCAAAAACTCAAAACATATGACAACCAAATTGGAATCTACAAAATATTTACGCAGGCTAAGGGATCACTTTACAGCAAAGGATGTGTGGTGTAGAGGAAATAACCAGGGAGTGCACTAATCCTATGACCACCACACTATCCGGAAGCTGCCAGCAATAGAAAAATATGTAATGGACTCAAATTTGCCACTGAGGTGCTAGCGGGAAAATGACATTCTACAGTATGGAACATTATACTTTAGGATGAGGAATACACTTTAAACCAATAGCCATTATGTGGGTCTACAGCCCAAATAGGAGAACACATGGGGAGGGAGTCAAGGCGAGTCACTTTGCTCAACTTTACTCTCCTTGCAATACCTGTGCTGCCTATTTCCATAATTTAGCAGCAGCCATACCTTCCCCTGATGATCAGGATACATTATCCCAGCAAATAAGTTAACTTCTTTCTTTGCTCATTCATCTACTGGCATAAGGAGACCAAAGTGACCAGGTAGCAGCTATAGCTTTAAGTTGAGTGGTACATTTATCATGTTCCCTGGTAGGAATGCTCCCCATGTAAGAACCAGGACTACTAGATTCACAGAGTGTATGGGGATGTGGGAAGTCATAAATGCTCTCCAAATCTCCAGACTCAAACTACACTTCCTGCCTTTATTTTACATGACTTTCCTGCAGTATGCTTAATTGCTTCGTTTTCCTGTCTCTGATCTTGTTCCTGTATGGCCAGGGCTGGTCATCTCCACTGTCTTAACTTGCTCTTTGCATTCCCCCTCCTTTCAAGTGTTGTCCTTTTCTCATTCTAGAAACTCATTTGTGGATTCCATTTCCCTGTCTATAAAACATTCAGCTATCATTTTATCTGCCCCAAAACTTATAAGTCCACATATCTATATCTAATCTTGCTCTTGAGTTACATAAATATTTTCAGACCAGCATTAGACAGACACCAAAGCCAGACAGGGCACTACAAGAAGAGAAAATTACAGGCCAATATCCCTGATGCAAAAATCATCACAAAATACTAGCAAACTGAATTCAACAGTACATTAAAAGGACCATTCACCATAATCAAGTTGGATTTATCCCAGGGATGCCAGGATGATTCAACATATGCAAATCTAAAAAAAAAATCAAAAACCATATGATCATCTCAATAGATACAGAAAAAGCAACTGATAAAATTCAAAAATCTTCCATAATAAAATCAGCATAACAAATTAGGTATAGAAGTAATGTACCCCACACAGTAAAGACCATATATGACAAACCCATAGCTAACATCATATCCAAAGGTGAAAAGTCAAAAGCTTTCCCTCTAAGATATGAATCATGACGATGATGCTCACTCTCACCACTTCTATTCAACATACTACTGGACATCCTAGCCAGAGCAATTAGGCAAGAGAAAGAAATAAAAGACATCCAAATTGGAGGATAAATTAAATTGTTCCTATGTGAAAACAACATGATCTTATAAATAAAAATCCCTAAAGACTCCACAAAAAAAATTAGAACTATTAAACAAAATTCGGTAAAGTTGCGGTATATAAAATCAACATATAAATCAGTAGCATTTCTATATACTAACAACAAACTATCCACAAAAGAAATCAAGAAAACAATCTCATTTACAACACCTACAAAAATATTACTTAGAAACAAATTTAACCAAGGAGGTGAAAGACCTGTACATTGAAAACTGAAAACACTGAAATTGAGAAAGACTCAGATATATGGAGAGGGAATCTATGTTCATCGCTTTGAAGAATTAATATTGTTAAAATGTCCATACTATCCAAAGTGATCTACAAATTCAATGTAATTCCTATCAAGATTCCAATGTCATTTTTCACAGAAATAGAATAACCAATTCTAAAATATGTTTGGAACCATAGAATTCTCTGAATAGCTAAAGCAATCTTAAGCAAAAATAACAAAGCTGAAGGCACCACACTACCTGATTTCAAAATATACCACAAAGCAATAATCATCAAAACAGTATGGTGCTGTCATAAAAACAGATACATAGACCAACAGAACAGAAAAGAGAGCCCAGAAATAAATCCACATATTGATGGTTAATTGATTTTTGATAAAGGTGCTAAGAATACACAATGAGAGTAGTCTTTAATAAATAGTGTTGGCAAAACTGGATATTCACATGCAAAAGAATGAATTAGACCCTCATCTCACACCATAAGCAAAATCAACTAAAATTGATTAAAGAGTTAAATTTAAGATCTGGAAATGAAAAACTACCAGAAGAAAACATAGGGGCAAAACTCCATTACGTTGGTCTGGGCAATACTTTTTTTAGGTATAAATCTGAAAGCATGGGCAACAAAAACAAAAATAAACAATTGGGATTATATCAAACTGAAAAAGTTCTGTACAATCAAGCAAACAATCAACAGAGTAAAGAGACAACCTACAGAATGGGAGAAAATATGTGCAAACCATACAACTGATAAGGGATTAATAACCAAAATATATAAGGAACTCAAACAACTCAATAGTAATTTTAAACATGGACAAAAGATCTGAATAGACATTTCTCAAAAGAAGAAACACAAATGCCCAATAGGTATACGAAAAAACGTTCAACATCACTAATCATCAGGCAAATGCAAATTAAAACCATTATGAGATATTACCTCACAGCTGTTAGAATGGCTATTATCAATTAAGTGAAAGATAAATGTTGAAGAAGATGTGGAGAAAAAGAAACACTTTTACAGTGTAGATGAAAATGCAAATTAGTTCAGCCATTGTGGAAAACAGTAGAAAGTTTCCTCAAAAACTTAAAAATAGAACTACCATATGACCCAGAAATCTCACTACTAGGTATACATCTAAAGGAAATGAAATAACTATGTTGAATATCTGCACTACCATGTTAATTGCAGCATATTCATAATAGCCAAGATATGGAATCAACCTAAGTGTCTATCAATGGATGAACAGAGAAAAAAAATGTGGCATATATATGAAAAGAAATATTCTTTATTATTTAAAAAAAGGCAGGAATTTCTGTAATTTGTGACAACATGGATGAACATGGAGGACCTTATGTTACGTGAAATAAGCCAGGCATAGAAAGACAAATGCCACATGATCTCACTTATATATGGAGTGTGAAAAAATTGAGCTCAGAAGTGGAGAGTAGAATTATGCTTAGCAGGGACTGAGGAGGTCAGTGTGTCTGGAGGATGAAAAGCAGGGAAGAGAAAGAAAGAAGTTGAGATGGTAGAGGCAGGGAGTAGTTAGAACATCTAATTGCTAATAGGCTATGGTAAGGAATTTTGTTTTATCTTTACAGAAATAAGAAGCCATTACTACAGCTTTGGACAAAAATGTGATGTAATTTGACTTTAAAAGATAGTGCTTTAGGTATGGGTAGAATGAATTGTAGGGACAAAGTGGAAGCAGAGACTATCGGAGGAAGGAGGAAGGTGATTTGAAAAAGGCTGATGCCAGAGCAAATGGAGAGATTGTTGGTTGGGGTAATGTTGGTCAAAGGATACAAAATTTCACCTAGGAGGAATACGTTCAAGAGATCTATTGTATATGACGACTATAGTTAACACCAACATAGTGTATTTTTGCAAATTGCTAAGAGAATAGATTTTAAGTGTTTTCACCACACACAGAAAAAATAAGTATATGAGGTAATGCATATGTTTTCATTTACATACTTCACAATGTATACATATTTTTGTGCTAAAGTTTTAAAATTATTTTGATTCCAGAAAGGTTTTTTTTTTTCTGTTTTGTATTTGAATCTCCCAAGGACTTGGTTTTTTGTCATGGATCATTGTCTGTCTCCCCCAGTAACTCTATTTCGTGAGGTATATCTTACAGGTTTTCTCCTTTCTGGTTTTTCCTCTGGTAAAGGACACCTTGCTGGTGCCATGTCAAGGCATCAGGAGGAAACCTTTCTGATCTTCTCGCTCTGGCCTCATCATGCTCTCCCAACCCAAGAGATAGAAAAGGTCCAGCTGCCTGTTTGATCACTTCTCAGTTTTTAGGAATCTAGAAATAAGAATTTTGGTATATTTCTTTAGATGTGAATTTGTGGGAGATTACAAGTTTCTGAGAGTGAAGTTGTCCCAGGATCCAGGTATTCTGATCCTAATCTTGGGATTCTTTAGTGCTGATGCCCAAGCTCTCCTCTTCCCAAAGAAGAGAAATTGCTCTGCTCTCCTTGGCAAGACTATGACAGAACCTGAGGCTTCATTCCTATCCTCTAGGACCTGTCTGCTGGCAGAAGAGGTAGAGTTGGGAGTGAACAAGAAGTAAGACACATTCAAGCCTCTGTCTTCCCATCATCCTTAAGAATGCTCTCATCCTTTAACTTTATCTGCAACATTATATTGTTCAAAATTCTGAAGCAAAAAAAGGCAAAATGTCAACATTCGTTAAATCTACATGGTGGGTACATCAAGCGATTATGCCTATTAAATTACTTTCTGTACTTTTAGTATATTTGAAATATTTTATAAATAAAATGAGCTATTAAAGTATTAATACTATATTTATTCTGAGGATTAATGAAATTTCACTCACTTGTTCAAAGCCCAGATTCATACACCTAATTTTCTACAGCCATCAGCACTTTTATACTTGTCCAAAATTGATCTTTTGGCTTATACCCCCCAAAATATTTCCCTGAGTATTTTCAGTTTTAGCAAATGGTATCACTATCAACCTAGCAACTCAAGCAAAAAGCATGATTGATGCTGATGACTTCTTTTCTCAGACCTCTACCTGCATTTCATAGTAAGCTCTATCAATGTTTCCAAAAAGCAATTAAATTCTTTCACTTCTTCCCATTCCCTCTGTTATCACCCTGTTTCAAATCACCTCCTGCAATAATCTCTGCTTCCACTTTGCTTCTATGATTCATTCTATCCATAACCAAAATAATTATTTTTTTAAAGTCAGATAATGTCATGTTTTTGTTTAAAACTGTACAATGACTTCCCCTTGCTGTTAGAATAAAACAAAATTTGTTAATATACACTACAAGCAGTTCAATGTTCTAATTGCTCCCTCCCTCTACAATTTCAACTTCCTTCTTTCTCGCCTTGTGCTTTCCATTCTCCAGTCACTCCAGCCTTTTTTCTCCGATAAAAATATACCAGGCTCTTTCTCACCTCAGAGCTTTTGTATTTCTAGTCCCTCTGCCTATAAAGTTCCTACCCTGCCCCCTACTTTTTATACAATAACTGCCATTTATTATTTGTTTATCAATCAAATATCACCTCTCTTGGAGGACTTCTGTAGCAACCTTATCTAAAGCAGCATTCTTTTGCTCAGTTTACATTTACTCTATCACATCACCTTGTTTATTTCATTTATTACATTTATCTCAGTCTATAGTTTTCTTGCTAGTTATTGTAATTACTACTGTAAACAGTTTGCAGCTCAATGAACAAACTCATGCCTTTATCAAATAATTAACCAAATTCTTAATATAGGATTAGTAAGTTCCTCAAATAATAAGACATAGGATGAGATATTCAGCTCTATTCTCTCTTTCATCACACTGTCTGGCACTCCCACGTGTAAGTGCCTTGCGTAAGTAGATCTTTCTTGTCTGAGGAGCCCTCACTGACTAGCTCAGTCTACAAAGCTTTTCCTTGCATATAAATTACGGCTGGTACTTATTTTGAATAATTACATATTAAGCTTAACAGATTTTTATGCTTAGATGACTACCTTTGTGGGGTTCAAGACCTGAGCATTCTCTTCATGTAAATCTCCATTATGACTGTATATCTCTCCCAGTATTACTTATGAGATAGGCTCAGCTTCTGTGACAAAGAGACACCCAGAACAACAAGACAGAATTTTAGTTATTTCACATTAAAGTTCAGCCTGGTATGATGGCTCTCCATGAAATTGTTACATACTCAGGACCCTTTAGTCTTGCTATTCTATCAAGCCTGTGGTAACCTTGGGTACATGGTGCCAGAAATCTCATCACTGTGTACCCATCCCAACCAGTAGAAAGGGAAAAGGGAAAGGAGGAGGATGTCTCTTCATTTCAAGGGCACGATTTGGCCAGAACCTAGTATAGCTAGACTTGGAGGAAGCTGCAAGAAAGGCTGAAAAGTACAGTCTATTTTCTGGGTAGTCATGTGTTCAGCTGCATCTCTGGAGTCTTCTTACTGCTGGAGAGAAGAAGAGAATGGATCTTAGTGGTTCTCTTCTATACCCTTTTTAGAATAAAAACATCATAAAAAACAGAATTTTTCTGTCCTCTTTCAATCTTATATCCCAACACCGGGAACAGTGCCTGCCACATGTCCTCCTCTAACCATTCTCACTGCTTTTGTCCTGATTTAGCCATTGTCATTGCTCACTTGGACTAAAGTAATATTGTTCTCAAGTATCTTTCTGTCTCGGCTCCCATCTATCTTCCATACTGCCATCAAAGTGACTCTTTAAAAGTGTTCTTCTTTTATTTCATTTCTTAAAGCCTTTCAAAAGCTCACCAATGCCCTCAGGATAAAATCCAATGTACCAGCAGAGCCTTTAAGGCCCTTTCCAATTGCATCTCCCAACACTAATCCAGCTCTTCAACCAAATAAAACTAAATATAGTTCTCTCAACATACAATCTTCTTTCATGCTCTTACAACTTTATGCATATATTGCTAAACCCAGGAAAAACCAGTCACTCTCTCTTCTGCATTCCCACAATACCTTGTACATGCTACATATGACACTGTTTTGTAATTTGTTAATGTACATGTCTGCCTTTTCTACCAGACTATAACTACTGAGGAAAGGACATAGGCAATGTTTTGTTCGTCTTTCAGTTCTTAGCCCTGTGTCAAGCACAATGCTTCCTTTTCTTTGATCTGAAATAACCACACATTTGAATAAAGCATCGTTAGTCAATCTAAAGCTAATAAACCTATTTACATGAACATCCAGCATCCTCAGAAAGGATGTATGAATGCTAGGATGAATAAAACAGGAATTATAGATACAAAATAACATTTACTACTCACATATTCCCCAACGTGAAGGGCTCAGATTCTACCTAAGGTGAGACAAGTCAAGATGGGGGTGGTGTTGATGGTTTAGGGTTTTTATCACAGTTAAGAGGGTTGGGACTAGAATGAGAATTCTTAGAGGAGAGGGATTTGTGTGGTTTGAACTTCCCCATGGGCACCAAGGGAGGAAAGCCCAGGTTCTCTTATCTTCTCAGGATGTGGGGCTAAGGAGAAAAAGGAAGATAGATGGGAAACTGAAAGGTGTCAGCCATCAAATATCAAAAGTGAAGTCTTTCTTTTTTACTATGAAACCATTTACACCAATTATTACATTTTGGTTGCAGCCATTTTTTGTTTGTTCTTCTTTTACCTTAAGGAATAATGCCCATCTCACGAGGTTGTTATGGAGTTGAGTTTAAATCAAGTAGGGGATGGAATGGACATTGTATACTGTAATGCGTTACAGTGAAAATATCATCTATACTGTAAAGTATTATACCAATTATTAGAGCTACATAGGCCAGCATCTATCCTAGGCACCTTTTATTTAAAAACCTGCACTTCCCATAATCCAGTATAAATTTGACTGATACCAGAATAAGTGACGAGGTAAAGCAGGGTTGAGGCATAATTGTAAATATCCATCGTCCATTACCTCACGTACCTAAGATGGCAATCACAGAGGAGACTTTGTGAATTGCTGAGTTGTTGACTGCAATGCTTGATGCACGAATCACAAATTCAGTTTCTGTAGCCAAAAGATTCCAGTGGGTGGTGAAGCATGATGAGAGCTGAACAGATGTGTGTGTCATCAGTTTCCCATCCATGCACCAGCTTTTGTTGAATCCCTGGCATTTGCACATCTATGGGTATTTTGATCTTTAAAACAGGGCTTTAGGATCTGCAGCTGAGAGGCAGCACAAAAGTATAAAATATTTTTATGGAAAGCCTCATGCAACTGTCAACTTGTGACTGACTGTGGGAGCAATAAAGCACATCCTGTGTTTCAGAGCCCCCACCTCAGTGAACCAACCACTTTCCCCTCCACGGTAACGAATGTTTCCAGCCTCAGACAGAGTCAGGGAAATCGCCACCACTCTCCCCAGTGGAGGTGAACGTTGAGACAGTGAACATCAGACATCACACCTAAGTTAATAGAGGCCCAAACAGAATCACCATGTTCCAACTGAAACATTTACAGAAGCAAAGCACAGCCCTCAGGCAGATGGAGGTGGGAGACAAGCAAACATATTTATAATCTTCTTTGAGGGAACAATAAAGGAGAAGCCAGAACTCTTTCTTATGAAAAAGTCCACCATAAGGAAACCTGAAAGAAGACTCCTGCCTTCTTTATTTCTGTGCCTCTTCCTACACAGTGGAAAATGAAACTGATAATAATTCTATGGTATCATTAAGCTGTGAGCATTCTCAAAGCAGTGCTGTTTATCTAAAACCTGGGAATTAATCCCACCACAAATCAGTTGGCTTGGCATAGAAAAAAACATTGCTCCAGATTAAAACTCACTCTTAACATTCTTCAGTGTTCTAGAACATGCCTGCCTTTGGCTGAAAGGAGAGTTCAGGGCCCACTTTCCCTTATTCTCAGCAGATGACCTAACCTCCTACTTTTTGAGAAAATCTAGGCCGATAATTCCCAAATGTGGTTCCTGGGCCAATACCATAAGTATCACCTGGAGACTTGTTAGAAACACAAAATGTTAGCTGCTACCCTAGACACTCAACTCTAAGTGTCCAGCAATCTGTTTCACCTTCAGGTGATTCTGACGCACTCTAATATTTAACAACAACTGATCTCCACCTTGGGAACTGAGGTTCTCCTATTTCTTTCCTCGTTATTTCCAATACAGTCATGAACAGCATAATAATATTTGGGTCAAAGGTGGACCACATATATGATGGTGGTCCCATAAGACTATAATCATGCTGAAAAATTGCTGTTGCCTAATGATATAATAATGTCATAGCATTACTCATGTGTTTGTGGTAATGCTGCTATAAACAAACCTACTGTGCTAACTTTTTATCATTATTTTAGAATATCCCATTATGTATATTAAAAAAAGTTAACTGTAAAACAGCTTCAGGCAGGTCCTTCAAGACGTATCCCAGAAGAAGGCATTTTTATCCTAGGAGACGGCAACTCCATGTGTGTTACTGCTCCTGAAGACCTTCCAGTGGGACAAGATGTGGAGGTGGGAGACAGAGATGTTGATGATCCTGATCCTGCAAGGACCTAGGCTATTGTGTGTGCTTGTGTCTTTGTTTTTAACAAAAAACTTTAAAAGTAAAAAAAAAAAAAAAAAAAAAAAAGCTTATAGAATAAGGATATAACAAATGAAAATATTTTTATGCAACTATACAATGTTTGTTGTTGTTGTTGTTGTTGTTTTGTTTTGTTTTGTTTTGTTTGAGACGGAATTTCACTTCTGTTGCCCAGGCTGGAGTACAATGGCATGATCTCAGCTCACTGCAACCTCCGCCTCCCAGGTTCAAGTGATTCTCCTGCCTCAGCCTCCTGAGTAGCTGGGATTACAGGCATATGCCACCATGGCTAATTTTGTATTTTTAGTAGAAATGGAGTTCCTCCATGTTGGTCAGGCTGGTTTTGAACTCTCGACCACAGGTGATCCACCCATCTCGGCTTGCCAAAGTGCTGAGATTACAGGCACAAGCCACCGCACCCGGCTGTGTTTGTGTTTTAAACTAAGTATTATTGCAAAAAGTTAAAAAGGTTTTTTTAAAATTAGGAATTTTATAAAGCAAAATGTTACAGTAAGCTCAGATTAATTTTTTATTGAAGAAAAATATTTGTTTGTAAATGTAGTGTAGCCTAAGTGTAGAGTGCTTATAGAATCTATAGTAATGTATAGTAACATCCTAGGCCTTCACATTCACTCACTGACTCACCCAGAGTAATGATCAGTCCTGCAAATTCCATTCATGGTAAAGGTCTTATACTGGCATGTCACATTTTTATTTATTTTTTTCTGCATCCCATAAGTTTTGTATGTAGTATTTTTATTTTAATTTGCTTCAATATTTTCTAATTTCTTTCCTTATTCTTTTCTTTGACCCACTAAGTGAAGAATACTAGGATATCAGGAGTGTGTTAATTTCCACATATTTGTGAATTTTCCAGTTTTCCTTCTGCTACTGATTTCTGATTTCATTCCACTGTGCTCCAAAAACATATTTGGTGTAATTTCAATCTTATTCATTTTATTAAGAATTGTTTTGTGACCTAACATGTGATCTATCCTAGAGAATGTTTCATGTACACCTGAGAAGAATGTATATTCTGCTGCTATGAGATGAATATTTTATATAGGTATGTTAGGCTCATTTGGTCTATAGTGTTGTTCAAGTCTGCTATTTGTTATTTTATGTCTAGTTGCCTTATCCATTACTAAAAATGGGGTAAAGAAGCCTCCTATAATTATTGTATTTTTTGCATATTATTTCTTTAGGTGTATCGACTTTTGCTTTATATATTTAGAAGCTCTGATGTTGGGTCCATATATTTATAAGTGTTATATCTTCCCGTTCAATTGACCTTTTCATTATTATATAATGTTTGTCTTTGTATCTTGTACTAATTTTTACTTTACATATATTTTGTCTGATATAAGTACAGCCACTTCTCCTTTGGTGACCATTTACAAGAATATATATTTCCATCCCTTCACTATTCATTTGTGTCTTTAAATCTAAAGTGAGTTTCTTATAGACAGCATATAGTTCACTCTTATTTTTCGATTCCATTCAACTGCTCTTTGTCTTCTGATTGAGGAACTTAATCCATTTCTATGTAAAGTAAACATTGATAGAGAAAAATTTACTATTGCCATTTTGTTCATTGTTGTCTGTTTGTCTTGTGGTTCTTACAGCTGTCTTTTTATTCTTTCTCTGTGTTTTATTTTTTATTGAGACAGGATCACCCAGACTGCAGTGCATTGGCATAGTCATAGCTCTTTGTTATCTAGGCTTAAGCAATCCTCCTGCATTAGCCTCCTGAGTAGCCAGGGCTACAGGCATAGGCCACCATGCCCAACTAATTTTAAAAACATATTTTTTTACGGATAGGGTCTTCCTATGTTGCCCGGGCTGGTCTCAAGCTCCTGGGCTCAAGTAATCCTCCTAGCCTCACCTCCTATGTCTTCCTCTCTCATGCTGTCTTCCTTTGTGTTGTGGTGAATATTTTGTACTGATATACTTTGATTCTTTTCTCTTTTTCTTTTGTGTATCTTTTATAGGTATTTCTTTGGGGCTACCCATGGGGCTTACATAAAATATCTATTAGTCTATTTTATAGTTTATTTAAAATAGTCTATATTAAACTAATAACTTATATTCAATTTCTCTACACTTGAACTTCTTTCCCATCACACACTATATTATAGATGTCAAAATTCACATCTCTCTACAGTCCATATCCTTTTAAATAATATTTAATTACAGATATTTTCAATATATTTTGTCTTTTAACTTTATAATTAAAAGTGATTAACCCAACAGTTACAGTATTTGCAGTAGTCTGTATTTGTCTATATATTTATCATTACCAAGTTTCACTTTCTTGTGCTATCATGTTACTATTTGTGTCATTTGCTGCAACTTGAAGAGCTTCCATTAGCATTCCTTTTAAGACAAGTATGGCACTGATCTACTCTCTCTGCTTTTTTTTTTTTTTTCTTTTTTTTTTTTTGAGACGGATTCTTACCCTGTTGCCAGGGCTGGAATGCAATGGCACAATGATCTCAGCTCAATACAATCTCCACCTCAGCCTCCCAAGTAGCTGGGATTACAGGCATGTGCCACCAGGCCCAGCTAATTTTTTGTATTTTTAGTAGAGACAGGGTTTCACTATGTTGGCCAGGCTGGTCTTTAACTCCTGACCTCAAGCAATCTGCCTGTCTTGGCCTCCCAAAGTGATGAATATTACAGGCGTGAGCCACAGCGCCCAGCCTCTCTGCTTTTATTTGTCTGGAAAAGCCTCCATTTTCGAAGGAGAATTTTGGCATGCATAGTATTTTTTTGTTGGCAGTTTTCTTTTCTTTTCTTTTTTTTTTTTTTTTTTTTAATTTCAGCACTTTGAATATATCATCCCACTCCCTTCTGGCCTGCAAGGTTTTCTACTGAAAAATCCACTTTTAGTTTTATGGGAAATCCCTTGTACATGACAAATCACTTTTCTGTTGCTACTTTGAAAATTCTCTCTTTGCCTTGACTTTTGACAATATAATTATAATGTATCTCAGTGTACGTTTCTTCCAGTTCATTTCATTTGGTATATGCTGGGCTTCCTAGAGTAGAATGTGCATTTTCTTCCCCAGATTTGGGAAGTTTTGTGCTATTAGTTCTCTGAATATGTTTTGTGGTTCTTTCTCTCTCCTCTCTCCTCCTAGAACTCCTATAATGTGCACATTGGTCCACTTGATGGTGTCCCATAAGTCCTTTAAGCTGTCTTTACTTTTGTGATTTTTTTCTTTTTGCTCTTCTGACTGAATAATTTCCAACAACAATAACTTGTCTTCAAGTGTGCTTATCCTTTCTTCTGCTTGATTTAGTCTTCTGTCACACTGCTTTAGTGAATTTTTAGCTGTTATTGTAATATTTAGCTCTATGAATTCTTTTGGTACTTTTATACTTTCTATATCTCTGTTGAAATATTCACGTTCATGCATTGTTCTCTTGGTTTTCGTGAACATCTTCGTAATGGTTAATTTGAGTTCTCTGTTAGGTAAATCATATATTTCTCTTTCATTAGACTTTGTTTCTGGAGATTTATCTTGTTCCTTTGTTTGGAACCTATTTCCATGTTTATTTTTATTTTCCTTGACTCTTTCTGTTGGTGTGTGTATGTTAGACAAAACAGCAACCTCTCCCAATCTTCACAGACTAATCTTATAAAGGAGAAGACCCTCACTAACCAGCCCAGCCAGAGATTCTGGGGGCCTCTCCAATCTGCCAATCTGTTTTCTTTGTTCTTAGCAGTTACCATCTAGAGTACGCTAGGTACAATCAGAGTTCCAATACAAGTGATATTGGGGCCATTCCTCAAGTAGCCCCCAGAAAAACTGAATCATCTGATGCCCTTTCCAACTCTTCCCATGACACACAGAGAGAAAAGCTGGGATCTGTGATTTTTTTTACCTGTTCACCCTACACTGAGCTTGTGGGAGGTACCATGTCATCTAGTTGCATGCTAGAACAAACCACCATATTTGTTCTCATTGGCCCCAAGGCAGCTAGAGTATGCCAGGTCCCATAAGTACTCCAAAACAAGCCAGACAGAGGAAGTCCTTTGGGAAGCTGCCAGAAAAGCTGGGGCATTGGTCAAGCCGACTAATTCTTCCCTTCCCAAGAAGATGCTGGAAGCAGGGATCTTTCATTTTCTTGCTCTGTGTTGAGCTGAGGGAAAGGATATGGGAACTGTCAGTGCAAACTTCTGTCTGTGTTCTTACCAGCCCCTGGATGGCTAGATTATGCTGGGTTCCATTACTCCTCCAAGACTGGAAAGAGAGAGGCCCATCCTTTGGGGAGGAAGAAGTTGGAAGGGTGTCATACACATGGTCCAACTCTTTTACTCCCCAGGGAGAAGACAGGAGCTAGGGTTTTCCTTTCGATCATGTGGCATTGAGCTGTGGGTAGGGATTCAGAAATGAGGGTGTCCTGAATTTTCCTGTGGGATTTGATGTGTCTGGGTGAAGGAGCCTCTCAACTAGTTTTCGATTTCTCAGTAAGATAATTTGTCTGTGAGTTGTTGTTAAATTGGTGGGTTTGCTGGGGGAAGGAAGGTTTCACTTCTGTAAATGACATTTTATCACTATAATTTCAAATTTAAATGGTGTATTGCCAGTGTGTAGGAAAGCAACTGATTTTGTATATTAACTATATATCCAGAAACCTTGTTATATTGATTATTTCCTTCAAGGAGAGGTGTTTCTTGTTTGTTTGTTTGTTTGTTTGTTTGTTTCTGCCAGTCTTTAGGATATTTTGTAAAGACAGTCATGTCATCTGCAAAGATCATTTTATTTCTTCTTTCCCAAACTGTATGCCTTTTTGTATTAGGCTATTCTCACATCGCTACAAAGGAATACCCAAGACTGGGTAATTTATAAAGAAAAGAGGTTTAATTCGCTCATTATTCTGTAGGCTGTACAGGAAGCATAGCTGCTTCTGCTTCTAGGGAAGTCTCAGGAAACTTACAATCATGGTGGGAGGGAAAGAGGAAGCAGTTATGTCTTACATGGGTGGATCAGGAAGAAGAGAAAGAGGGGAGAGGTGCTACACATTTCCAAAAAAAAAAAAACATATCTCACAATAACTCACTCACTGTCATGAGAACAGCACTGAGGGGATGACGCTAAACCATTCATGCGAAAGTGCCCCTATGATCAAATCACCTCCCACAAGGTCTCACTTTCAACATTGGGGATTACAGTTGAACATGAAATTTGAGTGGGGACACAGATTCAAACCACATCATTATGCTCCTGGGCCCTCCCAAATCTCATGTCCTTCTCACACTGCTGAACACAATCGTGCCTTCCCAACAGTCTCCCAAAGTCTTAACTCATTTCAGCGTTAACTCAAAAGTCCACAGTCCAAAGTCTCACCTGAGACAAAGTTAGTACCTTCTGCCTATGAGCCTGAAAAATCAAAAATAAGTTAGTTATTTCCAAGATACAATGGGGGTATAGGTATTGGGTAAATACTTTCATTCCAAAAGAGAGAAATCAGCCAAAAGAACAGGGCTACAGGCCCTATGCAAGTCCAAAACCCGGCAGGATGATCATTAAATTGTATAGCTCCACAATAATATCCTTTGACTCAATGTCCCACATCCAGGGCACACTGATGCAAGGGCTGGGCTCCCAAGGCCTTGGGCAGTTCTGCTCCTATGGCCTTGCAGGGCTCAACCCCCCATGGCTGCTTTTAACGGCTGGCATTGAATGCCTGTGGCTTTTCCAGGTACAGGGTACAAGCTGTCAGTGGATCTATCATTCTGGAGTCTGGAGAATAGTGGCCCTCTGTAATAGTTAATAATACTGAGTGTCAACTTCACTGAATTGAAAGATGCAATGTATTGATCTTGGGTGTGTCTGTGAGGGTGTTGCCAAAGGAGATTAACATTTGAGTCAGTGGGCTGGGGAGGAGGACCCACTCTTAATCTGGTGGGCACAATCTAATCAGCTGCCAGCAAATATAAAGCAGGCAGAAAAATGTGAAAAGGAGGAACTGGCATAGTCTCCCAGCCTATATCTTTCTCCCATGCTGGATGCTTCCTGCCCTCAAACATTGGACTCCAAGTTTTTCAGTTTTTGAGACTCTCAGACTGGCTCTCCTTGCTTCTCAAGCTTACAGACAGCTTATTGTGGGACTTTGTATCCTAGTAGTTCTGTCCCTCTACAGAAATCTGACAAACATAGATTTTGGTACCTGGAATGGTTCTAGAGGAACAGGATATTAAGGATGGAGTTCTTTCATTAGTTTGGGAGTTTCTGGAGTTGGCTGCTTAATATGATTAGATTCAATAATGCTAAGGACTCTACTTCTGATAGTATGGAGAAAACTAATAGTCCTTAGCGTGGATATAATGCAAAATAGATGCATTTGACATTCTTCATTCACCACTCATGAAGGGCAAGGAGTTTAGTGACTTATACATAATACCCTCAATCAATTTCCAGACTTAAGCCAGTTTACAGACCCAGAATCCCTTGAATGAAGGGGAGGGATTCCCCTTCATTCCCCTTGAGGAAGGACTCCACTACATTACCGACAATTTGTGCAGTGAATCTTTCTCCCATCTTTCCCCAAGGAGACCGCCAGCCTTTTACCAGGGTACCTGTGTATTGGAGAAAGGGAAATGATCGACATTTAGGGAACTACTGGACACTGGCTCTGAGCTAACATTGATTCCAGAGGACTCAAAATGTCACTGTGGTCTTCCCGTTAAAGCAGGAGCTTATGGAGGTCAGGTAATTAATGGAGTTTTAGCTCAGGTACAACTCACAGTGGATCCAGTGGGTCTTCGGACTCATCCTGTGGTTGTTTCCCCAGTGCATAATTGCCACAGACATTCTTAGCAGCTGAGAGAACCCCCACACTGGCTCCCTGACTGGTAGGGTGAGGGCTATTACCGTGGGAAAGGTCAAATGAAAGCCATTAGAGCTGCCTCTACCTAGAAAAATAGGTCAAATCAAAAACAATATTGCATCCCTGGAGGGATTGTGGAGATTAGTGCCACAATCAAGGACTTGAAAGACACATGGGTGGTTATTCCCACCACATCCCCATTCAACGCTCCCATTTGGCCTGTGCAGAAGAAAGATGGGTCTTGGAGGATAACAGTGGATTATCATAAGTTTAACCAAGTGGTGACTCCAATAGCAGCTGCTGTTCCAGATGTAATAAAGATAATATATATTATACATATTTACATATATATTATATGTATAATACACATGTATATTTTAAGTAACCTAAGTCTACCTTCACGTGTAGTACATATATCTTAAAATAGAATATTCCCATTTGCTCCTGCTTGTTTATTTCACACTGCTGTCTTTCATTTCCCTTACCCCTATACTATAATCACCCAGTATGTTGTGGTATTGCTTGAAACAGCTGTTTTATATAGTTAAAAAAGTTTAGCTTTAAAAAGCTAAACAATGTTATCTTATATTCATGTATTTCTCCTCTGGCACTCTTGTTTGTGTAGATCTATGTTTCTGCTTTATATCATTTTTCTTCTTAATGAATAAACATGCTTTTAAGATGCTCTTATAAAGTAGGTCTGCTGACAGTGAGTTTCCTCAGTTTTGTTTGTTTGAAAAAGTCTCCCTCTCTCCTTCACGTTTGAAGGATAATTTTGCTGGTTATAAAATTCTAGCCTGGTGAAGGTTTTTATTTCGACACTTTAAATAATGTACTCTACTCTCTTCTTGCTTTCGTGGTTTCTGACAAACAGTCCAGTATAATTATTATTCTTGTTCCTCTATATGTCTATTTTTATTATTTGATTTCTTTAGAGATTTTTCTCTTTGTCTTTGGTTTGCTGTAGCTTGAATATGATAGCTTAAGGCGGTGTGTGTGTGTGTGTGTGTGTGTGTGTATGTATTTGGTATTTATCCTCATCTGTGGATAATTACCAATACCTAGATCAAATAGCAAGAAAAAGTAAAAGAAGTGAAGTAATGAACTCCATGTAGGCCTACAAGTACGAAGGAAGAAAATACACTAAAATAAGATTCAGATTAAACTACTGCAAATGCAGATGTTTCTTTCTGAAAAGGAGATAAAACAATAAAGACACTAATATCTACCAGATAAAATAAGGAAACATTTTACTCAAAGCCAAGAACATTCAGATACTGGGGAAATATAGTGTCTTCAGGAGCAAAAGTCAAAGAAATAGTTCCTCACTAGGCCCTTGGGAGCACAAACTTAAGAATTATCATCAGAAGCTTCAGTTTAAGAATGTACTAAAGGCAATTTTATGGCCAAAACAAGTGTAGAACGAAAGGACTTAAGATCTCCATAGCAAGTAGCTATGAAATGTTTCTGTAATATTGTTAGCAAGGTTATCTCAACAAAACCTTTGCTTTAAAAATAAGGAAAAGTATCATCTTACTTTCTTGATGCTACTAAAGAAATGTCAAGTTAGTAAGGAAATAGCAAGCCAAAGTATAAGGGTACGTTTCTTGCCAAAGGTACATAATGGACACCAAAGCTGCTTTTGCCCTGAGGATATTTACCACACAGAGTAAAAGTTAACAGCAGTCTGATGTCCTTGAGGGTCAAGGGGGAACTGTAACCAAAGCCCAGCCATGCCTGGGTGAGGCATTCAAAAGGAGAGTCTTCCCAAATTAAACCAGAATTTCAAAGAGCTATTTTCTCATTGCAAAGGTAAAATAGAAGTAAACACACCCCTACTCTACATCCAGGAGACTGCCAGAAGGGTAGCCTCAGTGATAATTCAAGCAGGGCCAGTGGTTGAGGGTGTGGAGTCATAGACAGTGGACCTTCACAGATTATGATCATGTTTCAGCCAGATGATTGAGAAACCCTCTAATCAATCTACCAATGCCCCAATGTCCCTATAGACCTGGTAGAATCAAATGCAAATTCTCTATGATGAACCTTATTCTGATACCTTAAACTGTGCCTACAAATAATGTTTCAATGACTTTTAATTTATTGTGGCAGCACACAATACAATTAAGCACACCTCTTAAACCTAATGTTGAGGGCAATAAATAAGTCAAATGCAAAAGAGTATACATTATGTGATTCCATTATGTAAAGTTCAAAAACAGACAAAACTAATAGATGTTGTTAGATGTATGGAGGAGGTAGTGATGGGGTAGGGGCTCGGGGGGTGCATAAGAAGAACTTCTGAGACACTAGTAAAGTTTTGTTTCTTGATTTTGTTCCTGGTTTTGTGGTTGTGTCCAATTTGTGAAATTTTATCAACATGCCCTCTTATGATATGTATACTTTTTTGCACACTGATTGTACTTTAATAAAGTTTTTTTAAATAGTAGTAAGGAATTTTTTTAAAAAATTTTCAGTTCCAGGGTACATGTGCAGGATGTGCAGTTTTGTTACGTACAACGTGTGCCACGGTGGTTTGCTGCACCTATCAACTCATTACCTAGGTGTTAAGCCCAGCATGCATTGGCTATTTTTCTTAATAAAGTTTTTTAAAAGCATGAGCAAAAACCATCAGGAAACAAAGATAATAGAAAATGGAATCACTGAAAACTTTAGACACTAAAATGAGCAAAACGATAAAATAACTATTCTTGCTTTCTAAAGCTTGAAAATATCTGCAATGCAATATACAACCTCTAAACTGATCTCCAGTGATCTCCACCTCCTTGTTTATTCCTTTGCAGAATCCCCTCCCCTGTGCATGTGTAAGACCTAATGAACAGAATACAAAAGTGATGGGATATCACTTCTAAGATTAAGTTGTCAAAATACTTTGACTTCTGTCTTGCTCACTCTCCATTGGTCTCTCTTTCCCAAAACACTTGCTCTGGAGAAACCATACTGGCATGTTATAAATAGCCTTCACATCGGTCTATGAGCCCCACATGGCAAGGAACTGTTATTTCTAGTCAGCCAGAGCCAGGAATTGAGCCAGTCAACAACCATGTTGGTGAGGTTGGAAGCAGATCTGCCCACCTTTCCACCCACGTACATGACTACGGTACTGGCCAATTACTTGATTCCATCCTTGTGAAAGAACCTGAGTTAGAGGCACACAGCTAAGCCACAGCTAGATTCCTGATCCATAGAAACTCTGAGATAAAAAATGTTAGTTATTTTAAGCCAGTAAATTTTGGGATTATTTGTTATGCAGTAATAGGTAGTGAATACATGCAGGGAATAGAAAACCACGTAAGATTATCTAGTATAATTTTAAATACATGAATAAAAACTTTAAAATTAAAAAACAATAATCAAAATGAAAAATATATATAATAGGTTTAATAACAAATGAGACATCGTTTGAAAAAAAATTAGCAAACTAGAAGGCAGATTAGAAATAATTATCAGAATGCAGCCCAGAAAGACAAAATGAGAAAAAAAGTGGAATAAATTAAGAGAAATTGAAGATAAAGAAGTAAGTTAGAAAATACATTTAGTCAGAAGTCCAAAGGCAGAGTAGAAAGACTGGCAGATAAAATATTTGAAGAGATAATTATAAAGAATATTCCAGATCTGATGAGGAAGATATAAACTCACATATTCAAGAAGTCTGGGAAATTTTATATAAGGTAAATAAAAGGAAATCCACCCTTAGGCATAGTAAAGTTCAACTGCCCAAATCCAGAGACAAAAAAAAAAAAAAAAAAAAAAAAAA
>NW_016806642.1:3443675-3444596 GCF_001698545.2 Rhinopithecus bieti
TTTTGGCGGCAGGGGTCGGGGGAATACTCAAAAGGGCAGCAGTTGATATTGCGAGAACGGCTTCACAAAGATAGCGGAAAGTCGGTACTGGTATACTCCTGATATCTTTCTCTAAAGAACAGCCACATCCCTCATGTGCCCCTAAAGTTAAGGTGAAATGATTTTAAAAACTGGGAAATGCTTGATATGCCTTACAAGTGTCCAGAATGCCACCAGCATCACATTTCCAGCCTCTTTCTGCCACCTTACTCGCTCTTCCCCAGGGAGAATGAATAATTTAATCTTTGTTGGTGTTTCCAGAAGAAGAAACTGGCCATGTACAATTCAGTCCTTCCCTCTACTTTCTCACATGGGTAGGATTTCTACAGATCTTCCACGCTACAAGTTTTGTAGGGGTAGGCCTTCTATATATGTGTGTATAAGAGGTGAGGGGATCCTGCCCAGGTCTAGCATCTATGTAATTACAGGTTTCAATATTAGGAACCCACTTGCCCATAGACATAAATTATATTTTCAATATCAATTTTATCAGTATTAAAGATAACATCTTGCTTTCATATCTGAATTCCTCTTTCATCATATGTCCAAGTTGGTTCCAAGAACTCAGGAGGTACAGTTCCCCTAAAACCTCCAACAATAGAAAATGCATAATTTTGGCTACTCAGTCTAAATTTAACAATAAAAATGAAAATAATAACATCAAAATAACCATTAAGAACAAGTGACTGTGCTATATGCAGAGCAAACCTTTTCTTTAATTTTCCTCATGACTCTGAAATGTAGGTATTATCATTTCCATTGTTTGTTCATTTGTGTCTTTTGGAGATTGTATTACAGTAGAAACTCATCTGAAAGGCTACAAAATGGAAATCACCCAATACAAGTGGGCTTGAGTCCTTTCTTTTTTTTTTTTTTTTTTTT
>NW_016806642.1:3444930-3466602 GCF_001698545.2 Rhinopithecus bieti
ACATAAGGAAAAGAACAACGTTAGAGAAGGAGTAATTGATGGCAACATAAAACTTTTATTTTTCTTTTTTTAATTATTCTGACAGTAGTTTGTTCAAAATAATAATGACAACAATATATTTGGTAATTGTACCTTATGGATAGGTGAAATGAATGGTAGTAATGATATAAGTAACTGGAGGGAGGAATTAGGGATACTTTGTTACAGGTAGATGCAGTACTCATGAAGTCTTATTAGAAAGTGAACTTGAATTAATTACAAATACAAACTGCAAACTATAGGGAAATTCCTAAAGTAAGTATTGAAATATAATGTGTTAAGAAGAGGAAATTAAATTATATAAAATGCTCATTTAAAACCACAGGAGGCATAACAAGAATTGATGACAGAAACAGAAAAAAGAACAAGGGCAATGAGTAGAAAACAGCAACAAATATGCGGTAGATATAATCCCACTATATCAAAATCACTTTAAACATAACTAAATACACCAACTAAAAGACACAAACTATCAGAGTGGATAAAAAACAAGGTCCAACTGTATGTATGATACCAAAATCTTGTTCTATGAAGATAAATTTAACAAAACTCTAACCAGTTTCACTAAGAGAAAAAAGAGAGAAGACACATTTTAATAATGTCAGAATTAAAACAGGGACCATCACTACTGATACCTTAGACATTAAAAGGATAATAAAGATATATTACAGGCAACTCTCTGCCCACAAACATGGTAATTTAGATGAAATAAATTAATTTCTTTTTTTTCATTTTTTTATTATACTTTAAGTTCTAGGGTACATGTGCATAACGTCCTTTCTAACTCTTTCTTGCTCCATGATAAATAAAACCACTATTCTCATATTTCAGGCCTTTTTTCTGTAATGATGGCCAGTTTTCTCCAAATAAACATATCCTAAAATCATGTTAATGTTTTCATATAAAACTTTATATAAAATTGGGCAATACTTTTCACTAGAACTGAATCAAATTATTTCACTGTCTTTGATAGCTTGATCTAGAACACATAGTCCCATATTTATGACTTATTTAGCACATCAGCCAGGACCTCAAAGTCAGTTTTTGTCCTTGATAACTGTAAAAGCAATTATCAAATCCTAGAATCATGTCTTAGAGATGTTTAGTAGTCTAGAAAGGGATCAGCAAACTCTGGCAGGCCAAATCCAGCCTGCTGCCTGTTTTTGTAAACAAAGTTTTATTGGAACACAGCAACACTTACTTGTTTACACATTGGCTACGGCTCCTTTCACAATATAACAGCAAGGATGAGTAGTTGTGACAGAGACTGCAAAGCTCATAAAACTTAAAATATTTACTATCTGGTCCTTTACAGAAAACATTTGCTCATTGCTGGTCTTGGCATGGAAATTGATTCGATATTCTTGGTACTCTAAGTGGTAAGCACAATTCTTTCTCTCACACAGTCGCAGGCAGTACTCCTTATCTCTATGAACTTTCATCAAGTTGATGGCAATGACGATAATTTGAACCCAGTTTCCTCACTTCTAGTCAAATCATTTTTTAATCAGATTCCTTCATCAATAATTCCACCAGTCTTCAACTATCAGTATTCCAGTGGAAGCTGGATTTTCAAGAGATGTTCAGAAACGCTTTTAGTTACTTATATTTAAAAATAAATTTAGAGTTGATAACTGCATACTTTATACTCTCATACTTTAAAAAGTAGCCAGTTAATTGAAATAAAACAGGCACGTTATAAATGAATTACTAATATGTGGTGTTCACTGACTATTGAACATGAATAATGGCTAAATTTTCCATTTCACCCTAAAATACTGACACCCAGAATGAGGCTACTGATACTTGAGACATGGTTTCTAATTTCCAAAAAATCTTTATTGGATAATGATCAAGAGGACAAAAGTCAACATTTGCTGATTACCTACCAAATGCATTTTACTAAGCAAAATACCTTAGATAGATTACCTCATTTGCTCCTCACAATAGTCTATGAGACAAATATTATTGCCCTCCTTTAAAAATAGAAACATTCAACTAGGAAAGATAAACAAACATGCCCCAAATGGCAGGGTCTAGATTTGATATTTTTAAGGAAGGAACAATTCTACAACTTCCAAAATGTCTTTGAATTAAATGAACTCAAACTTTACAAGGCACTGTACATTTTATCCAAGGTGTTTTTAAAAATTATCTAACAACAGATATAGCACCAGCACCCACCAAAACCAGACTCCTCTGTGCCAGTCTTCACCTCTTTGCTTTTAGATTGTGAGAAATTCTGGAGACTTCTGGAGAATAGTCTGGGATAGTAGTAGGGGCAATCAGAGAGCTCAAGAAAGCATATATTTACCAACTGGTATGAAAACATTTCAATACTTTAACAACTGGTAGAATTGTATCACTGCCAAATCTTTAAGACTCCAAATCCGTAATTATACAGACGCACAATCAAGACTAATCACATAAGCCATGTGATTGAGTACCCTATAGGGGAGCCCTACCCCTTTCAGTTCTCCATGATTGGCTATGACTCTTATATAATGTTAATTCAGCTGAACAGAAGATATAAGACAGTGCTTCTCAAATTTTTAACCCATTTTCTTTACAATGTTTTAGCATGATTCTCTATCACACGGATTGTCTGATTAAATATTTGATGCTATTAACTATGATACCTGGAGTTTCAGTGATCTAATTCTCAATGTGTCAGGTAAACATTAACTAAAGGATGTCAAGATGCTGTATATCATTATTCAAAGAGCACAAACTGGGCTAGTCATCAGCCCTGGAGAGCTCAGCATGTGGCAGAGGTACATGGTACACCATAAAATCATAGATTTTAATGATTTACTAGAATAATGTTGTACAATAATTTAATGTTTAGTCTTTCAGCTTGATAAATTATTTAAACAAAAAGCTATTTTAAAAGCAACACATTATTAATTTAAAATCATATCAAACAGAGAAAATATTTTTCATTTTCATGATAAATCTCCATGATATGTAAGCCAATCATTCTTGAAAAGTATTTTAAAATGATGTAGGAAAACAGAAAAGAAAAGTGAGAATGTACTAATTATTAAATACATAATAAAGCACATATCTGAAGCAGTCATGGCACGATAACCACAATTGTAAGATTAGATGATTAACTTTTCAACACTAGTTTAAAACAGCCTCTTTCATAAATACAGACTCTGCAAAACAGTCCTAGCATCTATCACAGCACAATTTTCACTACTCTTTCAATTTACAAAGAAGTGTTTATTTTATAGATAATCACAAACTGAGATTAATAAAATGGGATGATAATAAAGACAAGCTAGGGATAAGTGTACAGTTCAGCAATAAGAATATCATATACATATAGTAACTCACGTAATTTGTTTTTCCAAGTCAAAAAATACTGATGCACACTGTATAGCTCTTTTTTAAAAAGTTAGATCATAAGCAGTAATTTTGCTATCCCTTTACATTAGTGTAAATGTATCTCATTCCTTCCACAGTAGCTTTAAATGAAGCATGTTCCTTCCACTCTGAAGAACTAGAAAATATTTCCACTGTTTACAAGACCTTATGTTTGATTCTAAAGGGAAACAAATTCTCAAAATGTCAATCATCTTAGTTATTTCACAGAAAAGTCACATTTTAATACTATGAAATCATGTTTGGAGAAATTGGAAAATAAAAATTTAGAACTGACATTTGATTTTGAGGCTACTCACCACTCCTGGCTTACAGTTGTAATAGCAATGCTTGGAAGCGTTGTCAAAGGTAGTGTGGTCGGCCTGGAAATACCATCTCCCTCAGGAGTCCTCGCCCTTTCACTCTGTCTTTGAGACAGTGGTGGTAACTGTAAGTTTCCTGAGCAACACCTTCTCCCTCTCCAGAGGTCGATCCCAAGTGTGTTACTGGAAGAACTGTAGGATTTACTCAAGCTACATTCAAAATAATCTTTAACATTCTGGAGGAACCACAGGGAAAGAAAAAAAGAAGAGAAAGAAAATGAAATTCAAATGTTAAATGGAGTGAAACAAGAAACTAAATGATCAAGCTGTCACTTATTATGTCCTGATTATCTCACAATCAGAATCTAACATTGATGTCGAAAGCTTAAGAGAAAACAATAGAAGAGGCTGATTCTCAGCTTTTGGAATAAACTTATCCGTGCATATTCCTCGAGATTTTTAGGCATATAGATAATGTTTACTAGTTGTAGTATGTGGATGGGAGGCCTCCTTCTTTCCTTTCTATTTTAATTTTTTTCATAATTTGCTAAAATGATATTAGCTAAAATTTAAAATATATTTTGGAAATCAATGTTATCATTCTTCAACTATGGGAACAAACTATGAGAAAATATGAAGTTTCTTGTTCAGTATTTTATGTATTTATTTTTCTTTTTGAGAAGGAGTCTTGCTCTGTCACCTAGGCTGGAGTGATCTCAGCTCATTACAACCTCTTCCTCCTGGGGTTAAGTGATTCTCCTGCCTCAGCCTCGCACGTAGATAGGACTACAGGCACGCGCCACAACGCCCAACTAATTATTGTATTTTTAGTAGAGATGGGGTTTCACCATGTTGACCAGGCTGGTCGCAAACTCCTGACCTCAGGTGATCTGCCTGTCCCAGCCTCCCAAAGTGCTGGGATTATAGGCATGAGCCACTGAGCCCAGCCATTCAGTGTTTTAAGGTAAAAATATTTTCTGTCTTAGAACAGTGGAATGTTGATAATTAGAGATGACTGTTATGTTCTTATGAAAGGTCTTCTTACAAGTGGAGATATATATATTTGGTCAAATTGTGTAAGAATTCAGAAAAAGAAGTATACTTTATCCAGTCTTGAACTGCCATGTTCAAGTACATGCCCTAATACTGACATTAATCATATACTTTGTGAGAAGACAAAGACATTGTGCTATACTCAATGATACAAGTTATTTATTCTTCCCATATCTTTTGGTGACAATGGGTCCTGAGATTGTTGGGAGCGGGAGGCCCTAATGAGCCTCTGCCTGGTGTACCATTCAAAACAGCTGAAAGACAGAAAATGTTATAGCCCTGCAATGGCCACTGATACCAACTTAAGGTTTAAAAGTTAGAATTTTCACTGTCCACACTTGGCCAGCAGAGAATAACGGAAGTCCTAGTATCGGGCTAGTCTCTCACCTAAAAATTACTCTGTGACCCTAGAGACAGGTATTTCCTACTAGCCCTTCAGACTCGAGTTAGGAGAACCTGAGACTAGACCTCCTAAAGTTTAAACAAAGTTCTTTACCCTCCGCTCCTCTACTCCATGGCCCCTATCCTAATTCATACAAGGATAATTAACTCAAGTTTGAGGATCTAGCTGTATTAATTCAACACACATTTGACACACATCTATTATTATTTTGCACTGTGCTGTTTAAGAAGGATACAATAGCAAAAAGAGGAATGGTATCTTTTCTCATAGAACATATAATCTAGTGATTTATACTTATCCGAGGCATGCAAGACTATATTTTGATGATAGAAATCTGGGCAAAAACAGGCTTGACAATTTTCAGGAGCCCTACCCTCCATACCAGAAAATGGGATACCATTATATTTTCTTTGCTTGACTTATAATTTTAAAATACTATTTAATTGAAATTCAGTAGAACCACAGTTCAGTATCAGGAAGAAGACAAAACAATTTAAAATTTTCCAGAGTTTGAAACATTCTGGAATGTATCAGTATTTCACTGTTTAGCAACTAGTTATTATATTAAATCCATTGTAGGTCTGGCACTTACTGTATGGTGTGTGTGTGTGTGTGTGTGTGTGTGTGTGTGTATGTGTGTGTGTGTGTCTATGTGTGTAAAGAAGCTAAAGGGAAAAACTAATATATATGTTTATTTTTTGAAAGACAAACTACTTTAGGAGACAAAAATATATAAAACCTTTCTGAAGAGATTAAGAACAAACTAAACGAAATCATAACTGTAAATCAGTCTAGTTCCAAATATGCATGTAAAGAAAGCACTGGTTATATGGAAAGCAAAGTCTTGAATATATACTTTATCTCTTATGTAAGAAACACCATGCCAAAGAACAGAAATAAGGATATCTATCATGTAGCTAAACCACCAACCACCCTAGCCTCCTAATGTGATTATCAGATATTTTTCTCCTTTAGAAAAAAGAACTATTACCAGCGAGGTTTAATTGTAGTAAGTGACCTAAATGGGTACTATTTGGTACTTGTTATTTGAAAAACAAAAAAGTCACACCTATCACAAAATATCTCCCACGCTAATTTGCGAACAAGCTCGAATTTTCAAATTTAAAATCATTCTTTAAGTTAAAAAGATTTGTTCCAGAAGACCTCAGTTAACATTAAATGCATTGCCACAAAGTAAGAGCATAATGGAATAGCTTGTCAGAAATTAAATTCAAGATGAAAACTTAACAGTGTTTTACAAACACTAATTAACTCATGCAGATTTATTCATAATTACTTTGTACTCTGTAATTCATACCAATAATTTATACACCACTACCCTAAAATTACTAAAAACCTCATAGTAAAATCTAATTTAGTCAGTTCTCAATTACTGATTTGTGATCTTGAACTTCTTTTCCTAAATTTTCAAAGATTTTGTGGAAAGGAACATTAATTTGAATGTTACCTCTGGAAATCACAACTTTTAAAATGCATCATGGTTTCCAAAATTCACCTGATAATATGAATAATCCCTAAGGAAAAATCTAGTTTTGGCTTATCCTTCTGTTTCTGAATAATTGTTTGTTTAAAAGTCAATATTCTTGCCAATAAAATTTGAAAAGGTTGTCACAAAGGAAAAGGTAGTGTAAAATCCTGCACCTAAGTAGAAGTTTGCTGAGAGGAGGGGGAGGGGACACCAAAGGACTGAGCTCTTTGTGATAGCCCCATATTGAAACCAACCAATTTGGGACCATTGAAATGTACAGATGAGAAATGCTGGTGCTTAAGTAGTCAAGGTTTTGTTGCTGTTATTATTTGTCTTTTGTTTTTTCTATTTCAGTCATTTTGAAGCATTCTCTACTTTTGAATTCTTCTGGTTAAACTCAGTGAGAAAATGGAATAAGGTATTTTTAAGGTCTCCTACTGTGCTTTGGTACACATTCAATTTGGACCACAGGACAGAATTTTTTAAGCCTTATGAAATCAGAAATGGAAATTATGGAAAGCAGTGAATGGCAGAGTCCCAATCAAAGCTAAATGTCATGATACTCCATGAGACAGTAATGAAAGCAATTTTTTCTTCAAAACTATGATTTTATTGTTGGCAGTCACCATCAGTTACAAGAGTAGTTTTTTGGAGGTAATTATTATCACTCTTACTGACTATTTTGCCTTCTTTGAAACAATCTCCCAATATATTTGCATATATAATTTCTGTGCTTAGAAATGCAAATGAGAGTCAAAGGTGTAATGTTAAGTTTTCTGGTAGCTACATTTAAAAAATAAAAAGAAACAGGTGAAATTTATTTTCAAAACATATTTTACTTAGCCTTGTATATGCAAAATATGACATTGCAACATGTGATATTATCAAAAATTATTAATGAAATGCTGCGTATTGCACTGTATATTCAAAATCCAAGATCTATTTCATGTTTACAGCACATTTCCATTCAGACTAGTACTTAATAGTCACATGTGGCTAGTGGCTACCATAGTGGACAGAGCAAATCTAGGTAATATTTATCCAATATGGTGGGGTTAATGTTCATATCCATTGCATGTTTCCTGCAGGCAACCTTCCTCTTGTTTTGACTATGCCCACCATTCCCTCAGGGAGGATCAGGATTATTATTCAAGGATGCAATGAGAAAGAATTAATGGTTTGTCCGTCTTTTATAGATGGAATGCATTGATCAGTTTTATTCTTCCAAAAAACAAAATAGTGGTGCACACAGTATACAAATAGTATTAAGGGACAATCCCAAGGCTTTTTTTTTTTTTTTTTAAGAAAAAAAGTTTTCTAATCCCAGAAGTTTTCTTTTAGATATCCCGAGCAACGTTGGTACTGAGAACTTAGACTGTAACTTAAAGGAAACGCCCTTCTAGTCCAGGAGCTAGGAAGGGAGGAAAAAAAAAAGAAGTAAATGCTGCCACAAGTGACAGAACAGAACACATTAACTAGGTTCTTTGACATGCAAAAAAAAAAATAGAAATGGCAATGGAAAAGGAGTGTGTTTTGGAAGCAAGAACCTAAATAGTACACCTAACTCTCCCTCTGCACTGTGGGTCCTACAGGGAACATAGAAGAAAGCTGAGAATTAGTTCTAACATACCTGCCAAAGGCTTTGCTGCGGTATGAGGCAAAGGGATCACAGGGCCCACCGGGTGAGCATCTGTGAAATAGGAGCTTAACAAGATGGGTTATTACAGAAAACAAGGAAAATTGCTTTTCTTCTTCCCTCCTTTCTTTCCTTTCACATATCTGATCAGCAGCACATAATTTTTAGCTCAATTACAAACAGTAATTGGGTAAAGATGAGACAATTAAAGACACACTAATGAAGGACTGGTCAGTTGAAAGCAAAGAGATAATTAAGGACCAAGATCCAAAGCTATAGAAGATAGTTTACAGATTTCTTCAGATGATTTAGATTGGGGCTCTTCAAACAAAGTACATGCCTATTTACTCTGCTATCCTGTTAAAATACAGTCTGATTTGTAGGTCTGAGGTGTGGCCTGAGATTCTGCATTCTCAATAAACACCCAGGTAATGCTAATGGTGCTGGTCCAAGGACCACACTTGAATAGCAAAGGCCTAGGGGCTACGTATATCACAAGTTTCTTAGGAGTAGTTGTCAAAAACCCCACCACAGGAAGTGACTTTCAAGGGTTAGCTGTACATGGGTAAAAGTGTGGAAGAAAGTTATCAGAGAACTGATCATGCAAGCAGTGTGGAAAGAGGAATTATCTGAGAGTGAGGATATGGGCGTAGACTAGAGATTGGTGGTTCTGTGATTGAAAACCATAAAAGTGAAACTCAGCCCATTTCCAAGATGCAAAGAGGGTATTGTTCCTGCTGTCCAACTCACAGAATGCCAGGTCCAGGTGCTGGCTATGCCCATGTCAGAGAAACACCTAGTCACAGAGTGGTGTGTTGAACACTCCCAGCTGCCCTTTGAATAGAATTATCCAGTGACTTCTTTATTGAACAGACCAAACGTGATTGGGACCTTTTGGAACTTACATCATCAGCCGTCACTGTCATCACACTCCTGCTTTTCTTCATTATAGAGGTGGAAAATATCACCTCTTAGGATGTCTGTTATTCAATGCAGCTTTGCTGACACTTTTTAATACCTACAGGAGAAAAAAAAAAAAACACACAAAACAACAGCTCTGTATCCTTAAAGAAAAATATGTGGCATACTCTCTAAAGTAACATTCGAAATGTGTAACATGTACATGTAAAAGCAAACATCATAATTTACCAAGCCAATTAAATTTGATATGCTTAGAAAAGAGCTTCACAAAATATTAATACAAAAATCCAAGAAATTGGTACAAAGCTATTTGGGAAAAGATAGTAAGAATAATGAGTAACAATTAGGCTCCCAAATAATGATCGTGAAGAATATAAAAATAACATGCATTTTACACAAATGCTTTATAGTTTACAAAGCATATTCCCATAAAATATTTTATTTGATGCTTGCAACAGTTTGTTGGATTATTTTCATCATTTTTTCTAATAAAGGAACAGAGAGAACAATTATTTGGCCAAGGTAACATAGCTAAAACATGACAAGTTCAGAACTTAAAGAATATGACTGCTTTATACTATCAAAAAAAGTAAAGAAAAGTAAACCAATACAAAATATATATACATGAAAGAAAAAAACCTTAATCATCATTTTTACCACCAGTTTAAATTTCTCATATGTCTAGTGCATAAACTAGTAGGCAATTATTTATCATAGAAAATTCTAGCAACCTGTAGTTAGAGCTTGAATTTCCTGGTTTAAGTCACAGATATCTAGCTATTTTGAGATAGAGATGCTGTAGTTCATGACATTTGCTTTGTGTAGATCATTGGAAGTCACTGTAGAAACAAAGAACCTCAATAACACTACCAGAATTTAAGGGTGCACTCTTATCGTGGAAACCAAAGGCAAAGCAGTCACTGGTTTATGAAGACTCAAAGGGAAGAGGGTGGGAGGGGGGTAAAAGGTGAAATCGTATCTATTGGGCACTGTGTTCACTATTTGGGTGATGGGTTCACTGGAAGCCCAAACCTCAGCATTACTCAATATATCCATGTAACAAACCTGCACATGTACTATTAAATCTAAAATAAAATTTTTAAAATATAAAGTTGTCATACAATAGACTACAAAACAACACAAAAAATTGTGTTTGCAGAATTTAACTGAAAAAAAGATGTAATATAAAAAATACAAAATCCAAGAAGTATTAGTCCATATGATGGTTTCACAAGGTCTTAGTACCAAAAATATCCTGTATTGTTGCTGAGCTCAAGGACTCCTATATTTTTTCACTGTGTCCATTTAACCCTTAATGCATGCTTTATTTTAAAAGTCTGCTTCTCTAGCATGAAGATATATATAGATTAAGAGCATGATGAAATTGTAGCTGTGTGACTAGGAATACTAAGTAGTGGCATTGTACCATCACCCAGGAAACCAGGGTTGAATTTCTAACACATAATTTGACTACATTATGCAGGAGTTGGCAGTGAAACTGACAAAGTAGATAAGAAAATGGGGGAAGGGAGAAACTTTGCCTTTATAAGTGCTCTAGGAGAGAACCCCACGGGCTTTTCAGGTATTTGATTCAATATGCCAATGAAAAGAATTTCCTCGGCATACACGAAAGGATGATTAGAACTACGATGCCCCTCTAATGCTGACCAAACAGCAGTAGGCAGAATTCTAAGGCTTTTACTCAAAGGCTGCTTGAAACCCAGCGAAAGTAGACAAGTAACAAGAGATATTTTATCAGGGTTATAGTCAGTATCGAGGGCCTCTATAGGTAGGGTTAAACCTGAAAAAAAAAGTTCGAACTCCTAAATTTAAGAAAAGCAAGATTTAAATGTGTTTTAAAAGCAGGATATAAAACTATGCATACTCAATGATTATAACTGTAAAGTTGTGAGCATATAAAAAATATTAAAGGTGCTATGTGAAATGATGATAATGTAATAATGATAATAATAGAATAATGGAATAAGGGTTATAGAAGGTTTCCTAAGTGAGTTGAATTTCTTTTTTTTTTTTTTTTTTTTTTNTCTCAGCTCACTGCAAGCTCCGCCTCCCGGGTTTACGCCATTCTCCTGCCTCAGCCTCCCGAGTAGCTGGGACTACAGGCGCCCGCCACCTCGCCCGGCTAGTTTTTTGTATTTTTTAGTAGAGACGGGGTTTCACAGTGTTAGCCAGGATGGTCTCGATCTCCTGACCTCATGATCCGCCCATCTCGGCCTCCCAAAGTGCTGGGATTACAGGCTTGAGCCACCGCGCCCGGCCGAGTTGAATTTCTTTAGTGGAGATAATGTAGAACAATATTAAAAAATATAAAAAGGTATGCCAAGAGTGCAACACATGTAGAAAGATGCCATCATGAGGAAGCTTACAACAGGCAGAGAGACAAAATGGTCCAGGGTAACATCAGTAGATCTTTTGACAAGCAAGAGTATTTTTGTAAGGTCTTAGCCATGGAAATAAATTTGTTTTATGATTCTTTGAGTATAACTTACTGTATAAATTCATGTGTCTTCAACCGGACACATGTCCTGGCTCGGAAAAAGCAGGATCACAAGTCACAAGGCAGTTTTCCAACTGTTCTACAATAAAAATACATTATTTTATATTTAGGGAGAAAAGCCAACATATGTTACATAAGACCAAAAAAAGCAAGAAATATAGATTGATTATTTTCTGGGATATTCCTCATCTGCCCCTTCAGACCCACTCTTGGCCCTTCTCCATTCTGGTCTGTGCCCTGGGAGGCTGGCCCTCAGGTGCTGTCTAGCCCTCTGGCTCCTAGGTATGTTCAGTCAATGGAGGCAGTTGCAAACGATCAGAGGGCAGGAGGAAAGAGGGGTCCCTCTCTGCTGGCCATAGTGTAGCCATGGCTAAAATGTTCTACTTGAGGTCACAGATCCTGCAGGACTTCCTATTTAGCTGTGGAACTGGAAGCAGCTTCCCACTGTTGCTAGCCTCCTAGTACTTCATAGCCCTTTTTGGTTATCCTCAACCCTGCCTATACCCTTTGTAAATAGTACTTCCATTAAACTTTCTTTCATCCTCTTTAAGAGAACAATCTGTTTCCTACTAGGATCCTGACTAATACAGACCTGCTTCCAAAACTTGACAATAGTCAGAATTGTTAAATATCTCCCCTCAGTTCCTAGCACAGTGACTGACACAAGCAAGTCTCAATAAATAAGTATTCAAAGAATAAATGAGTAGAACCTACTTGGAGATCTAGATTGGTTTTGATACTTTGAGAAAAGGTCAGCAAGCATTATCTCAATTTGTTTTTGTAAGTCAGAAATAGTTTTGTGTCCTCACTCACAGATGACAATGGAGATTCTTTTCAGGAACCTCTGCTGCCTTTTGTTTAGGCTAACAGAGATGGAGGATTTACCTTGAGTCATTTTTAAGTACTCTACATACATGATTTCAATGATATCATAAAAGCAACCAACCAAATGTGCTAGGCACAATTATCAAGACAAGTGAGGGAATCATGTCTTGGGAACAGTAATAAAACCTGCCCAAAGGCATACACTCTGCTGGTTAAGACCAGAGCATTCTTGTTCTAAAACCAAGACTATTAACCTATCACTGTACAGCTGATTGGGTCTTATTTACATCTTTTCAAGGTGAAACTAAGTGAAATGGTTTTTATATCTTTTTTTTCTGATGTTGGTAATACAAGTTAAGTTGATCAGTTTCCTGGAGCCATGCTCCCTGCTAGTGTAAGGACAAAAATAAGTGATATTAAAAGATACTAAAGTTTTTAAATACCTCATATTTAAGGCAAATGCTGTAAGTGAGAGGACAGATCAGGTTCTCTTAATCTGAGATTATTGTCCCTTATAAAATTTGCTTCTGAATAAACAAAACACCATATGCTTCATTAAAACAAAGTATTTCTAAAAATTTCTAAGGTGATAAATGTGATGGATGGCAGATTCCATTTCTGATATATGTTTAATAGTTTTCCTGGTGGTTTTATATTTAACCATTTAAAAGATGCTTTTAAATTTGTATTAGTCCTTTATAATGTTCTGTTTTATTCAGACTAGAATATTCTTTATATAATTGTACCTTTTCCTTTTTCCCCTTTCTTAACAGATGTTTAAAGGTTAAAATGAGGAAAAGGACCCTGACTTCTGTGTTAATAGTGTGAATTTCACCTTTCACGGGTTAGAGTTATCAGTACTAGTGATACTTGGCTAAAAGGAATTTCAATGAATAGTGATAATTATTTTAAAATTCTATATCATGGACACATGCTAGACAAAACCATGCAGAAATGAGAAAAACAAAAGTAATATTTTGAGTTTAAAAAATACTACTTTTTTCCAATTTAAAAAATATCTTTTATTTTGGAGATGATGTTCAAAAAGCTTTCATTCTATTTCTTATGTAACTGATTTATTTGAACATTCTGAACTCAGTAGGGCACAGATATGAACTAGTCTTCATTTTTCTCCAATAACTGTTTTCCATATGTAATATCAAATCTATTCTGTCCTCCTTAACAACAGTTCAGATTGATTCCATAACTCCCATCTTGTAACTGTTTTAATTCAGTGGTCAGTGTCTGGGACTTGGAGTGGGAAGAGGGAATGTACTACTCTTTTATTCTTCCTCCCTACTTTTATCTTCAGGTTCTAGCTCTTTCCATATTGCGGCAGAATAGAAGAATTAAAGACAAGAGGGAAAAGTTTTCTTAACTAGGCATTTAATTGCAGTCCTTTTTTGAGCGTCTCTGCTTCTCTGGTAAAATCAGACTCACTTTGATGCCTTCTCTAAGGCAGGTGTTGAGATGAGGCCCTTCCTCTAACGGGGCAGTAGGAGCTTTCACACTGGAGAGAAGTAACTTTTCTAGTCTCCTCAGTTCCACCCTCATTGGCACATATTGAAACTCTTGTTGGTGAGGTCCCCTTGCCTGATAGTCTACTCTCTTGATTGGAATAATGACATGATGACTCAAGCTGCAATGTCCACTTGATCTAGAATAAGCTCAAGCATCCTGGTCACACTAAATATATACACTAAATGTATGTATACTAAATGTACAGATACACCTAAATGTATATGCTGCTTTACTGCTATTTCTTCTCTGTTCCCTGCTGTATCTCTCCACTTCTCTTTCTCCTTCTCAGAAAAACACAAAATTCTTCTACATAAGTGATCAATGGAGAGAAAAGATACTGTCAGTTATTTACCAATGTCTTGCAGCCCCAAGCCAATCATTCTAAATTCTGCTATGTGAATCAAACTACATTACAGACTACATTGCAAACTACATTTAACAGATTCTCTATCTAGGTGGCTACCTTTAGGTGTTGACAATGGAAATCGCTGGTGGGAGACTTGAAGAGACTTGGAGAGAGGAGACCCTCTTTATTCTTCCAGGAGAATGGACAAATTGCTTGTATTAAATCCTTTGTTTTCCTAACTGGAGCCTAAGGGATACAGAAGTTAACCTGTTCTTTGTCGAAGGTACTTCTGTCCTAGAAATGGTTCTTCATTTTCAGTAGGCCAATAACGCACTCTCCCCATCTAGAGTCTATATACATGAGAGTTCAGAGGTTGCCAGGATGAGGATGAGAATCAGAACCCATCTAGCTGCCTCTGCCTCAGAGCGAGGTACCAGACCACACTTGTGTATGTCTATCCTTACAGAACGTGGATAGTTTGATGGCTTTTAGTTCACTGTTTTGGGTTACAGTTGTCCTTTCTAGCTTAACAGGAAATGTCCTACTCATCTCCTTTTAGATGAGAAAATGTCCCTTTATGAAATGACAATAATATAATGAGGCAATGGTGTATTTTTGCTTTGTTTCTTAATGTTCTGAACTGAGAAAACTAAAAATTGGCAATTCTATGTCAGTCTCCTAATTCTTTGGAAATTTTAACAATTCACAAAGTATAAATGTCTAAGAATCTCAAAACTAAACCATGGGATCTTGACTTTTATAACTAACATTAGGGTTTAGTTCAAGAAAACAAAGGTTTNAAAAGGACCCTGACTTCTGTGTTAATAGTGTGAATTTCACCTTTCACGGGTTAGAGTTATCAGTACTAGTGATACTTGGCTAAAAGGAATTTCAATGAATAGTGATAATTATTTTAAAATTCTATATCATGGACACATGCTAGACAAAACCATGCAGAAATGAGAAAACAAAAGTAATATTTTGAGTTTAAAAAATACTACTTTTTTCCAATTTAAAAAATATCTTTTATTTTGGAGATGATGTTCAAAAGCTTTCATTCTATTTCTTATGTAACTGATTTATTTGAACATTCTGAACTCAGTAGGGCACAGATATGAACTAGTCTTCATTTTCTCCAATAACTGTTTTCCATATGTAATATCAAATCTATTCTGTCCTCCTTAACAACAGTTCAGATTGATTCCGTAACTCCCATCTTGTAACTGTTTTAATTCAGTGGTCAGTGTCTGGGACTTGGAGTGGGAAGAGGGAATGTACTACTCTTTTATTCTTCCTCCCTACTTTTATCTTCAGGTTCTAGCTCTTTCCATATTGCGGCAGAATAGAAGAATTAAAGACAAGAGGGAAAAGTTTTCTTAACTAGGCATTTAATTGCAGTCCTTTTTTGAGCGTCTCTGCTTCTCTGGTAAAATCAGACTCACTTTGATGCCTTCTCTAAGGCAGGTGTTGAGATGAGGCCCTTCCTCTAACGGGGCAGTAGGAGCTTTCACACTGGAGAGAAGTAACTTTTCTAGTCTCCTCAGTTCCACCCTCATTGGCACATATTGAAACTCTTGTTGGTGAGGTCCCCTTGCCTGATAGTCTACTCTCTTGATTGGAATAATGACATGATGACTCAAGCTGCAATGTCCACTTGATCTAGAATAAGCTCAAGCATCCTGGTCACACTAAATATATACACTAAATGTATGTATACTAAATGTACAGATACACCTAAATGTATATGCTGCTTTACTGCTATTTCTTCTCTGTTCCCTGCTGTATCTCTCCACTTCTCTTTCTCCTTCTCAGAAAACACAAAATTCTTCTACATAAGTGATCAATGGAGAGAAAAGATACTGTCAGTTATTTACCAATGTCTTGCAGCCCCAAGCCAATCATTCTAAATTCTGCTATGTGAATCAAACTACATTACAGACTACATTGCAAACTACATTTAACAGATTCTCTATCTAGGTGGCTACCTTTAGGTGTTGACAATGGAAATCGCTGGTGGGAGACTTGAAGAGACTTGGAGAGAGGAGACCCTCTTTATTCTTCCAGGAGAATGGACAAATTGCTTGTATTAAATCCTTTGTTTTCCTAACTGGAGCCTAAGGGATACAGAAGTTAACCTGTTCTTTGTCGAAGGTACTTCTGTCCTAGAAATGGTTCTTCATTTTCAGTAGGCCAATAACGCACTCTCCCCATCTAGAGTCTATATACATGAGAGTTCAGAGGTTGCCAGGATGAGGATGAGAATCAGAACCCATCTAGCTGCCTCTGCCTCAGAGCGAGGTACCAGACCACACTTGTGTATGTCTATCCTTACAGAACGTGGATAGTTTGATGGCTTTTAGTTCACTGTTTTGGGTTACAGTTGTCCTTTCTAGCTTAACAGGAAATGTCCTACTCATCTCCTTTTAGATGAGAAAATGTCCCTTTATGAAATGACAATAATATAATGAGGCAATGGTGTATTTTGCTTTGTTTCTTAATGTTCTGAACTGAGAAAACTAAAATTGGCAATTCTATGTCAGTCTCCTAATTCTTTGGAAATTTTAACAATTCACAAAGTATAAATGTCTAAGAATCTCAAAACTAAACCATGGGATCTTGACTTTTATAACTAACATTAGGGTTTAGTTCAAGAAAACAAAGGTTTTCTGGTTTGTGCTAGCATGTAATGTACTATGAACTGAAGGAAGACTTGCTGGACAAAGCAGAGCCTGAACTGCTATCTCCACTCCCAGCCCCTACATCCACCTAGCTATAGCTATCCACTTAGCTCTGGGACTTCGGTTTCCTCAATTGTCAAATAAAGGGATTGGAGTATAATCATCCATAAACTTTATGAAACCAATGAAATTCCAGAAAACTAGCGGAAATAAACACGAACTATAAAAAACAACTCTCAAGACTCAACAATTAGATAAACATATCCAGAATTTGATACATAAAATATTAGACTTTCCCCTTTAATTTTCATCTACTACTCTCATCACACTTTTAGAAATTCAGGACTGTTGCACCCAGTTATTGCTGCTTTCTGATTTTAATATGACGGAGATAAACAGAGACAAATGTGCTTCCTCCCCAAAATTTTTGAAGTTGTATGATGCAAACAATAAAGAGCAAGTAAATTTGAGGGGAAAAAAAGTATGTGTAATAAGAAAAGTCATTTTATTTGTAAAGTTGCTCAATATTTAGATATAAACATTGCTTAGAGAGAAGAATCAGTTTTTTCAATTAAGTAATAAGTATCAAGGACTTTTGAGACAAAAATTGAAAAGTGCTAGGAATTAATATGAACTTAAACCATTAGCTTACCCTGAGATAACAATAAGTAACAGAGATAATGGTATCCTTTTAAACAGTCATCAAAAGTCAAAGTAGCAAGGCTAAATGCTGCTTTGAGTAAAACCCATGTGTCCAGAACAACCACTTAAACCAATTTCTACTATAAAATATGTTCTTTGTAAATTACTGATCAGGCATAAATTTGAAATCAATACACATGGTGACAAAAAAAAGAAAGAATTCTTAGTATTCAATTTGCTGAGCTGAATGCTAATTTTCAACAAAACACAACAGAGAGAAAGTGACAACGAATCCCATGTTTCTGCTTGTGTAAATAATGCCTTAATGAATTTCTTAGTGAATTTCCCTGCAGTAAATACTAAGTGGAAAGTTTTAAAGAGTTGAATTATTTTTCTTAGTCTAAAATAAAGTAGCCACTGCTTGATCTCTTATAGTTTAAAATACCACAAATCACTTTCGTTTCAGCCATTTTTTGTTTCATCTTAAACAAAAGGAAAATAACAACAACAACAAAAAAGCCCTGTATTCAAATCTATTAATAACCTGGTATTGCAAGCTCTCTCCACACCTGGGAGTTTTCATCTCTGAGTTATCACTGTGCCAAAGTGAAGATGGCATTAGAGGAGGTTTAGGATGGATTAGGGAATTTTTTCCATCTCCTAAAATAAACCACGGATCTACAAACAGATGTAAAAGGCAAGTATGGCGGAAACACATTCAATTAATTTAGTAAGTATTTGTTGGGTATCTGCTCATTCTCAAATTTCTATCTTTTTTTTTTTTTTTTTTTTTTTTTGAGATGGAGTCTCGCTCTGTTGCCCAGGCTGGAGTGCAGTGGCCTGATCTTCCCTCACTGCAAGCTTCACCTCCCGGGTTCACGCCATCTCCTGCCTCAGCCACTGGGTAGCTGACTACAGGTGCCCGCCACCACGTCCGGCTAATTTTTTTTTTTTTTTTTTTGTATTTTTAGTAGAGATGGGGTTTCACCGTGTTAGCCAGGATGGTGTCGATCTCCTAACATCATGATCTGCCCGCCTCGGCCTCCCAAAGTGCTGGGATTACAGGCCTGAGCCACCGCGCCCGGCCCAAATTGAGATCTTCTAATGCTACCCTCAGAGGTATTTAGTAACAGCCACTCTAGATCTCAATTAATATTACCAACTTTCAATGAGAGTACAAAAAATTAAATTGCATCCATGATCCAAAACCCCTATTTCCATCCATCATCAAAAACCACTTTTCATCTGATTTCTCAACATCAACAAAAGATTGAGAGCCCAACATGTGGTAGGGACTTCCTAGATGCCGTGGATAATACAAAGATGAAAATATATATAGTCCTTGACCTTAAAATGCCCCTGTCTCATCTTAGGAGAGGAGAATCAATGCTTATTCATCCTATTCATCCTACAATACTGAACACCTTGGCCTGTGTCAGGTTCACAGTGCAGTGTGAGAAGTGCAATAGATCATGGGTTAATCAGATGAAAAAATGAGTGAAGGCCACCTCTATGGGCAAGATGTTATTAAGGAAAGCTTCATTGAGGAGGCTACTGTCCTTTTCCAGGTACTGTAACTAAGGAACAAAGAAAGAAGTCCTTCCAGTCCTCCTCTATTCTCAAGTGTGATCTTTTAAAAATGCAAAATTCCTTATATTAATCCCCAGCTTTGCATTCTTCATGCTTTCTGTAATTTTTAGGATAATGCAAAACCCTTAATACGAAGATTAATCATACAAGTTCCTACAGATCTGGTCCCTGCTTGACTTTTAAGCCTCAACTTCCTATTTTGGCTTCCACTTGCTTCCCCACCTTATGCTTATGCCACATCACTCTCCCCTGTAACTCATTTAGCTTTAGTTCGACTGGATTTACAGTGTATCCAGCATGCCTTTCTTGTCTCTGAACTTTTCCTACACCATAACATGTCTTCAACTTTGCCTGGCTAACCCATTCTTCAGCCTTCAGCTTTGATGTCATTTGTTCAGAAAAGCCTTTATGGAATTCCCCTTCTTGTAAGAAGGTATTATCACATTATTTTTCCATTCACAGTATTTTTTACAATTACATATTTGTTTGTATGAATGAATAGGTTTATGCCTCCCAGAAACTCATAGAGAGTACCGCCAACCACTATATCTCTTGTGCCAAGCAATAAATATTGGCTGGAAAATGTTTGAATGAGTAGACTAGATAGGCTTGAGGCCTCTTGCTAGATTCCCTGAAAGTGTGATAATTTAAAAGCAGCAGATAGGAGGGGGCAGGAAACAGAATCAGAATGCCTGGTAAACTGCAAATGTCAGCTATATTGACAGGATACATATTCCTACTCTTCTGACAGAGGTACGAATAGCTTTATGGCAGGCACTATTCTATAGTCCCTAAATCGATCATCTCATGTAATTCTCACAACTATTTTTATCTCCATTTTTCAGGGGAAAATTCTGAGTCCCAGAAAGGGTGAATGACTCATCTAAGCTCACTAATCTAGGAAAAGGCAGGGAGACAGGATTCACACCCAGGCACTATGCCTGCAGAGCTCATGAAATCAACCATTACCTCTGCTGCCACTTGGAAGCAGCAAATAAGCATTATTTATCAGAGAACAAGCAGCAAACAAGGATGGGTAGGGGCCAAGAAACAGGACAATTGGGAATAAAAGTGGTATTTCAGAACAAGAAAGGAATCAGAAGATTTTTTAAATGATGAAGCAAAAAAAAAGAGAGATGCAGTTGGCAGAACATATGGAGCCCATGAACAGCTACTCTTTTATGTAATCTCATAGAAATTTACATTAAATTGGAAAACGTAGATTGTGTGTATAAAACTGTATATCTAAAACATAACTTAAAAAGCATAATAATTTGTCTCTGTTTATCTTATGCTTCAACAAGAATTCACCAAGTATTTTTTCTTCTAAACTAGGCTTCAATCCAATACTAAATTCTTTTCAGTTAATAGAGAAGACGCTTGACATTCATTCACAAGTGCTATGTCTCTAGACTTTTAAAAATTGTTCACCTGTACAGTGCTGTTCAAACATGTTTCATGGGGTATATGGGACACAGACAGGAATTTGGTCTAAGTCTTCTTTTTGGACTCAAAACCCCAGACACTCATCATCAAGTAACTAAGTTTTCGTTTCTTGTGAAGAAGACTGAAACAGCAAAGGATGACAGTTCATTCTTGTTTTAAGCAAGCAAGCACACAAAATTTCTGTGCATTCCTTTCTCAGAAATATAAACACTACATCATTACAGACTTCATAAGAGGACGATAACAAAAATGTGAGAAATCTTTCCAGGACTTCAAATGAATTAATGGCCTAATATTTACTGGCTTAACTGAAATATAATTGGTTTATGAAGTCTGCTAGTGATTCCCTACCTAGAAGCAACATCTAATTCGGGCCTGTCTGTCCCAGCTCTATTAAAATGTCAGGGGATTCAGGTCTATGTGGACATATGAAAAATAAGCATGTAAAAAGAAACAATTTCAAAAGCAGAAGACTGAAACTCTTGTGGTAATACTAGAATACCACATAATATTGTTTTGATAGAACATAAAGGAACACAGAAATAAATTTTTATTGGTCTTTAAGTATCTTCATATTTAAAACTATCATTTCCTTATTTATTATTTTAATTTTTTAAAAATTATTTTGAGACAGGCTCTTGCTCTATGCCCAGGCACAAACACAGCTCACTGCAGCCTCGACCTCATGGGCTCAAGCGAACCTCCCACATCAGCCTCTCAAATTAGCTGGGAGCACAGGTGCACACTCCCACACCTGGCTCTGTGTGTGTGTGTGTGTGTGTGTATGTGTATTTTGAAGAGATGGGTTTCACCATATTGCCCAGGCTGGCTGACTCCTTTCTTTCTTTCTTTCTTTCCTTCCTTCCTTCCTTC
>NW_016806642.1:3469987-3473306 GCF_001698545.2 Rhinopithecus bieti
ATTTTAGATCTTTCCAGCTTTCTCTTGTGGGCATTCAGTGCTATAAATTTCCCTCTACACACTGCTTTAAATGTGTCCCAGAGATTCTGGTATGTTGTATCTTTGTTCTCATTGGTTTCAAAGAACATCTTTATTTCTGCCTTCATTTCGTTATGTACCCAGTAGTCATTCAGGAGCAAGTTGTTCAGTTTCCATGTCATTGAGCGGTTTTGAGTGAGTTTCTTAATCCTGAGTTCTAGTTTGATTGCACTGTTGTCTGAGAGACAGTTTGTTAAATTTCTGTTCTTTTACATTTGCTGAGGAGTGCTTTATTTCCAACTATGTGGTCAACTGTGGAATAAGTGCAATGTGGTGCTGAGAAGAATGCATATTCTGTTAATTTGGGGTGGAGAGTTCTGTAGATGTCTATTAGGTCCACTTGGTGCAGAGATGAGTTCAATTCCTGGATATCCTGTTAACTTTCTGTCTCGTTGATCTGTCTAATGTTGACAGTCGAGTGTTAAAGTCCCCCACTATTATTGTGTGAGAGTCTAAGTCTCTTTTTAGATCTCTAAGGACTTGCTTTATGAATCTGGTTGCTCCTGTATTGGGTGCATATAAGCTTTGCCCTAAGAATGGACTCATCCATGAAATTTGACAATCACCTAATATATTTGATATGCAGGAAGTGAGAGACCAGAAGGGACAAATATTAGAGGACAAAGAGACTTAGCAGCTACAACATCTCAATTTTCAACTATTTTACATTCTGGAACTCTGTGTAAGATTTTACTTGATAAGAAGTTCTGCCACTTAAAAATAAAAGCTTGAAAACCACTACAGTATTGCTTATTATACGCACTTCCATAAAGTGTGTGTGTATTTTAGTGAGTAAAATTTGATTAGTGAGTAAAGATTTTCTACAAAATAAATCGTTTTCAAATGATTTCAAATTTTACTTATTAAAATACCACCTTTGTAATGTTTGCCATATCATGATTTCCTTATTTTGTAGAAAAAAATGTAGAGGTCCATAAAAGTTGACCTGTCATTCACCCAGTTAGTTGCATAACTTGGCCTTTGGTCCACAGTTTGTTCCACTATAGTGCCTATATTTGCAGACTCTAAATTAAAGGGTTGTTTCGTTTCGTTTTGTTTTTGTTTTAGCAAAAGTTTATTTATATATTGGGAAACTTTCTAAAATCAAAAAATATACTTCTGCACCCACCAAAAATTTTATTGATGAATCCATATAGTCATGTACTTGGGCATTTATTCATTCATTTACCCAACAACAATTTATCGAGCATTACTGAGGGCCATGTACAGTATAGGCTTGAGGAATCATAGATGAAATAGTATTACTTCTGTCCTCACGGACTGTTGAATCTAAGTAGAGTATCATCACAATCGTAATGCACAACTGATATAAACAGTTATATAACGAATGTGCTTTACAAGATACGACAATAACTTAGAGGAAGGCTATGTAAGTCTGCCTAGGAGGACCCGGGAAGATTTCATCAAGAAAATAAATCTGAACTGTGCTTTTGTAAGATAAGTAGAATTTTATCAGGAAGATGAAGGAAAGTAGTTAATTCATAAACAAAACTTCTATCACTGATACTTAGCTACCAATAAGAGCTCAATTAGTGACAATGAAATCATTAATGAGTCATTTGATCCTCTAATCTTGCATTTCTATTGGCAAAATAATTATTTGTTGTATACATTTCTGATATGGCTGAAATAACACATAATCAATATAAGAAAGTGTTAAAACATTGCATGCTACTCTGAGATCAACCACAGACTCAGTCATAAATTAAGTCTCAATAAGTTCAAGAAAATCAAGATCATACCAACCATACTCTCAGTTCACAGTGGAATAAAAATAAAAATCAATATCATGAAGATCTCTTAAAACCACACAATGACATGGAAATTAAACAACTTGCTCCTGAATAACTTTTGGGTAAATAAAAAAAAAAAAGGCAGAAGTGAAAAAAATTCTTGAAATAAATGAAAATAGAGACACATACAAAATCTCTGGGATGGAGCAGAAGCAATGTTAAAAGTTTATAGTGCACTCCTTTGGGGACAGGGCATACCTAAACAAAAAGCAGCAGAAACCTCAGCAAAGGTAAATGCCCCTGTATGATAGCTTTGAAGAGAGCAGTGGATCTCCCAGCACGGAGGCTGAAATCTGAGAATGGACAGACTGTCTACTCAAGTGGGTCCCTGACCCCTGAGTAGCCTAACTGGGAGACATCCCCCACTAGGTGCAGATCAACACCTCACACCTCACATGGTGGGCTACACCCCTGAGACAAAGCTTCCAGAGCAAGAATCAGACAGCAACACTCACTGTTCAGTAATATTCTATCTTCTGCAGCCTCCACTGCTGACACCCAGGCAAACAGCGTCTGGAGTGGACCTCAAGCAAACTCCAACAGACCTACAGCTGAGGGTCCTGACTGTTAGAAGGAAAACTAACAAACAGAAAGGACACCCACACCAAAAACCATCAACAAAGACCAGAGGCAGATAAAACCACAAAGATGGGGAAAAAGCAGTGCAGAAAAGCTGGAAATTCAAAAAATCAGAGCATATCTCCCCCTCCAAAGGAATGCAGCTCTATCACCAGCAACGGAAAAAAGCTGGATGGAGAATGACTTTGACAAGTTGAGAGAAGAAGGCTTCAGTCGATCCAACTTCTCAGAGCTAAAGGAGGAACTACGTAACCAGCACAAAGAAACTAAAAACCTTGAAAAAAGAATGGATGAATGGATAACTAGAAAAATCAATGCAGAGAAGACCTTAAAAGAACTGATAGAGATGAAAACCATAACATGAGAAATACGTGACAAATGCACAAGCTTTGGTAACCGACTTGATCAACTGGTAGAAAGAGTATCAGCAATTGAAGATCAAATGAATGACATGAAGCGAGAAGAGAAATGTGGAGCAAAAAGAGTAAAAAGAAATGAACAAAGCCTCGAAGAAGTATGGAATTATGTGAAAAGACCAAATCTACGTCTGATCGGTGTGCATGAAAGTGACGGGGAAAATGGAACCAAGTTTGAAAACACTCTGCAGGATATCATCCAGGAGAACTTGCCCAACCTAGTAAGGCAGGCCAACATTCAAATTCAGGAAATACAGAGAACACCACAAAGATACTCCTCGAGAAGAGCAACTCCAAGACACATAATTGTCAGATTCACCAAAGTTGAAATGAAGGAAAAAATGTTAAGGGCAGCCAGAGAGAAAGGTTGGGTTACACACAACGGGAAGCCCATCAGACTAACAGCAGATCTCTCGGCAGAAACTCTACAAG
>NW_016806642.1:3476905-3488028 GCF_001698545.2 Rhinopithecus bieti
ACTGTAAACTAGTTCAACCATTGTGGAAAACAGTGTAGCGATTCCTCAAGGATCTAGAACTAGAAATACCATTTGACCCAGCCATCCCATTACTGGAGATATACCCAAAGGATTATCAGTCATGCTGCTATAAAGACACATACACACGTATGTTTATTGCGGCACTATTCACAATAGCAAAGACTTGGAATCAACCCAAATGTCCATCAGTGACAGACTGGATTAAGAAAATGTGGCACATATACATCATGGAATACTATGCAGCCATAAAAAAGGATGAGTTCGTGTCCTTTGTAGGGACATGGATGCAGCTGGAAATCATCATTCTCAGCAAACTATCACAAGAACAGAAAACCAAATACCGCGTGTTCTCACTCATAGGTGGGAACTGAACAATGAGATCACTTGAAGGCAATCTCTTGATCACTTGAAGACACAGGAAGGGGATCATCACACACTGGGTCCTACTGTGGTGAGGGGGTAGGGGGGAGGGATAGCCTTAGGAGACATACCTAATGTAAATGACGAGTTAATGGGTGCAACACACCAACATGGCACATGTGTACATATGTAACAAACCTGCACGTTGTGCGCATGTACCCTAGAACTTAAAGTATTAAAAGAAAAAAAAGTTTATAGTGCTAAACACCTACACCAAGAAGTTAAAAAGATCTCAAATCAATGATCTAACATGACACCTAGAGGGACTAGAAAAATAAGAGCATACTAATCCCAAAGCCATCAGAAAAAAAACATAACTAAAATCAGAGCAGAACTAAATGAAACTGAGACATAAATCCATCCAAAGGATCAATGAAACCAAAAATTATTTCTTTGAAAGGATAAACAAGATGAAGAGAGCACTAGCTAAGTTAACAAAGAAACACACAACCTCTCAAGATTGAATCAGAAAGAAATTGAAACTTCAAACAGACCAATATCAAATTCAAAATTGAATCAGAAATAAACTGAAATGCTGAATAGACCAATATCAAATTTGTGTGTATGTATATATATATACTACATTATATATAGTATACACACACACACACACACACACACACACATACCGTTTATCCATTCGTTGATTGATGGGCATTTAGGTTGGTTCCACATTTTTGCAATTGTGAATTGTGCAGCTATAAACATGCATGTGCAAGTATCTTTTTTGTATAATGACTTCTTTTCCTCTGGGTAGGTACCCAGTAGTGGAATTACTGGAGCAAATGGTAGTTCTACTTTTAGTTCTTTAAGGAATCCCCACACTCTTTTCCACAGTGGTTGTATTAGTTTACATTCCCACCAGCAGTGTAGAAGTGTTCCCTGTTCACTGCATCCACACCAACATCTACCATTTATTTTTTAGCTTTTTTTATTATTATTATGGCCATTCTTGCAGGAGTGAGGTGGTATTGCATTGTGGTTTTAATTTGTGTGTTCCTGATCATTAGTGATGTTGAGCATTTTTTCATATGTTTTTTGGTCAATTGTATATCTTCTTTTGAGAACTGTCTCTTCATGTCCTTAGCCCACTTTTTGACGGGATTTTTTTTGTTTTTTTCTTGCTGATTTGTTTGAGTTTGTTGTAGATTCTGGATATTAGTCCTCTGTCAGATGTATAGGTTGTGAAGATTTTCTCCCACTCTCTGGGTTGTCTGTTTACTCTGCTAACTGTTCCTTTTGCCATGCAAAAACTCTTAAGTTTAATTAAGTCCCAACTATTCATCTTTATTTTTACTGGATTTGCTTTTGAGTTCTCAGTCATAAAATCCTTGCCTAAGCCAATGTCTAGAAGGGTTTTTACAATGTCATCTTTTAGAATTTTTATAGTTTTAGGTCTTAGATTTAAGTCCTGAATCCATCCTGAGTTGATTTTTGTATAAGGTGAGAGATGAGGATCCAGTTTCATTCTCCTAAATGTGGCTAGTCAATTATCCCAGTACCATTTGTTGAAAAGGTTGTCCTTTCTCCACTTTATGTTTTTGTTTGCTTTGTCAGAGATCAGTTGTCTGTAAGTATTTTGGTTTATTTCTGGGTTCTCTGTTCTGTTCCATTAGCCTATGTGCCTATTTTTATACCAGTACCATGCTGTTTTGGTGACTATGGTCTTACAGTATAGTTTGAAATCAGGTAATATGGTGCCTTCAGATTTGTTATTTTTGTTTAGTCTTGCTTTGGCTATCCAGTCTCTTTTTTGGTTCCATATGATTTTTAGGATTGTTTTTTCCAATTCTGTGAAGAATGATGGTGGGGAAATACCCTTCTCGACATTGGCGTTGGCAAAGAATTTATGATTAAGTCCTCAAAAACAATTGCAATAAAACCAAAATTTGACAAGTGTGACCTAATCAAACTAAAGAAATTCTGCACAGAAAAAAGAAACCTACCAACAGAGTAAACAGAAACCCCACAAAATGGAAGAAAATATTTGCAAACTATGCATGACAAAGGTATGATATCCAGAATCTTTAGAAACTTAAACAATTCAATAAGCAAAAAACAACCCCATTAAAAGTGGACACTTTTAAAAAAGACACTTCTCAAAAAAAAGACATACAAGTAGCCAAAAGGCATATGAATAAATGCTCAACATCACTAATCATCAGAGACCTACAAATCAAAATCAGAATGAGATACTATCTCACACCAGCCAGAATAGCTATTACTTAAAAGTCAAAAAATAACAGATGACTGCAAGATTGTAGAGAAGAGGGAAGGCTCATACACTGTTAGTGGGAATGTAAATTAGTTCAGCCACTGTGGAAAGCAGTTTGGACATTTCTCAAAGAACTTAAAACAGAACTACCATTTGACCCAGTAATCCCATCACTGGGTATATATCCAAAAGAAAATAAATCATTCTCCCAAAAAGACAAATGCACTCATACGTTAATCATAGCATTAATCACAATACCAAAGACATGAAATCAACCTCTATGCCCATCAATGGTAGACTGGATAAAGAAAATGTGGTATATGTACACCATGGAATACCATGCAGTCATAAAAAAGAACAAAATCATGGCCTTCGCAACAACATGGGTGCAGCTGGAGGCCATTATCCTAAGTAGATTAACACAAGAACAGAAAACCAAATACACATGCTCTCACTTATAAGTGGGAGCTAAGCATTGGGAAAAATACACACTGGGGAGTACTAGAGGGAGAAAAGAGGGAAGGGGTCAAGGGTTGAAAAATTACCTATTGCCTGAGAGATGGAACCATTCATACTCCAAACCTCAGTATTACCCAGGTAACAAACCTGCACATGTACCCCCTAAATCTAGAATAAAATTTGAAATTTTATTGCATGGCTTTAGGAAGACAGGAGCGTTAATATTTCTAGTATTAGTGATAGGCATTTGAAGATTCTCCAGTATAAACTTTATTCAATGCAAACCAATGCATTATATATCTGTGTACAGATAATGTCTTTGCAATTGGATTCAGACAACTCTGGGTTGAAATTCTAATTCTGTCCACAGTAACTGTAGAACATTCAGCAATTTATTTGACCCTACTGAAACTGTGTTCTTATTTATTAAAATAGAAATAATGCATCCTATCTATCTGACAGGGTTATTTTGAGGATTAAATGAAACAGTGAGTGATGCCTGGCAGGGTCTTGCATGTGAGTAGGTCCTTATTAAATATTTTGCTGAATCACAACCCCATCATTTCAGTTAAGTCTTATGCTCTTCACTTCACCACAAAATGCCCTCTTTCAACCTCACTTCCTTTTTAAAAATACACAATAGAAATAACAATACCTTACGTAACTCTGCTTTAGAGCTATTTATGCCTAAATTTTCTTATTACAAAAGAATATAACAACTGCTTCACAGTCTCCAGGGATCTGGACAGGAGGTCAAGATGAATCTAACAAGGTAAACATTACAATCATCACAAAAGGACGAATCATAAGATGAGGAAATAATATAATTTCTTAAATGGCATTTATCCCAAGTCTTTCAGACTATATATAATCACGAATTATTATCGCAAACAACAAATACTGACAAATTATTATCCAGCCATGAATGTAGTCTATAATGCTCTCCCTCAGTGTTGGTGAATAAGAACCAGTAACTATTTCTCTCTTTTATCATCAAGCTAAATAAAATTGCCTGGATCACAGAAAGATTTTGGGCTTACCTGTTTTTCAGACTGTCATTATACAGACTGTGTGTGTATGTACAAACTGATATGGTTTGGCTGTGTCCTCACCCGAATGTCATGTTGAACTGTAGCTCCATCATTCCCATATGTCATGGGAGGGACACAGTGGGAGGTAATTGAGTTATGGGGATGGGTCTTTCCCACACTATTCTAGTGATAGTGAATTAGTCTCCTGAGATCTGATAGCTTTATAAAGGGGAGTTCCCTTACACAAGCTCTCTTGCCTGCTGCCATGTAAGATGTGACTTTGCTCCTCATTTGCATTCCATCGTGATTGTGAGGTCTCCCCATCCATGTGAAACTGTGAGTCAATTAAACCTCTTTCTTTTTTAAATTATCCAGTCTCAGGTATGTCTTTATTAGCAGTGTGAGAACAGACTAGTACACACACACACACACACACACACACACGCACACACACATATCCCATATGCATATATAAAAAATGGAATGTAGATTTTTTTTTAAACAAATACCAACATCCTTCAAATATAGAATGCAAATGTTACAGAAAAACAGAAAATCTTCCTATTCACTTCTTAGGGAATTATTATAAATAATTTGAAGTATTATTATTATTTTCTTTTTCATCTTTGCCCAGATGACAATAAAACAACTGTCATTATTATCATTCGTAAAGCATGTTAAATCTAATACTGCATTAAGTAATACTGAATAGACAGAAAATTGCCTTCATTCTCCAGGATTTATATCTGTAACTTCTCCTGTTTCATTATTATCTGGTCATGATTTTTAATGCCTAATGGGAAATTAGGCAATGATCGCCATCCTAATTTTTACAAGACATTCATCTACTTATTTAAAGAAGGTAAATAGTATATTTTTCCTATTTGGTTGATGTTCACGTAGACCCCATGTTTATCCTGTGGTTGAAGTGTCTTTTTTTATTTTATTTATTTATTTATTTATTTATTTTTTTTTTTTGAGACAGAGTCTCACTCTGTCACCCAGACTAGAGTGCAGCGGCACTATCTCAGCTCACTGCAGCCTGCACCTCCCGAGTTCAAGCGATTCTCCTGCCTCAGCCTCCTGAGTAGCTGGGATTACAGGCGCCTGCCACCACACACAGCTAATTTTTGTATATTTAGTAGAGATGGAGTTTCACCATGTTGGCCAAGCTGGTCTTGAACTCCTGACCTCAGGTGATTCACCTGTTTCGGCCTCCCAAAGTGCTGGTATTACAGGTGTGAGCCACCATACCCAGCCTGAAGTATCATTTTATCAGCATACCTGAAGTAAAAATGGTATTGAAACTCACCTACTTTAAGCTGAGTAATGTATACAGTTCTGTAACATTGTTAAAACCAAGACACAGAATTTTTCCATCATTTTGCCTGTTTGTGGTACATTCCATCTCCTAACACCTTATAAAGTTGTAATGAACATTCAAGTACAGTACAATATTTTTAAAGACATATGTTTTAATTTTTTCTTGGGTAAGTAGCTAAGACTGAGATGTCTGAGTCATTTGGTAAATGTATCTTCAACTTTAAAAGAAACTACCGAGTTAATTATCAACATGGCTAAACTACTTTGCATTCCCAGCGGCAGTGTATGAGACTTCCAGAAACTTTGCACGTTTGCCAAAACTTACTATTACTGGATTTTTTGTTTCTGTTTTTGTTCATTTTACTCACTCTAGTGGGAGTATAGTAGTATCTCACTATGGTTTTGATTTACATTTCTCTAAGAACTAACAATGCTAGGCATCTTTTCATGTGTTTATCTTCCATTCATATGTTTTCTTTTGTGAAATTATGTTCAGTTTTCCCCATAATTTTATTTGGTTATTTTTCTCCCTATTGGTTTGTGAGAGTTGTTTATATATTTTGAAAACAAATTATTTACAAGATACATGCTTTGTAAACATTTCCTCCAAGTATGAGACATGTCGTTTTATTTTCTGCACAATGTCTTTTACACAGCAAAGTTTTTAGGTTTAGAATTTCCCAACTTATTAATTTTATGTGGTCTGACATTTTGTGTTCTAAGAAATCTTTGATCAACCCATCATTTCTTATTTTTAATAAGAAAATAAATTATGTTCCTATATTTTCTTCTAGAAATTGTATGTTTCATATGTATATGTTCATTTTGAGTTAATTTTTATATATGACATGAGTTATTATACAAGTTAATTTTCCCATATATATGTCAAAACATCCAACATTAATTGTTGAAAATACTACCTTTTTCCTCATTAAGTTACTTAGAAAATACTTGCTCGTGTAGGCATGAAATTATTTCTGGACTCTCTATCTTAGTGTCTATCCTTATGCCAATAGAATATTGTCTTAAAATCACTTAGCATAAATCCTCTAACTGTTTTTTCTTTTTTTGTTTTATTTCAACTTTTTTTGGGTTACAGGTAGTTTTTGGTTACATGGATAAGTTCTTTAGTGCTGATTTCTGAGATTTTAGTGTTCACCCAAGCAGTGTACACTGTGCCCAATATGTAGTCTTTTATCTGGCACCCCCTCTCAAACTTCCCCTGCAAGTACCCAAAGTCCATTATATCACTCTTATGCGTTTATGTCCCCATAGCTTAGCTCCCACTTATAAGTGAGAACATATGATTTTTGATTTTCCATTCCTAAGTTACTTCACTTAGAATAATGGTCTCCAGATCCATCCAAGTTGCTGCAAAACACATTATTTCATTCCCTCTTATGGATGGGTTGTCTTCCATGGATATATATACCACATTTTCTTTAAACAGGTTTCTTTAAACCTAAGTTCAATGGGTACTTAGGTTGATTTCATACTTTTGCAACTTCAAATTGTCCTGTTATAAACATGTGTGCATGTTTCATACAATGATTACTTTTCCTTTGGGTAGATTGATATCCAGTAGTGGGACTGCTGGACTGAATGATAGCTCTATTTTTAGTTCTTTAAAGAATCTCCATACTGTTTTCCATAGTGATTGCACTAATTTACATTCCCACTAGTAGCATAAAAGTATTCCCTTTCACCACATCCATGACAACATCTATTTCTTTTTTAATTATGGCCATTCTTGCAGGAGTAAAGAGTAAAGTGTACTTCTTGCAGGAGTAAGGTATCTCATTGTGAGTTTAATTTGCATTTCCCTGATGATTAGTGATGTTGAGCATTTTTCCATATGCTTGTTGGCTGTCTGTATGTCTTCTTTTGAGAAATGTCTATTCATGCCCTTTGCTCACCAACTCTAACCAAAACTTATTCTATTGAATTTTATTTTCAAGCTTTACTTTCATGATAATGTTTATTATTTATTTATTTACTTACTTTCAATAAGTACTTTTCTAATTTATGAAAATTTGTGAAAATACTGTCTGAGTAGTGAATTTGAGCTAATAAAATGGAAGTATCAAATCCAGATAATTTCTTAATGGAATTTATCTCTATAGAAATAAAGAGAAGGGAGTAATACCCAAAGAAGAAAAGCAACAGAAGATGAATAAAAAGTTATTGTTGTTTATCAGTGGGGTGGTAGGAGATTACTTGAATAAGTCTATGTTTTAGAAGAAAGAGGTGACATACTGGGAGAGGTTGATGGTAAAAGAATAACTGATGAAGTGGAAGAAGAGAGACCTATAGCACAGGTAGACAATTATCCCTAGGGAGAAGCAGGGACTGGGATTAGGGTGGGTACAGACACAGACACGCTATTAAGTGGAGAGAGGCTAAGTGAAGAGTTATTCACAATTTTCTTTTTAAAAAATACCGTTCTGATATTAGGGAGCGGAAGACATCATAACTCTCAAGATTATAAGGCATAAACAGGCTTTGAGGCATGTTTTGCTTGGTGATTCCCTTTAACAGTAAAACAAGATCCTGATCTATTTAAACAAGGTCACTCAATTAAAATAGTGACTTGTTTGTGGTAAGCCCTGTCAAAATATTTAAGTTGTGTGGTCTTAAATTAGTTACTATCAATATTATGAGTCTCTGGTTTGTAGATAGATACCTGGAAACAGAAAACATTAGCTTCAGTCTGGTTTTTTGACTATTGTCTTAAGCAAGTATGATAACTCAGCAGGCCTCCGTTTCCTCACCAGTAAAATTAGAGGATTATAAAATAAAGGGAATATCTTCTCTTCCAGTTCTAGAATTCTGTAATCTATGGCTTTGCTAGGTTTTAAAAAGCAAGGAAGCAAAATTTGGGGAATTCCTGTTATAAGATTTTCTCTTACATCAAGGCAGAAGTTGATGAATTTAAATTAAAAACACATGAGATTAACAGATCAGCTTTATTTCAGAAAAGAACAAGTATAAAGGAGATTATCAGATCACAGGGGCCTGACATCATGGATCATCTCAGGCAGTATCCAATTCTATTAATGACTTCTAGAACAATTCTTTGACCTCTAAAAGACCGATTTCATTTTTCACAATGAGAAGTAAAAATAATATGTTCTTTTTAATATTCATCATTCAATCCAACACAACAATTTGTATAGATGTCAAGGACTATTAGTACAGTGCACCTTGTACTGCAATAAAATTCTGCCTTGCTTTTCATTAAATAAAAAAGCATTAAATCCATTAAAGCTCATAAATATCAAACAAATGAAATAACTAACATTTGCTACATTGAATTGAATTGATTCAATATTTTTATCAAACTTAGACTTCTGTAATTAAAACAAGAAAAGCATGTTTTGTAACAATGAGCTTGACTCATTGTCATATGATAGTCAAAGTTCTTTACTGGGACAGACATCCACAAGATGATACACCAATGAGATCCTAAAGATGTATACAGTATAATTATATAAAGAATTATACTATAACTTTATAAGAGCTATAAAAAGTACTAGTTGAACTACCAAAGAAAGAAGTGACCCTTAAGACAATATATACTTCCAACAGCTGATATTTACTTTATTTCAACAACTATTAATCATATAAAATATACAAAGATCAGATGCCTGTCATTAGACAATCTGTCTCATCTTTAGCATTTGTTATAAATGAATGTTCAAAATCTGAATGCCGAATTGACTAATTAATTAACAATAAAAGATAGGTTCTGGGTTTCAAAGATCCTGTAGCAATACACCATAGGTAACAAAATTATGAACACATTTCCACAAATGGCAAATGATAGTAAGTTTTACTTACATCTAATCACACACTGGACACTGTTCTAATTGCTTTTTCTCTTTCAATTTTCCCATTTTCATCTGGTACTATTATAGTCATTCCCATTTCACGTAGGAAACAACTGAGGCTTAGTATGGGTAGGTGAGTTCTTCAAAGTCACAGAGCTAATCACAAAGGCTGGAACATAAATCCAGGCAGTCTCACCCCAAAACCAACGCTCCTAACTACTACAGCAGCTGTTTCATCTCAGTCCCTTTGCTGTCCATTCTGCAGTTGTATCTGTGTGTGTGTGCGTGTGTGTGTGTGTGTGTGTGTGTGTTTTCGAACTGAGGATGTAGAACTGCAGACTTCACTCGCAAAACTTATGTAAATACTCTATGCTGTGTCTCCTCTAGATGCCTGCATACTCTTCTTTTGCTTGTCTGCTCTCCTCCATGTATCCAAATTCTTTGACATCAGCTTAAACCCCACCACTCTCATGGGACTCTCTCCCTCCTACAATTCTGATTGAAGCTGACTACAGGTATTCTTTAATTGGTTAATATGTTTACTCTGTCTCCAAAGTTAGAGTGAAAGTACACTGAGCCCAAGAACATGTACACTTCAATCTGTTACAATGTCTAGTTGCTAATTGAGTATATTCATCTGGATACTCCAGTTACCACAGTAAGAAAAGCTCAACTGAAACTAATGATACAGTCATCTGCTATAGAGTCTGATTAATCTCCAGAGTTCCCCAATTTCTCGGACAAGAACAGTTTAGATTTTAACTGTATTTAAAATAAACATGAAACCTGATGTGCTCAACCACCCACACATACCCTCACATATGAATGGTATGTAATAGAAATGGTCTTTCCATGAAAATGCAAACCAATATAAGGCAAATTATCTTAAATTTCATGTAAGTCAAAGAATCAACTTAAAACTTTAAAATAAGCAAAGATAATGCTGGATTTTGCCAGGTAGGAAAAAATAAAACAAATTTGTCAAGTTTTAAATTGCAGAATTCTCCTAGTAATTATAAGATTAGCAGTTCTAGCAGTTCTAAATTTCTCATCTCAATGGTACAGATGGGATATTTTTTCATTAGTGACTTCGCTGCTTAAGTTTTTAAAAGCTGAACTTTAAAATTATTGAGCTTGCCTTGGCATGAGTCAGTTTTGGTGTATGTTTAACCTTTGGTAGGACTGTGAAGTCAGTGGATGCCTCACAACAGGAAGAAGTGTGTATTACATTTACTGTTTATACCAATAGTCATGCATTCCATAGGAACAAAATTGTAGCTTTTCCATTAAGATGTCTACTGAACACAATGACTCCAAATCTAAGGAAGTTTGTGAGCAAAGGTTCAATATAGACCACATTGCAGTGCATCTATCCCCAATGAAGCAGCAGCCACACCGCCGGCCTTGCGAAGTCAGGAAACAACAGGTGCTGGAGAGGATGTGGAGAAATAGGAACACTTTTACACTGTTGGTGGGATTGTAAACTAGTTCAACCATTATGGAAAACAGTATGGTGATTCCTCAAGGATGTAGAACTAGATGTACCATATGACCCAGCCATCCCACTACTGGGTATATACCCAAAGGATTATAAATTATTCTACTACAAAGACACATGTACACGTATGTTTATTGCGGCACTATTCACAATAGCAAAGACTTGGAATCAACCCAAATGTCCATCTGTGACAGACTGGATTAAGAAAATGTGGCACATATACACCATGGAATACTATGCAGCCATAAAAAAGGATGAGTTTGCGTCCTTTGTAGGAAAACATCATTCTTAGCAAACTATCACAAGAACAGAAAACCAAACACCGC
>NW_016806642.1:3488497-3499426 GCF_001698545.2 Rhinopithecus bieti
AAAAAAAAAAAAAAAGAAAAGGTATCCCCCTTTATGCCATGACCAACTCTCAGATAGATGTTGAGTTATTTGGCACCTCATTAAAGGACAAATAGTTTGAGCAGCAGCAGGTGTTTTCCTTGGCTTCAATTCCAAACCACTTCATATTATGAAGCATTTTATGTTTCAAAAAATTACAACTTCATTTTATTTATCTTTTTTAGCAATTAGCTTTGAGTTACCTATAGTATAAATATTGAATCTGACACCTTAATAATATAGTTTGAAATTCTCCATTACTCATTCTATAAGGCCAGACAAAAACATGAAAACAACAACACTACAGTCCAATATTCTTGAGGAACAGAGAAACATAAATCCTCAACAAAATACTAGCACACTGAATCCAACAACACATCAAAAAGATAATACACCATGATCAAGTGGGATTTATCCCAGGAATGCAAAGATGATTCAATATATGCAAATCAGTAAATGTGATACATCACAAAAGAATGAAGGATTAAAACCATCTCATTAGGTCAACAGACAAAGAAAAGGCATGTGATAGAATTCAACATCCCTTTGTGATGAAAACCCTCATGAAATTAGGCATAGAAGAAACATACCTATAAGGGCCGTATACCACAAAGATACAGCTAACATCATACTGAATGGGGAAAGCTGAAAGCCTTCTCTCTAAAAACTGGAACAAGACAAGAATGCCCACTCTCACCGCTCCTATTCAATATAGTATTGGAAGTCCTAGCCCGAACCATCAGGCAAGAGAATGAAATTGAAAATGAGGACGTCGAATTGCCCCTCTTTGCAGATGGTGTAATTTAATATCTAGAAAAAATCTACAGACTCCACAAAAAATCTTAGATCTAATAAATTAATAAATTCAGTAAAGTTTCATGATACAATATCAATATACAAAAATCAGTATTGTTTGTTTACATTAGCAATAAACTAGTTGAGAAAGAAATCAAGAAGGCAACACAATTTGTAACAACTAAAAAATGACATACTGAGGATTAAATTTAACCAAAGAGGCAAAAGAACTCTGCAAGGAAAACTACAAAACACTGATGAAAGAAATTGAGGATAACACAAACAAATTAAAAGATATCCCCTGCTCATGAATCAAAAGAATAAATATCATCAAAATAACCATACTGTCCAAAGCAATCTGCAGATTCAATATAATTCCAATCAAAATAGCAATGTCATTTTTCACAGAAATAGAAAAAACAATCCTAAAATTCACGTGTTACCAAAGAAGAGTCTGAACTGCCAAAGCAACCCTAAGCAAAAGAAACAAAGCTGGAGGCACCACAATACCTGACTTCAAAATATATTACAGGACCGTCATAACCAAAACAGCATGACTTTTGTATAAAAACAAATATATACACCGTGGGACAAAGTAGCAAACCCAGACATAAATTTACATATTTTCAACCAAAGGATTTTGACAAAGGAAGCAAGAACATATATTGGACAAAGAACATTCTCTTCTATAAATGGTGCTAGGAAAATTGGTAGCCATATGCAGAAGAATGAAGCTAGACCCCTAACTCTCAACAAATACAAAAATCAACTCAGGGTAGATTAAAGACTTATACATAAGACCTGAAACTATAAAAACTGCTAGAAGAAAACAAAGGAGAAACACTTCTGGACATAGGTCTAGAAAAGATTTTATGGCTAAGACCTCAAAAGCACAGGCAACAGAAACAAAAATAAACAAATGAGACTACAGTAAATTTAAAAGCATCTTCACAGCAAAGGTAACAATCAACCTAGTGAAGTGACAATCTGTTGAATGGAAGAAACTATTTGCAAACTATTCATCTAATAAAAGACTAATATCTAGATATAGAAGGAACTCAAACAAGTTAAAAAAAAATCCCAGTGAAAAATGGGCAAACACATAAATCAACATTTCTCAAAAGAAGACAGACAAATGGCAAATAGGCATATTAAAATAAATGCTGGGCTGGGCATGGTGGCTCGTGCCTGTAATCCCAGCACTTTTGGAGGCCGAGGCAGGTGGATTGCTTGAGATCAGGAGTTTGAGACCAGTCTGGGCAACATGGCAAAACCCCGTCTTTTAAAAAAATACAAGAATTAGCCAAATATGCTGGTGGGCACCTGTAGTTCCGGCTACTCTGGAGGCTGAGGTGGAAAGATCTCTGGAGCCTGGGAAGCAGAGGCTGTAGTGAGCCAAGATTGCACCACCGTACTCCAACCAGGGTGACAGAGTGAGACCCTGTAAATAAAAAAAAGGAAAAAGAAAGGAAGGAAGGAGAGAAAGGGAGAAAAGGAGAAAGGGAGGGAGGGAGGGAGAGAGGGAAAAATGGGAAATGTACATCAAAACCACAATGTGATATAATCTTACCCCAGTTGAATGACTATTAACACACACATACATACACAAATAGCAGATGCTGGTGAGAATGTGAAGAAAAGTGAACTCTTACACACTGTTGGTAGGAATGTAAATTAGTAAACCACTATGAAAAACAGTATGAAGATTTATCAACTAAAAATACAACAAACATATAATTTAGCAATGCCACTACTGGGTATTTATCCAATGGAAAATAAATAAGTATATAAAAGGCATGCTGCACTTACATGTTTATTGCTGCATTATTCACAATAGCAAAGATATGGAATCGACCTAAGCTTCTACAAACAAATGGATTGAGAAGATGTGGTATATGTACATGATGGAATACTATTGAGCCATAAAAATGAAATAATGTCATTTGCAGCAACATGGATGGAACTGGAGGTCATTATGTTAAGTGAAATATACCAGGCACAGGAAGACAAATATCGCATATTCTCACTCATGTAAGAACCAAAAGTTGGTCTCATGTAGGTAGACAGTAGAATAATAGATACCAGAGGCTGAGAAGGGTGTGTAAGTAGATGGGTAGGAAGATAAAAAGAGGTTGGTTATGAGTATCAGCATAGAGTTAGATAGAAGGAATAAGTTCTAATGTTTAATAGCAGAATATGGGGACTATAGTTAAAAACGCTGTATTGTATATTTCAAAACAGCTAGAAGAAAGTACTTGAAATGTTCCTAATACATAGAAATGATACATATTCAAGGTGATAAACACTCCAAATACTCTGACTTGATCATTACACAGTTGGCGCATATAACAAAATACCACATGTACCCTATAAATATGTACAAATATTATGTCAATTAAAAATTGAAAGATGAAAAAATAATAGAGTTTGTATAACATTTTCTAGTTTACAAAACATTTTCATAATAGGAGTCTCATCTAATTCTCTTAACCTATGAAGCATATGATTGTTAGTCGCATTTTAAAGGTGGGCAAATGAAGCTCACAAGGGACAAATGGTTTGCCAAAGGTCAGATAAATAATAATGTGATGCAGGAAAGACTCAAATGAAGACATAAATTCCAAGTTCAGTGTTTCTTCCACTTTTATGGCCTCTAATGAGATGAGTTCATTTGTGTCTTAAAGGCATATTGGTCTTCAACATCTCCTACTAAAATTCAAACTTTCCTGTTATCTGTTGAATTATTAAATTGCTTTTTTAATCTTTATTTTAAAACATGTATGTGTTCACACACATATATACATATAAAATATACAAACATGTAAAACATTAATAGTTATTCATCATTCTATGAATTGATTCCTTTACACACACACATATTTTTCAAATAGTTGCCATAAACAAGAAAATCTATTTAAAATCCTTTTTAAATGTACCCTTACATTATAAATCTTTTACTATGCAGCCATGCAATACTAATAATGGTTATTAACTGTATAATATTCCATTATGTCTTCACCATAATTACTTAACCATTTGTATATTAAATAGACATTGAGATTACATCTGGGTTTATATTAGAGAATATGCTATTGAGAAAAAAAGTTCCTATACTTCTATGAGAAGACTAGTTATTTGCTACCTATTATAAGTAACTACCCAGCTGAGTTTAAACTTACATAATCAATCAGTGAAAACTCACTTCAATAAACATATTTCTGAAACCTAGCCAATCAATGACAGCTCCGAATTCTGAAAGTCAGCCAATTGGAAACAGCTTCACTTTAGTAACTGCATTTCTAAAGTCAGCAATGGATGCACACTGGTAACCATGCTTCTACAACGAAGTGTTAGCCAATCACTAAACAGTGACATCTCAGAAGAGCTTCAAATTTCTGGACTTCACGCTTCCAAAAACCCTATATAATAATCAGCTTCATGCTTTGCTCAGAAAGGCTGAGCCTCACAAGCAAGGCTTTCCCTTACTTAAAATATTAATACATTCAGTATTTTATTTCAGATATTAAGTGGTGGTCTTTTTTTTTCAAAACAGATGATAACTTGTACATGTAGATTTGTTCTTCCTTTTAATTGTTGAAGAATAAATTCTCAAGAAAGCACTTATTAGAACAAATAGCATAATGATATATAATGTCATGCGATCTTTCTCAAGAGTTATTTTGGTTTATAATGCCATTAGCATAGTATAAATGTATCTGTGCTATAACAACTCTAACAATACTGGAGGCTGTAATATTTTTTAAATGTTTGCTGATTTAGCAAGCATAAGTTGGTAACTCAGGGTTGCTTTAATTAGTGTGTTTAGATAATTTTTTAAGAGCGCAGATTGGCCTAAGAGTATAAGACCATAAAGGACCCCAGGAAAGGGAACTGAGAAGGCACAAAAGCAAAACTATGCCCATTGTGGTTCATATTGGCAATTATAGACAAGAGAAGACAATTAATCTTTATAATGATTAGCCAGCACACGTGCTTTTAAAGAAATGGTGTTTGTAAATTGCCCTTTCTGGGAAGTAGATTATAAAACTGAGGTAAGCATTCCAGAAATTATTAGGGAGTACTCTCAGGTTCTGCATCTGTGGAACTGAGGACAGGAAGCAGGTCTGGCAGGGGGAGATGCTAGGTTTGGGTGCCAACTGCATTCTCAACAACAGTCACAATGAACCCCATGGCTGCCCCAGTCAGCGTCCAAGCAAACCAGGCCTTTTATACCTACACAATTATCAGTCACTGAATGCAGGCTGCCTCAGAAAGTGAACAGAACTTTGGTGAGGGAAAATGACTGAGGGAAATTCCTGAAAGAGCTGAGCCGTCCACCAGTCCTGATAAAGGAGTCTGCGTGGTATAGCCTAGCATGCAGAAGAGAAACAAAGAATGCACTCAAAGGATTTAATTTAAGAGCACTGAATGAAGGGACATTTTATAGAGGTACAGGCAGGGTTATGGAAACTGAAAAGAAATGGTGAAGCATCCAAAGACTAGTCACAAAGGGAAGCTGTTACCATCCCTAGGCCTGCAGGGCAAGGAAAGGTACAGTGCTACTGAAACCTGACAGGAGCTGAAGTCAGCAAGGAGGGGGTCACTTCACTATCTCACAGCAATTAAAGGAAAATAGGCTCTGCAAAAACTATGACCTAGGAATGAGAAAGAGAGGTAATAAATACTCCAATTACTCTTCATCTTCCCTGACTTCTTGCATTACTGCCTCTCATAGGCAAAAATCAAATGCAATCCAAAGATCAAGGGAGCACTCTTTGTCCAGTCAGGTTGCTATAATAAAATACCACAGATTGGGTAGCTTATTAACAACACAAATTTATTTACCACTGTTCTGGAGGCTGGCACATCCAAGATCAAGGCACTGGCAGATCTGTTGTCTGCTGAGGGATCCTGTCCTCATTCACAAATAACGCCTTTTCACCATGTCCTCATTTAGTGGAAGGGACGAGGGGTCCCTCTGGGGTCACTTTTATGAAGGCATTAATCTCATTCATGAGGGCTGCAGCCTCATCACCTAATCATCTCCCAAAGGTCCACCTCCTAAGACCATCACCTTGGGGATTAGGATTTCAGCATGTGAATGTTGGTGCAGGGACACATTCAGACCGTAACAAGAGGTCCTAGAGAGATCAACCTCCTACAGCACAGAGAAGAGCAGGGAATGGATCTGAAGGAGTGAGCAGTATGACCAGCATAAGCAGGGAAATACTCTTCTATTTTAAAAGATTTACATTAGGTTGATGGCCACCTACTCAGGCCTGGCATGACTCACCCTATCTAAATTCTGAGTCCTTTCTAGTCATGGAGCAGCAGAGGTGTTCAGAGTACCCAGCATCACTGGAGACTGCTCTTGACCAGGTATTAAAGGGAAGCTGAAGCAGCATAGCTTGAGCAATTGGCCACATTATTTCCCTGGCCAGACTTCAAATCTAGCAAACGAAGGTACAAACAGTAACAAACCAGACACAGACATATCAGCATCACCTTTGCAAGTCTTGTAGTAACCATCATGCATATTAATGTTTTGGGAAGCAGCAAATACAGATGTTTTGAGGAACGCAAGCCAACTGCATTTTTCCTTTGTAATTCTGTGGTCCTTATATGATCCAGGAATTATACACAGACCAAGAACAGCATTAACACTATGCTGGTCTGTGCAAACAATAAGAAGAGAAAGATGGATACAACCAATTTGCAGAAATCTGGGAAGTAAACAGCCCTTAAGTTTGCTTGGGAATACAGTTCAAATGTATAAATGACTTTGAGCTCATTCAATGAACAATTATCTTTCCACCTTCTTCCATATCCCTTGCACTACAGCTATACAGCCAAGTCATTGTGCCTGATATACAATTCCCATTATAGTTTTCATGCTTTTATTTATGTTTATCCTGTACCTAAATGCCTACCTAACTGGGTTCTAGTTTCCTATTTCCTTCAAAACCCAGTTCACATCACATTCTTTTTCTTAGCTTTTCCAGACTTCTGATTCCTCCAGTCCAAATTAAATCTCTTCTCATATTTTTCCATAATACATTTTATATATATATATATTTACCTTATATAATTATGTTTTATATATTATTTATTTATGAACTTGTCTCTTCTTCTACTGGGCTGTTTATTTTATATATCTTTCGGTCACAATTACCTAGCAGGAGCTTAACATTTTTAAAACAAAGAAATGACCAAGTAAAATTTCATATAAAACCTTGTAACTATCAGAAAAAGATAGCACATACCTGTACCTGCTACACAGTAGTTATGTGTTAGTTCTAGACCTGTTTTCCCTGGGACCCACTCTTTGCCCTTCCCTGCTTTGGGTTTGTATTTTATGTCCTGGGAGGAAGAATTTTGACTACTGCATATCCCAGGCACCCCTGACAGCTAACTTCTGAGTTCAGCCAATAAAATAACCAATGGGAGTCTAGAAGGCAAAAGGAGGGAAGAAAAAAGGGTGTGACCTTTCTGTGTCTCAGTTTCTTCATTTCTAAATGGGAATAAAATTTTGCATAAAGTAGACATCCATATAACTATTTAAAGAGTTTAGATAATACCTGGCACATCATAACCCTCAACAAATGTTCTCATTATTTATGTTGCAAAAGTTTTCATATTGTCTTTATAATTTTTTTTTTAATTGACTTTCAGCTTGGGGATACATGTGCTTAACATGCAGGTTTGTTACATAGGTATACATGTACCATGGTGGTTTGCTGCACCTATCAACCTGTCATCTAGGTTTTCAGCTCCACATGCATTAGTTATTTGTCTTAATGCTCTCCCTCCTCTTTCCCCCGACTCCTCAACATGTCCGGGTGTGCGATGTTCCCCTCCCTGTGTCCATGTGTTCTCATTGTTCAATTCTCACCTCTGAGTGAGAACATGCAGTGTTTGGTTTTCTGTTCTTGTGTTAGTTTGCTGAGGATGATAGTTTCCAGCTTCATCCACGTCCCTGCAAACGGCATGAACTCATCTTTTTTTTATGACTGCATGGTATTCCATGGTGTATATGTGCCACATTTTCTTTATCCAGTCTATCATTGATGGACATTTGGGTTGCTTCGAAGTCTTTGCTATTTTAAATAGTGCTGCAATAAACATAAGTGTGCATGTGTCTTTATAGTAGAATGATATATAATCGTTTGGGTATATACCCAGTAATGGGATTGCTGGGTCAAATGGTATTTCTGGTTCTAAATCCTTGAGGAATCGCCACACTGTCTTCCATAATGGTTGAATGAAATTACACTGCTTCCAACAGTGTAGAAGCTTTTCTATTTCTCCACGTCCTCTCCAGCATCTGTNGTTTTCTGTTCTTGTGTTAGTTTGCTGAGGATGATAGTTTCCAGCTTCATCCACGTCCCTGCAAACGGCATGAACTCATCTTTTTTTTATGACTGCATGGTATTCCATGGTGTATATGTGCCACATTTTCTTTATCCAGTCTATCATTGATGGACATTTGGGTTGCTTCGAAGTCTTTGCTATTTTAAATAGTGCTGCAATAAACATAAGTGTGCATGTGTCTTTATAGTAGAATGATATATAATCGTTTGGGTATATACCCAGTAATGGGATTGCTGGGTCAAATGGTATTTCTGGTTCTAAATCCTTGAGGAATCGCCACACTGTCTTCCATAATGGTTGAATGAAATTACACTGCTTCCAACAGTGTAGAAGCTTTTCTATTTCTCCACGTCCTCTCCAGCATCTGTTGTTTCCTGACTTTTTAAAGATCACCATTCTAACTGGTATGAGATGGTATCTTATTGTGGTTTTGATTTGCATTTCTCTAATGACCAGTGATGATGAGCTTTTTCCATATGTTTGTTGGCTGAGTAAATGTCTTCTGATAAGTGTCTGTTCATATCATTTGCCCACTTTTTGATGGGGTTGTTTGGTGTTTTCTTGTAAATTTGTTTACATTACTTATAGATTCTGGATATTAGACCTTTGTCAAATGAATAGAGTGCAAAAATTTTCTTCCATTCTGTAGGTTGCCCATTCACTCTGATGATAGTTTCTTTTGCTGTGCAGAAGCTCTTTAGTTTAATTAGATCCCATTAGTCAATTCTGACTTTTGTTGCTATTGCTTTTGGTGTTTTAGTCATGAAATCTTTGCCCTTACCTATGTCCTGAATGGTATTGCCTAGGTTTTCTTCTAGGGTTTTTATAGTTTTAGGTTTTATGTTTAAGTCTGTAATCCATCTGTGTTAATTTTTGTATAGGGTGTAAGGAAGGGGTCCAGTTTCTATTTTCTGGATATGACTAGTCAGTTTTCCCAGCACCATTTATTAAATAGAGAATAATTTTTTCATTGCTTGTTTGTGTCAAGTTTGTCAAAGATCAGATGGTTGTAGATGTGTGTTGTTATTTCTGAGGTCTCTGTTCTGTTCCATTGGTCTATATATCTGTTTTGGTACCAGTGCCATGCTGTTCTGGTTACTGTAGCCTTGTAGTATAGTTTGCAGTTAGGTAGCACGATGCATCTACCTGTTCTTTTTGCTTAGTATTGTCTTGGTTATACAGGCTCTTTTTGGTTCCATATGAAATTTAAAATTTTCTAGTTCTGTGAAGGAAGTCAATGGTACCATGATGGTGATTGCATTCAATCTATAAATTACTTTGGGCAGTATGGCCATTTTCATGATATTGATTCATCCTATCCATGAGCATGGACTTTTTTTTCCCATTTGTTTTGTGTCCTCTCTTAATTCCTTGAGCAGTGGTTTGTAGTTCTCCTTGAAGAGGTCCTTCACATCCCTTGTAAGTTGTATTCCTAGTTTTTTTTGTTTTTTTTTTTTGTAGCAATTGTGAATGATCACATTAATTTGAAAATGTTACACAGAAACATACTTTCAGGCTATAGTTTCCAACCACGGAAATATTTCATATTGTATGATTATAAATAACAGTTATTAATATTTCCATATACTTACAATGTATCACAAACTATGACAATTTATTAATCAACAGCTGTTAGACCATATATTTAGGGAACTCTGACCACCAATAATTTAAATAATTTACTAATGAGAACCCTGAAGAATATAAACACACACTGACACCAATATAAATAGATTTACTAGTAAATACAATAATATTTCCATTTTATTTTTCTAATTTAACAAATTTCAATCTAAAAATAAAACTTCATATACATATGTATGTATGCACGTGTAATATGTATATATACAATATTTGTTTTAACTATTTGATAAAATATTAAGTATTGCTCCATTTTGTGTTATCATATTTATAAACTCTATGATCTTGAAAAAACAGACACTGACAACTTATTAGGGTCAATGTTTTAGTTCATTGAATTTCTGTAAGTATTGACAAGCATTAAATTACATACAGAAATGTTTATAATAAAAACCATACTGTGAATCTATTGGTGAGTATGAGAAAATCTAAAATAATTTCACTATTATAAAATAATTATTAAGTGATTCAGGCTAAAAATGAACATTTAGGATATGTAATAAAACTCCTTTCATCTGCATTGTTCTTTAAATTCTTAAAAAAACATTCTGTCCCCCCTCAAACTTATATCAATTTTTTAACTATCTTGACTGTCCATGAAAATAAATAAAGCCAAGAAAATCCTAAGTCAAAAGAACAAAGCTGGAGGCATCGCGCTACCTGACTTCAAACTATACTACAAGGCCACAGTAACCAAAACAGCATGATACTGCTACCAAAACAGAGATATAGACCAACGGAACAGAACAAAGTCCTCAGAAATAATACCACACATCTACAGCCATCTGATCTTTGACAACCTGAGAAAAACAAGAAATAGGGAAAGGATTCCCTATTTAATAAATGGTGCTGGGAAAATTGGCTAGCCATAAGTAGAAAGCTGAAACTGGATCCTTTCCTTACTCCTAATACGAAAATTAATTCAAGATGGATTAAAGACTTAAATGTTAGACCTAATACCATAAAAACCCTAGAAGAAAACCTAGGTAATACCATTCAAGACATAGGCATGGGCAAGGACTTCATGTCTAAAACACCAAAAGCAACGGCAACAAAAGCCAAAATTGACAAATGGGATCTAATTAAACTAAAGAGCTTCTGCAG
>NW_016806642.1:3501550-3508034 GCF_001698545.2 Rhinopithecus bieti
TAGTTCAACCATTATGGAAAACAGTATGGCGATTCCTCAAGGATCTAGAACTAGAAGTACCATATGACCCAGCCATCCCATTACTGGGTATATACCCAAAGAATTATCAATCATGCTGCTAAAAAGACACATGCACACGTATGTTTATTGCGGCACTATTCACAATAGCAAAGATTTGGAATCAACCCAAATGTCCATCAGTGACAGACTGGATTAAGAAAATGTGGCACATATACACCATGGAATACTATGCAGCCATAAAAAGGGATGAGTTTGTGTCCTTTGTAGGGACATGGATGCAGCTGGAAACCATCATTCTCAGCAAACTATCGCAAGAACAGAAAACTGAACACCGCATGTTCTCACTCATAGGTGGGAACTGAACAATGAGATCACTTGGACTCGGGAAGGGGAACATCACACACCAGGGCCTATTATGGGGAGGAGGGAGGAGAGAGGGATGGCATTGGGAGTTATACCTGATGTAAATGACGAGTTGATCGGTGCTGACGAGTTTCTGGGTGCAGCACACCAACATGGCACAAGTATACATATGTAACAAACCTGCACGTTGTGCACATGTACCCTAGAACTTAAAGTATAATAATAAAAAAAAGAAAATAAAGCAATTGAATGGATAACAATTAGAATATTAATATGAAGAAAAAATCTTTCAAAGAATGTCTTTGAACAAACTATAGATAAGGAAAATAATCAGAATTGTTTTAAAAATCTCTACCTCTATTTACAAAATATCATTTCAAACCCTAACACATATATGTAGAATTCTACATTTTCATAAAATGTTGGTCTTAAACAGTGATCTTGGTAACCAGAGAATTGTTCATTCTATATACTCAACTGAAAGAGTTTTTTATTAAATTCTTAATTAATTTCCCAAATATTTTTAAATATATTTTATACATTTCAAAGAAGTAACGGAGGAAAGTATGTAATGATTATTGTAATAACTGCATTGTACAACATAATTGTAGAAGATAAATGCTTTAACCCAACTGGTCCTTAAAAAACTGGCTCTTGTCTCTGATCTCATACTTTATATATACATATCACATTCTACCATCTTGATCTTATTTTTTGGTGATCATTCTGATACCTAAAAATATTCAGTGATCCCTACCTCAGAAAGCTCAAACAAATGTTGTATCTGGCTCTTTGGGACATAATCCCCTACCTTTCTTTCCCGTCACGTTTCACTGCTGCTCCTACTCATCTTATACTTCCTGAGTTCTATCTTGTGCTTGAGCCAGTCGCAACTTTCTTTCGAAGAACTCCCACTACACATAACTTCAAAATCTAGCAGACATCCCTGTCTTTCTTGCCAGAGTAAACGGACTTCCTTTTCTGAATTGTCGGTACATTTTACTTTCATTTGCACCATCCCTCCACAGCCCAGCATTTTTTACTTAAAATTGTTGTAGTTTGATCTCCCCATGTGGAATATGGGCTCTGGAAAGCAGGGGCTTTTTGTTTTGGCATAGCACCAGTACTTTGCACAGTGCTTTGCACATAGTAGTCCCTAGATAAATATGTTTGAATGAATGGATATTTGTATATGAAGATGTGGATCCGATGCTAGCTCTGCAGGTCATTGAATAAATCACTAATCTCAAAATCCTCAGTCATTTTATCAATAAAGTGGGAAAATTTGATAACATCTATATTCCTTCCTCACAGAGAAGTTGTGAATATCACATGAGATGACATATTTTCTTTACCTGCAATGTGCTACACAAATGTGTTTATTATACTTTTTTTATATCCCACCACAATGCTTAGTGTACAGTAATTTGCACCGAGTTCTTTTCATTCCATAAGTGTTCAATGAAGTATGCTGACTGAAGACAGAGAAAATTCCACATCCAATAACATTGTCATTCTGTCCTCCTTTAAAAATTGTGATGGCTTAATAGCTGCTTTTTCCTCTTCTTCACTAGACATTAAACAAACTGAGATTTACTTTGGCAATCTATTCATTGAGTGCTGAGGGTTATAAAGTGCTGTAACTCTTTGATCTAAGTTCTAAGTAAGATAGCGTTAAACCATCACTGTTCTCTAATTACTTCCCGTTCTCAGAGTGAGCCCAGTGTCAACTGAAACACGGACCCTACTGAGAAGTATCTGCTCATGATTTTAAGCACTGTAAATTATTTGAGGGCAGAATCTGTCTCTTGACTGAAGTTCATTATTTGCCATTAATTATTAACAATTATTCAATAAATTGTACATGTAATTTTATCACTCGTAAATGTGACCAATTTTCTGAGAATGATTTAAGGAAAAATTCTAAGTAATTTGGTTAGCAGTCAGGAAGAACATTTTTAAAACTTCATATTTCCTGAAATATGGCTGTATCTGGCACGTATAAATTTGGGGGAAAAACTGTGAGTTTGATAAGCCCAAAGGAAGAAATTGGATAACTTACAATTTATGTAGGTTTTTGCCATAAAATCATTCATGAAACCAAAATAGTAACCATTAGATAACAATTTTAGATTCACCTACTCTTTAAAAAAACACATTCACATCTTATTCTTGGTACAATGCTTAAGTTTTCACAAAAGAATCACATCCATCAAAAAAAAGCACTCCATATTACATTGTATTCAAGAGTTGAAATCACATTCAAAGCTTACGTGAAATTGATTAATATATTAAATAGACATCGAGAGATAGAATTTCATGTATTATACTTCTTGGCAAGCATTATTACAGGATTTTTATTGGTACTTGTTAAGGGGCTGTCACACAAGTCAGCCAGGCAGACAGACACAATGAAAGAGGCAGAAGGAGCAGCCTGCACAATTCACGGTCAGATGACAGAAAGCTGTGTGTCAACTTGTGCCTAAGTATCAACCCTTCAGGCAATTGAAGTCTTCTTTTCATAGCTGGTAGCTAGTTAGAAATAAAAATAAAATACAAGTTCTACTTAGCTATGTGCCAGGCATTATGCCAAGTGTTTTACATCAATGCTAACAATAATGCTGTGAAATAATTTTCTTATTTGTATTTTGTAGATAAGGAAACAAAGGCTTCAGGAAGCTGAATAAGCTGACCTGGGTCCCAAAGCAAGTAAGGGCATCTGTTTAATGCTAGAACTCCTATCCTTAATCCATGCTGTAAGTTAAGTCAACAGTTAAACTAACAGACTAGTTCAGATTAGAGAAAAAGGAATTATGTGTCACTAGGGAATGAAGCATAAATGGGAAAAGTTTACATCTTAACTCACTTGCAAGCCCTGCTCTAAGCACTCCAAGGTCCTGGATCAATTCTGACCTTAGTCACGAAGAGATTGAAAGCATACTTTAAAGAGATCAAATTAAACCATCATTTGAAGGATTCTGACTCTAGGACTCACCCTAATAGCCAAGTATCTATCTTGTCCTTAGGAGCAAATCTCTACTTTGAATTCCGGTTCTGTTAACTAGGTCCCTGTCATCATCCCCTGTTCCTGGATCTAAATATTCTGCCTAAGATTCCAATGTTGATCATACCCTGGGGCTGAAATGCTATCCTTAGACTTCAGTCTTAATAATTCTTCCTCTAATTTTGGCACTTGTAATTTGGTGTCTAACTCTCTTGACTCAGATACTCTCATTCTTATCTACCTAGCTTTTAGAACATTAAAATTACTATTAATAATACCTGGACCTACCTAAGTCACAGCATGTTGCTATCTATTACTATACTCTCTGATAATCTATCCTGCTTTGCTCTAAATTAAACAAGAACAGACTTGGTCACACCCACATAGTAATAAAAAGATATTTGTCGCATTGCTGATAATTTACTTAAAGGATCCAGTGCCAATGGGAAAAAAGGTTGTAACCCTCTTCTCAGTAAAAACTTTGGTTCTTGGTGATTTGAAAGATGAATATGGTATTCTAACTATTTTGCTAATTTTCTTGTTAGTCACAAGGACTTTTTATTAAGGAGTGCCATCAATGCACACAGATGGAAAGGTATTGATTTGTTTGTTTTATCTCATTTTACAATGAAACCTCAAAAAAACCTCTAATAATTTTGATGTGTCTTAAGCAGAAAGTAATTTTTCGCCTTCCTATTCTTTAAAATTTTAGTTTAGTTACTGTGTTTGTTTCCTGACTTGTTTTGGCTGATAGGAAGGAAGCAAAGGGGAATTAATGAAAGACTGGAGAAATGATACACTTTATGCTCAGTAGTGCTGTTGTGAGCATCCAGACATGATTTAAAGACAAATTAACATCTAAGGAATGAATATGTTATTTCTGGAGACATGGTTAGGTTATGCAAACCTTTTACACATTTCTTGGCCTAGCTCTGCAATTTATTCAGCTTGGAGAATATAAATGCATAAGAACTAACCCTCTTGGGAAACAATACTCTCTGGGTGAAAATCTCTTGGATATTTTAAATCTTAACAAGATACTGTAAAAAATGGCAAAAGTAAGTGCACATTGAATGGAAAAAATATCTAGTCTAAAATTAATCTTATGACATATGTGAGCTGTCTTAGTTCTCAAATGCTTTCCACAACCACACTCACATTTTTCACCATCTCTAATGAAAGCAGTCGAAGTTATGGTAATAATGACCAAAGGCTATAATTGCCTTATGAGAGGATTTCTATTAGCTGATTAAAAAAAAGTCAAAAGTTACAAACCAAAATAAACTGAAATTTCATGTTGCTTAGTAAAAGATAAAAAAGTGCCATTAAAAAAGTATGGTATAGCCAAATAATAGGTGCAGCTTTTTCCAGCACTGTGGCCAGTAAAAATTAAAGCAAATAAACTAATACAAAGATCACCTCACAAATTATAAGGGGTAAATTTTACTCAGCTACTAACAAGTGTATACAAACCATCCCTCCCTCTCAGAAAAACACAGTGGAATTCTAACCCTCCTGCATGCTACTCTTGTCATTGAGAACTGACAACTAATACTCAAATTCACGATAATAATTAATTGCTATCAGTAGTTCCCAAAGTAATTCTTTATGTGACAGTCTGTAAAGTCTTGTACCCCTTGTGTCTATAATACACACACACAGATACATACACATACACCTTGCTGTTTCATCCTTTCAGGAAATGCTATAACAATATTAGTTCAAAATCCCATAACTTTAAACAATTGCATTTATTGAGCACTTTCAGGTGACAAAAACTCTTGAATTATATAAATTATATTTAATATCCCTCAAGAACTTACAGGGTAGCTACCCTTTATTTCATTTTACAACTATGGAAACAAGGACACAGAATGGATAACTTTGCTCAAGATAACATATTTGGGATGTGAACTAATGTGAATGGCATAGATTGTATCTGAAATGGAAAATGATTTAACTGCATTATATGCCTACACTTCCAAAATTGTCTGATTATACAAGTGTCACAAATTCTTGAGGATACAATATCTTCCAAGAATCAGACTAGATTTTCCATTCCTCTGTCTGGACTTGATCCATGAGTGCCTGATCCTGTATTAATGACTCCCTGTCACTGACCCAGATTATCTGTATTCCCTGTAGGGCAGTGGTCCCCAGCCTTTTTGGCACCAGGGATCAGTTTTGTGGAAGACACTTTTCCACAGACGGGGCTGGGAGGGAGCTGGTTTCAGGATGAAACTGTTCCACATCAGATCATCAGGCATTAGTTAAATTCTCATAAAAAGCGTGCAACCTAGATCTCTTGCATGCACAGTTAACAATAGGGTTTGCACTCCTACGAAAATCTAATGCCGCCACTGATCTGACAGGAGGCGGAGTTCAGGTGGTAATGCTTGTTGGCTCAGCCACAGCTCACCTCTGGCTGCGTGGCCCAGTTCCTAACAGGCCACAGACCACTACTGATCCACAGCCTGGGAGTTGGTGGCCCCTGCTATACAGTCCTTTTGCCAGTTGGGTGACCATCCACCTGCTGAATCTGCCTAGCAGAGTCCCTCTCACATAGTTGGTGCTTGATAAGTATTTGTTCAATGAATGAATAAATAGGTGAATGCTCTATGGCTAATCACAGCTATATGGAAGAAGGAGGAACAGTAGAAATAAAACGTCAGCTCAACTCAGTATGTCATCCTTTGAAACCCTGGCTAATTTTCACATTCTCTATGAAGTGCCTCCCTAGCGTCCTTCAGAACTCTCTCAATTAATTGCACTTTCTTGTAATTTACTAGTCTTTAGCAATCTCTGTCTCCTGCTGCAAGCATGGGTTCCCTGAGCCCGGAACATGGTAGTAGTAGCAATACTGTTAAATAAATGAGAGATGATGATAGAAATGCCTATATTTCATCAGACGCAGCATCAATCAGTGAATTTTTAGAATGATGCAATAAGCTTGGAGCAGAGAGAGCATAGGGAGCCATCTGGTAACTTAAGAATTATAAAGTTCCGGCCGGGCGCGGTGGCTCAAGCCTGTAATCCCAGCACTTTGGGAGGCCGAGACGGGCAGATCACGAGGTCAGGAGATCGAGACCATCCTGG
>NW_016806642.1:3509889-3514555 GCF_001698545.2 Rhinopithecus bieti
TATGTTTCACCGTGTTAGCCAGGATGGTCTTGATCTCCTGACCTCGTGATCCGCCCGTCTCGGCCTCCCAAAGTGCTGGGATTACAGGCTTGAGCCACCGCGCCTGGCCTAACTTTTCTTATAATTTTTATAATTTTAGTCAAGATTCAAATATGAGTCATACATTGCAGCTGTTCAATATTCCCCAGAAGTCTCTCTAATCAATCCCTTTTTACTCTTTTGGTTATGTGTTAAAGATACCATTTCTTCAGCAGGGTTCTTCCCATAGACTGGAATATGCTGATTACATATCTGTAGAGAGGTATAACATGTTCCTCTGTCGTATTTCCAGGAAATGGGTAGTCATATCTAGAGGTTGCTATGATGCAGGTATTATTGCTGTTGGTAGCTTTACCTGACCTAGTAATATTTTAGGATTCATATTTTGTCAGCTAGTTTTGTCATATAGATTGTCTAAAAGCAAAAAAAAAAAGTTTCTTTTTTACTTTTATGGTGAATGCAGGGAAATTCAAAACTACTTATCATCATTACCATATTCTAAAATTGTTGTTGTTGCTGACTTTATTTTTTAAAAAGTTTCTAGGGAAATTGCTTTAATCTTTATTTTGATTGAGTTTGAGTGTGTTAGTGACAATTCTGCTGCCTCAAATTTTCTCCAACTTATGTGTTATATGGATGCGTATTAAAGGAAAACATGTTCAGGGGTTTTGGTGTTGGATTAAATTATTTTCATTATAATTATATTTATGTAATGTAAAAATAAATACAATTATTTGCATATAGTGCCCATATAACCATAAAACTAAGGCAAATTTCCAAAAAAAAAAAAATATTGTTGGAGTTTTAGAGGCTCAATAATGATTAACCCCTCCCTTTCCCAAGATTGGAGCTAATCAAATGAAAGAGACAAGTGGAGAGCAAAATATCATCTTTCATACTGATAAAGCTGTTGAAGAACATGGCTTGGTGTGAGGATAACCTGTCTGAGTCCAAATCTTGGGACAGCCTACTTATAGAAAGTTTAGGTCTACAGAGCAGCTGCAATTTACACAGGATCACAGCTTTGTACTAGTTTGAAGGAGGGCAGGTGGTGGAGTTGGGATGGAGGGAGACAGAAAAACCATATCAGAGAGAGACTGAATTCAGGAGGATCTGGCAAGATGGCCGAATAAAAACAGCTCGGGTCTGTAGCTCCCAGGGAGACCAACAAAGAAGGTGGGTGATTTCTGCATTTCCAACTGAGGTACCCAATTCATCTCACTGGGACTGGTTAGGCAGTGGGTGCTGCCCATGGAGGAAGAGCAGAAGCAGAGTGGGGCATGCCTCACCTGGGAACTGCAAGGAGCCAGGGACCTCCCTCTCCCAGCCAAAGGAAGCTCTGAGGGACTGTGCTATCCCGCCCAGCTAACACGCTTTTCCCATGGTTTTTGCAATCTGCACATCAGGAGATTCCCTCATGTGCCTACACCACCTGGGCCCTGGGTTTCAAGCACAAAACTGGGCAGCTGTTTGGGCAGACACCCAGCTAAACTGCACGAGTTTTGTTCCCTCCCTTCCCCGCAGAGGCGCCTGGAACCCCAGCAAGATAGAGCAATTCACTTCCCTGGAAAAGGGGCTGAAACCAGGGAGCCAGGTGGTCTCATTCAGCAGTCCCACTCCCACGAAGCCCGGAGCCCATCTAGCTAAGAACCACTGGCTTGAAATTCTCACTAACAGCACAGCACTCTGAAGTCTACCTGGGACGATCCAGCTTGGTGTGGGGAAGGGCATCCGCCATTACTGAGGCTTGAGTAGGCAGGTTTTCCCCTGACAGTACTAAGGAGGCAGGTAGGTTTGGACTGGGTGGAAATCACCACAGCAAGGCAAAACAGCTGTGGCCAGACTGCCTCTCTAGATTCCTCCTCACTGGGCAGGGCAGCTCTGAAGAAAAGGCAGCAGCCCCATATAGGGGCTTATAGGTAAAACTCCCATCTCCCTGGGACATGGCACCTGGGGGGAGGGGTGGTTGTGGGCACAGCTTCGGTGGACTTAAATGTTCCTGCCTGCGGGCTCTGAGGAGAGCAGCTGATACTGACGAGGCGGATTCTCCCGGCACGGTGTTCAAGCCTTGCTAAGGGACTGACTGCCTCCTAAGTGGGTCCCTGAAACCCACGCCTTCTGACTGGAAGAGATCTCCCAACAGGGGTCGACAGACACTTCATACAGGAGAGTTCCAGCTGGCATCAGGCTGGTGCCCCTCTGGGATGAAGCTTCCAGAGAAAGGAGCAGGCAGCAATCTTTACTGTTCTGCAGCCTCCACTGGTGATACCCAGGCGAACAGGGTCTGGAGTGGAGCTTCAGCAAATTGCAGCAGACCTGCAGAAGAGGGGCCTGATTGTTAGAAGAAAACTAACAAACAGAAAGCAACATCAACATCAATATGAAGGACCCCACACAAAACCCATCCAAAGGTCATCAGCCTCAAAGATCAAAGGTAGATAAATCCATGAAGATGAGGAAAACCAGCACAAAAATGCTGAAAATTCCAAAAACCGAATGCCTCTTCTCCAAATAATCGCAACACCTCTCCAGCAAGGGCACAAAACTGTATGGAGAATGAGATTGAAGAAATGACAGAAGTCGGCTTCAAAAGGTGGGTAATAACAAACTCCTGTGAGTTAAAGGAGCATGTTCTAACCCAAGGCAAGGAAGCAATGAACCTTGATAAAAAGTTACAGGAACTGCTAACTAAAATAACCAGTTTAGAGAAGAACACAAATGAGTTGATAGAGCTGAAAAAAACAGCACAAGAACTTCGTGAAGCATACACAAGTATCAATACCTGAATTGATCAAGCAGAAAAAAGCATATCAGGGATTGAAGATCAACTTACTGAAATAAGGCATGAAGACAAGATTACAGAAAAAGAATGAAAAGGAATGAACAAAGCCTCCAAGAAATATGGAACTATGTGAAAAGACCAAACCTACGATTGATTGGTGTACCTGAAAGTGATGGGAAGAATGGAACCAAGTTTGAAAACACACTTCAGGATATTATCCAGGAAAACTTCCCCAACCTGGCAAGACATGCCAACATTCAAATTCAGGAAATACAGACAACACCCCTAAGATACTCCTCAAAAAGAGCAACCCCAAGACACATAATCATCAGATTCCCCAAGGTTGAACTGAAGGAAAAAATGTTAAGGGCAGCCAGAGAGAAAGGTCAGGTTACTTACAAGGGAAACCCATCAGACTAACAGTGGATATCTCTGCAGAAACCCAACAACCCAGAAGAGTCTGAAGGCCAATATTCAACATTCTTTAAGAAAATAATTTTCAAACCAGAATGTCATATCCAGACAAACTAAGCTTCACAAGTGAAGGAGAAATAAAATCCTTTCCAGACAAGCAAATGCTGAGGGATTTTGTCACCACCAGATTTGCCTTACAAGAGCTCCTGAAGGAAGCACTAAATATGGAAAGGAAAACCAGTACCAGCCACTGCAAAAATGCACCAAAATATAAAGACCAATGACACTATTAAGAAATTGCTTCAACTAATGTGAAAAAGAACCAGCTAGCATCAGGATGATGGGCTCAAATTCACACATAACAATATTCATTTTAAATGTGTATGGGCTAAATGCCCCAATTAAAACACACAGACTGGCAAATTGGAGAAAGACCCATCAGTGTGCTGCATTCAGGAGATCCATTTCATGTGCACAGACATACATAGGCTCAAAATGAAGAGATGGAGGAATATTTACCAAGCAAATGGAAAGCAAAAGAAGCAAGGTGCAATCTTAGTCCCTGATAAAACAGACTTTAACTGACAAAGATCAAAAAAGAGGAAGAGAAAGGCATTACATAATGGTAAAGGGATCAATTCAACAAGAAGAGCTAACTATCCTAAATATGTATGCACCTAATACAGGAGCACCCAGATTCATAAAACAAGTTCTTAGAGACCTACAAAGAGACTTAGACTCCCAAACAATAATAGTGGGAGACTTTAACACCCCACTGTCAGTATTACACAGATCAACAAGACAGAAAATTAGCAAGTATATTCAGGACTTGAACTCAGTTCTGGACCAAGCATATCTAATAGACATCTACAGAACTCTACATCCTAAATCAACAGAATATGCATTCTTCTCAGCACCACATGGCACTTATTCTAAAATTAACCATATAATTGGAAGTAAAGCACTCCTCAGCAAATGCTAGAGAATGTGAATCATAACATACAGTCTCTCAGACCACAGTGCCATCAAATTAGAACTCAGCATTAAGAAACTCACAAAAAAAAAAATGCACAACTATATGGAAACTGAACAATCTGCTCCTGAATGACTACTGGGTAGATAATGAAATTAAGGCAGAAATAAAGAAGTTATTTGAAACCAATGAGAACAAAGAGACAACATACCAGAACCTCTGAGACGCAACTAAAGCAGAGTTAAGAGGGAAATTTATAGCACTAAATGTGCCTACATCAGAAAACTGGAAAGAAATTGACACCCTAACATCACAATTAAAAAAAAACTAGAGAAGCAAGAGCAAACAAATTCAAAAACTAGCAGATGACAAGAAATAACTAAAATCAGACCAGAACTGAAGGAGATAGAGATACAAAACCCTTCAAAATTCAATGAATCCAGGAGCTGATTTTTTTT
>NW_016806642.1:3516379-3526397 GCF_001698545.2 Rhinopithecus bieti
AATAACTAAGATCAGAGCAGAACTGAGGGAGATAGAGACATGAAAAACCCTTCAAAAAAGCGATGAATCTAGGAGCCTGATTTTTTAAAAGATTAACAAAATAGATAGAGTGGTACCCAGAATAATAAGGAATAAAAGAGAGAAGAATCAAACAGACACAGTAAAAAGTGATGAAGAATATATCATCACCAATCCCACAGAAATACAAACTACCATCAGAGAATACTATAAACACCTCTATGCAAATAAACTAGAAAATCTAAAAGAAATGGATTAATTCCTGGACACATACACCCTGTCAAGATGAAATCAGGAAGAAGCCGAATCCCTGAATAGACCAATAACAAGCTCTGAAATTGAGGCAGTAATTAATAGCATACCAACCCAAAAAAGGCCCAGGACCAGATAGATTCACAGCTGAATGCTACCAGAGGTACAAAGAGGAGCTAGTACCATTCCTTCTGAAAGAATACCAAGCAATAAAAAAGAGGGACCCCTCCCTAACTCATTTTATGAGGCCAGCATCATCCTGATAACAAAACCTGGCAGAAACGCAACAAAAAAGAAAATTTCAGGTCCATATCCCTGATGAACATTTATGCGAAGATCCTCAATAAAACACTGACAAACCAAATTCAGCAGCACATCAAAAAGCCTAGCCACCACAATCAAGTCAGCTTCATCCCTGGGATGCAAGGCTGGTTCAACATATGCAAATCAATAAACATAATCCATCACGTAAATAGAAATAATAACAAAAACCATATTATTATCTCAATAGATGCAGAAAAGGCCTGCAATAAAATTAAGCACTCTTTCATGCTAAAAACTCTCTATAAACTAGGTATTGATGGAAGATATCTCAAAATAGTAAGAGCAATTTATGACAAACCCATAGCCAATATCATACTGAATGGGCAAAAGATGGAAGCATTCCCTTTGAAAACTGATATAAAACAAGGATGCCCTCTCTCACCACTACAATTCAGTATAGTATTGGAAGTTCTGGCCATGGCAATCAAGCAAGAGAAAGAAATAAAGCATATTCAAATAGGAAGAGCGGGTAGTCAAACAGTCTTTGTTTGCAGATGACATGATTCTGTATTTAGAAAACCCATCGTTTCAGCCCAAGAACTCCTTAAGCTGATAAGCAACATCAGAAACATCTCAGGATATAAAAATCAACATACAAAAATCATAAGCATTCTTATGTAGCAATAATAGACAAGCAGAGAGCCAAATCATGAGTGAACTCCCATTCACAATTGCTACAAAGAGAATAAAATAACTAGGAATACAACTTATAAGAGATATGAAGGACTGCTTCAAGGAGAACTACAAATCACTGCTTAAGGAAACAAGAGAGGACATAAACAAATAGAAAAACATTCCGTGCTCACAGATAGGAAGAATCAATATCATGAAAATGGCCATATGGCCCAAAGTAATTTAGAGATAGAATCCTATTCCCATCAAGCCACCATTGACCTTCATTGCAGAATTAGACAAAAAACAACTTTAAATTTCATATGGAACCAAAAAAGAACCTGTATAGCTAAGACAATCCTAAGCAAAAAGAACAAAGCTGGAGGCATCTTGCTACCTGACTTCAAACTATACTACATGGCTACAGTAACCAAAACAGCATGGCACTGGTACCAAAACAGCATGGCACTGGTACCAAAACAGATATAAAGATCAATGGAATGGAACAGAGGCCTCAGAAATAACACCACACATCTACAGCCATCTGATCTTCAACAAACCTGGCAAAAACAAGCAATGGGGAAAGGATTCTCTATTTAATAAATTGTGCTGAGAAAACTCACTAGCTGTATGCAGGAGAGAGAAACTGGACCCCTTCCTTACACCTGATACAAAAATTAACTCAAGATGGATTAAAGATTTAAATGTAAAACCCCAAACCATAAAAACTGTAGAAGAAAACCTAGGCAATACCATTCAGGACATAGGCAAGGGCAAAGACTCCAACACTAAAACACCAAAAGCACTTGCAACAAAAGGCAAAATTGACAAGTGGGATCTAATTAAACTAAAATGCTTCTGCACAGCAAAAGAAACTATAATCAGACTGAACAGGCAACCTACAGAATGAGAGAAAATTTTTGCAACGTACTCATGTGACAAAGGGCTACTATCCAGAATCTACAATAAACTTACACAAATTTACAAGAAAGAAAATCCCCATCAAAAAGCAGGTGAAGGATATGAACAGACATTTTTCAAAAGAAGACATTTTTGCAGCTGACAAACATATGAAAAAGAGCTTATCTTCACTGGTCATTAGAGAAATGCAAATCAAAACCACAATGAGATAACATCTCATGCCAGTTAGAATAGTGATCATTAAAAAGTCAGGAAACAACAGATGCTGGAGAGGATGTGGAGAAATAGGAACGCTTTTACATTGTTGGTGGGAGTGTAAATTAGTTCAACCATTATGCAAGACAGTGTGGCAATTCCTCAAGGATCTAGAACTAGAAATACCATTTGACCAAGCAATCCCACTACTGGGTATATACCCAAAGGATTATATATCATTCTACTATAAAGACACATGCACATGTATGTTTATTGCAGCACTATTCACAATAGCAAAGTCTTTGAACCAACCCAAATGCCCATCAGTGATAGACTGGATAAAGAAAATGTGGCACATATACACCATGGAATACTATGCAGCCATAAAAAAGGATGATTTCATGTCCTTTGCAGGGACATAATGAAGCTGGAAGCCATCATTCTCAGCAAACTAACACAGGAACAGAAAACCAAACACTGCATGTTTTCACTTATAAGTGGGAGTTGAACAATGAGAACACATGGACACAGGGAGGCGAACATCACACACCAGGGCTGTCAGAGGGTAAGGGTTGAGGGGAGGGAGAGTATTAGGACAAATAGCTAATGCATGTGGAGCTTGAAACCTAGATGACAGGTTGATAGGTGCAGCAAACCACCATGGCAAATGTATGCCTGTGTAACTAACTGCATGTTCTGCATGTGTATCCCAGAACCTAAAGAAAAATTTTAAAAGAGAGAGAGAGTTCTAACTCATAATGCCTACAGTATTTCACCAGATTAGTTCCACCCAATCAAAAAACTTAGACCAGTGGTTTTCATCTTCCAACCACATAATTCACTACTCCTACATGGGCAAAAATGAGGGGTGGGGCAAGATGTCAGAGGTGTTTTTCTAATGTGTATCTCTCTATAGGGAAATAAGAAGAGTGGAGAAATTTCTTAACAAGCAATTAATTTAACTTCATTAATTTAATGTGACATATAATGTTTTTTCTAAAAGTCAGTTGCCAACAATGAGTATGCTAGTGGAAAGCTGTACTTACACACAGTATTTATACATTATATGTCAGTTACCAATGGTCTAATTCTTGTTGTTTTGAGCATATATTGACTATTCATTAATTTTTATTTTCCTTTTTTAACAGCAAGCTCGCTTTTGATAACCAATCGTTCATTTTATCTGACAGTCCACCTCTTTCTACAGCAAAACTGAATTCCAAATTTAAAAATATCATTAATGAAAATATTTTCACAACATTGCAAAACAAAAGAAATGTTGTAATTTATACAAAGATGGGATCTACCTAATTACTCAGTACATTCACCTAAAAGGTAAATGTGGCATAGTGCATATTCTTTTGCATTTGACATCTTTGTACCAGAGTCTTATGCTTGTTCAATTCTCCCAACTATTTTCTCAATTTAAACTAAGACTAAACTCTGCATTAGTTTTTGTGATATCAATTGACCTTTACTTTGTTCCAATGTAAATGTAAACTAGTGCAAAAGGGGCATCCAGACAATTCAGAATATCTTATATCAATTATTTTATATAATCAAATAGAAAATCTAAACATTATTATTGTACTCAAGGATAATGAAAAATAAGTTCTCAAAGATCCAGGGAACCCATAGGTGTCAGTTTGAGAAATGCTAGGCACTTCTAGCATTTGTGCTAGAATATTTGGGCAACACACAAATATCTGAAAGTGACTAATTGGATGCCAATGTGTACGTTATATAATAAAGTTCAAACGGCTCCAAAGAAAACATAAGAATTCATACACTTCCAAGTTCAAACATCTCTGAGATGGAAGTAAAGTGCTCCCTCTTCCCATCTCTCTTGATAATAGCCTGTTACAGAATGGTTCAGAACTGAACTGCATTTTTTTTCTCTCAACTACCCTATTAAAACAAAACAAAGGCCAAAAGAATGATCCCTTGCCATTCTGCAGTAAATTCTCTGTCTTTTTGTTTAACAAAATTGCTAAACTTTTAAATGCTAAAACAGTCAGTCTCAATATGTGATTTGCTAACCAGAAGATATAGACAGAAAAGAGGAAAATATGGTATACAGACTGAAAAGAAGGGCCAAAATGTTGTATAAAAGATAGATGAAAAGCTATACAATTAAGTCTAAATGTTACTACTTAACACTTGGTAATTTCCAATTGCTGTATACAATATTTAGTCAACATCGATTGTCACATTTTATCCAAGATAATGAAATATTTCCAAGTAGATGTAAACTTGTCATCAAGCTATGTTTTTAAAACGTTTGTAGATTAATGTGTTGGAACTTGCAGCCAAATAGCTGTCACAGCTGTTTAAAACTTCAATACATTTTCTCTTGTAAAAAAGATTATAAATCAGGTATGTACAATGATAGTATTAGAACTACAGATCAGCTTCATGTGAACAAAATAGGCTTTTGTGGGTTGGCTTATACACCTAACCACCATTTATAAGGAGGTGGCTGGGAATAAACACGATTATATGAATTCGAATGTTCTCAGCTGAACTGAACTCATTTTTAACACCTTCAAAGTGGTTCCTACTGACTACAATGAGTTGCCCTGGAATTTAAATTAATGTTGCCATTTGAGAATGAAACTTTCAGAAATAAACCACAAATGACAAAAATAGTTATCAGTAGAAATAAGCCACTCCAAGAGATAGATCCCTGAGTCTATTTGGGAACTTCGAAGTTCAGACAAAACAACCACTGTGCAAGGCCAGAAATATATGTTTGAATACAAAACTCCAGCCTAGTCATCTGTATTATGTTACCTGCCTGCAAAAAGGAGAACATGGCAACATGGTAGCCTATGTGAAGTCTAGAGAAAAAAAAAAAAAAAAAAAAAAGCAGTCAAGATCAGGAATCTGGAATTTTGTGCAACACTGCCAAGGGCAAAGAAATACTGAGTCTAGAAGGCACAAGTAACTGGTCATTAAGATATCTGACTTCAAATATTCACTTATCCAATAAATATATCTGGAATGTGCACCATATGTTCAATGGTGTTTTGGCAACAGAGATATTACAATGATTAAAACAGACAAAAATTACATTCAAGGCAAGATAAAAAATAGGTGACAAGGCAGGGTCTTCCTATGTTGTCCAGCCTGAATTCAAACTCCTGGGCTCAAAAGATCCTCCTGCCTCAGGCTCCCTAGTAGCTGGTACTACAGGTGCACACCGCTGCACCTGGTCTGTTTTTTTTTATTTTTGCATCAGGTATCCACAGTGCTTCTCTTAACATGAGCAAAGTTTTATTTAAAGTCACCTTTGAAACTACAAGACCCTGTCTCTAAAAAATAAAAATAAAAAAGTAAAGAAAACATAATGCTAAGAGGTGGAATCACAGAAAACATTCCTGAGGTGGAATCATGCCTAGTGTGTTTGAGAAAAATCAAGGGCACTACTATGCCTAGAATGCAGTGAGCACCAGGAAGAGAGATGTTAATTGAGGCTACTTTGTATAGGGCCTTGTAGGCTATTCTAAGGAATCTGGTTTTGGCTCTGGGTAAGATAAAAAATTATTGAAGTTTAGAACAGAACATTACTATATATGACTTACATTTTTAAAGCAGTACTTTAGCTACTCTGCCAACATTAAACTGGGGAGAGGTGTGGGTGCAGGTTGTAAGAAAAATCACAGAGAAAACAGGGAGCTAGAACAGGCACCAGCATGCTGGTAATGGAAATGGGAACAAGATACTATTTTGATGACACAATTGACAGAATTTCAATTGTACCATCAAAGACAAGATCAGAAGTCAAGGATGACTCCAAGATATCTGACACAATCCACTGACAAGGCAGTTGCATGAAACTGAGGTGGGGCGACTTCAAAGGAAGGAGTATATCTGTGAGACTGCCAGCGTTAAGACTTTCCTGGGGCAAGCCAAGCAAACGCTTAAGAATCTCTATCTCAATGCTTTTGATTGACTGTTGGTGGGAGTGTAAGTTAGTTCAACCATTGTGGAAGACAGTGTGGTGATTCCTCAAAGATATAGAAACAGAAATACCATTTGACCAAGCAATCCCCTTACTGAGTATATACCCAAAGGATTATAAATTATTCTACTATAAAGACACATGCACACCTATGTTTATTGCAGCACTATACAATAGCAAAGACTTGGAACCAACCCAAATGCCCATTAGTGATAGACTGGATAAAGAAAATGTGGCACATATACACCATGGAATATTATGCAGCCATATAGTGAATGAGTTCATGTCCTTTGAAGGGACATGGATGAAGCTGGAGGCCATCATTTTTAGCAAACTAACACAGGAACAGAAAACCAAACACTGCATGTTTTCACTCATAAGTGGGAGCTGAACAATGAGAACACATGGACACAGGGAGGGGAACATCACACACCAGGGCCTGTCCGGGGGAGGGGGGCAAGGGAGGGAGAGCATTAGGACAAAAATCTAGGTGACAGGTTGATGGGTACAGCAAAACACCATGGCACATGTATACCTATGTAACAAACCTGCACGTTCTGCACATGTATCCCAGAACTTAAAATGAAAGAATAAAAAAAAGAATCTCCATCTCCTTGCACATTGATTGCATGTTCACCAGAAAATCTTTCAAGTATTAATGTAATCCACCAAGTGGTACTAAGGAGCTAGTGCTTAGAATAACAAATATATATATTTTGGTCAAAAAAATGTTTTATCTTCAATCAAAAATTAATAAATTGGGAAATTTCTGCATCTAGTTATGAAGCAATTAACCCACATGTAGTTTCCCACTGTAAACAAAAAGCAAACTGGGAAAAGATACAAAAAAAATAAAACCACTTTCAGGCCTAAAAAAGAGACAACACAGGACTGCAATCACTATGAAAAGGCAGGCAAATGAGGTTAGCTTTATGCTTTTCCTGGCTTTCTGCCTAGAGCCACGTTCTATACATCAGAGAGGGAAAATAGATCCTAAGCAGAACAGAGCAGTACTCACCAAGTCAAGGACACAAAGATCAGATTTCAAGCAGGCTCCAGAGGCTGGAACATATGCAGTAGAGTTATAGAGAAGATGTAGTCATAGGAAAAAGCGGAAGCTCCAGAAATATTTACAGAAATCTTCTTGAATCCACCAAATACTAAGACATACATATGTGGAGTGAAATGGCACAAAATTGAACACGGAATAATCAGGTGGCTGTGAGCTCAACTATTCCTAAAGCCCACACAGAAATGGGAAACATTTGAGTTCTGATGGAGTAGAGATTTCTCATTGACCACTTGGAATAATCAGTAAAGATCCAGAAGTTCTGTGCAAATAGTAGGACTAATCTAGCTCTAGAAAAAGGGCTACTCCAGACTCATTCCATTAAAACTTCTTTAAAAGCTTCAAAAGGATCAAACTAAACTGCAGTTAACCAACAGCTGGGAAAAAAATTCAATATTAAATATTAAATATTAAAAGAACAAAACAAAATCCAGACACTCAACAATATAACATTCACAATTTCCTATACCTAATAAAATATCATTACAAATGGAAAAGAAACTGGAAAATATGTTACCCAGGGAAAATATCAGTCAATAAAATCCAACCCTGAAATGGCAGAAATGATAGAATAATATAATATAATATAATATAATATAATATAATATAATATAATGTAATATAATATAATATCTGCTTAAAGAAGAATGTAAAAGCAGATATTATAACTGTTTCTTAATATTAAGGAAAATTTACACATGAGAGAGAAATTAAATGTAGAAAATAATCAAATGAAATATCTAAAATAAAAAACAGTATTTGAAAAACAAATTCTTGGGATGATATTAAGAGCAGATTAGATACTATGAAATGAAAATTTAAAAATAGCAAATTTGAAAACATATCCAAAAAAGAAATATCCAAATGGAGTTCAGAGAAAGAAAAAAATGGGAAAACAATAAACAAAAACTCAGTGACCTGAAGCATAATACTAAGAGGTCTCTAACTAAGAGGTATGGAGTTCCAGAGGAGAGGAAAGATAGGGAAAATGGAAAAATACTTTTACAAAAGCTAAAATTTTAATAAATTTGATGAAAATTATAAACCTACTTGCAAGAATTTCAGCAAACTCAAGTGGAATAAATACAAGAAAAGTATATCACACACTTTATATTTAAATTGCCAAAGGGTAATGATAAATACAAATACTTAAAAGCATTCAGAGAAAAATAAGATACATTACTTACAGAAACACAAATATGTATGCAGCAGTCAATGGAGCCATGACTTTAAAGTGATGAAGAAAAAACTGACAATCTAGAATTTTATACCTAGAGAACATATTTTTTAAGTGAGAGCAAAATAAACACATTCAGGAAAAAAAAAAGCTGGGAGAATTTAATGCCAGTGGGTATGCACTATAGGATACGTTAAAGAAAGTTCGTCAAACATAAAGAAAAGAATCAACGAAAATGAGCCCACAAAAAAAGGATGAAGAGCTTGAAAATTTGTAAATATATGAGGAAATATAAAATAAGTTGTTTCTCATTTTTAATTTCTTTAAAACAAAATTTACTATTTAAAGCAAAAAAGAACATGCATTTATTATGTATATATTAAATGTATGTATATATTTGCATATACATATAAGCAAAACATATGGTATTTCAAAAGGACAGGAGAGGACAGGTAGAAGTATAGGTGGGTTGGGGTTCTTATGTGTGAAGAGGCATAATGTTATTCAAAGGTAAACATGACAAGCATTTTATAAACTTTCTTAGATCATCTATGATCACCCTAGGCTTTCATGTGGACCACTGAGCACGGAAAACTATGTGAGTGACTTTTATTTATTTTCCAAAGGATGGTCAATAAATAACTCCATATTGGGCAAATAAGAAAGAAAATAGCTCATTATACACAACAGATGTCTTAGGGTATTAGTTTAATTCTGCCTTTAAACTCAGATTGAGCAAAGCTGCCCTAGAACAACTTCTTAAAAATAAATTGGCCGGGCACGGTGGCTCATGCCTGTAATCCTAGCACTTTGGGAGGCCAAGGTGGGCAGATCGCAGGATCAAGAGATTGAGACCATCCTGGCCAACATGGTGAAACCCCATCTCTACTAAAAATACAAAATTAGCTGGGCATGGTGGTGCGTGCCTGTAGTCCCAGCTACTCAGGAGGCTGAGGCAGGAGAATCACTTGAACCTGGGAGGTGGAGGTTGCAGTGAGTCAAGACTGCGCCACTGGACTCCAGCCTGGTAACAGAGTAAGACTCCATCTCAAATAAAAAAATAAAATAAAATAAATCAAAGGGTTATAATACATAAGTTAATAATGAAGAATAACATAAAATATTTTTAAATACACAACTAAAATAAAAGAAGTCACAAAAAGAATAAAACAGGAAAGATAAATAGAAAATAAATAGAAATATAGTAGATTTAAACTGAAATATATCTATAATAACATGAAATAAAAGTTTAAATGCTCCAATTAAACTGCAGAGATTGACAAACTTGATTAAATAAAGAGAAGGATGCAGCCATAAAAAAGGATGAGTTTGCATCCTTTGTAGGGACATGGATGCAGCTGGAAACCATCATTCTTAGCAAACTATCACAAGAACAGAAAACCAAACACCACATGTTCTCACTCATAGGTGGGAACTGAACAATGAGATCACTTGGACTCGGGAAGGGGAACATCACACATCGGGG
>NW_016806642.1:3532722-3550408 GCF_001698545.2 Rhinopithecus bieti
GGGCCTATCACGGGGAGGGGGGAGGGGGGAGGGATTGCATTGGGAGTTATACCTGATGTAAATGATGAGTTGATGGGTGCTGACGAGTTGATGGGTGCAGCACACCAACATGGCACAAGTATATATATGTAACAAACCTGCACGTTATGCACATGTACCCTAGAACTTAAAGTATAATAAAAAAAAATAAGTTAGACTTTATCAAATTTTTAAAATTCTGCTCTTTGAAACTTATCGTGAACAAAATGCAAAGGCAAGATACAGACTGAGGGAAAATATTTGTAACTTATATTTGGCAGTGCACCCACATCTAGAATATATATATACACAGCCATGCAAACACATCTATACACACAAATACACACAAACACACTCTTACTTAGCTATAAGGAGACAAACCAATAATTCATTTTTGTAATGGACAAAAGATTTGAACAGAAACTTCTCATAAAAAGATATACAAATGGCCAATTAAAATAACTATCCACATCCTTCACCATCAGAGGACTGTGAACTAAAACCAAAAAGTGATACTGCATCAAACTCACTACAATATCTACACTGTTCACTTACACTATGCACTACAAATTCACTACAAAAAGTACAGAGCGGGCCAGGTGCAGTAGCTCACCCTTGTATTCCCAGCACTTTGGGAGGCTGAGGTGGGTGGATCACCTGAGGTCAGGCATTCGAGACCAGCTTGGCCAATGTGGTGAAACCTCATCTCTACTAAAAATACAAAAATTAGCTATGCATGGTGGCAGGTGCCTGTAATCCCAGCTACTTGGGAGGCTGAGGCAGGAGAATCACTTGAAACTGCAAGGCAGAGGTGGCAGTGAGCCAGATCAGTCACTGCACTCCAGCCTGGGCAACACAGCAAGACTCTGACTCAAAAATAAAAAAAAAAAAGTACAGGCGATACTACTAAGCATTGGTGGCGATATGGAGTAACTGAAACGCTCAGGTATTGCTGGTGGGAATGCGAATGGTGCAACCACTTTGGAAAGCAGTTTGGCAATTGCTTATAGAAACATACAGTCATAACACGTGACCCAGCGACTTTGCTGCTATGCATTTACCAAGTGTGTCAATTACCAATTTATTGACTCTCAGTTCCATATCCAATTTGCAATACCTGGCTGTAATAATCGAGCTAAATCCTATAAATATTTATTCTTTGCCAGGTGTCACAACCCTTTGTAACAGAGGATTCCAAAAAGACAATAGAGAAAAGGTGGGGTTCTTGTTCTGGTTCTGGTATATTTCTTGCATCAGGCTCTCAAAATGCACACAGTTATTTTTCTTTCCTGCAGTGTCCAGTGTCTAAGTGTATGACATGTTCTCATGACCAGCTTCCCTTGACATTCCCTCAGGTAGCTTTGTAGTGGAGTGCCACTGGCAGGGAAGCTTCCTCCCGGGCCCATAGAGTGGGATCCCCACCAGTGCCACCTGTTAAACACATTCCCTTGAATGGCATACACTGGCACCCAGAAAGGTCACTGGCCAGACAACTCCACTTAACCAGTTTCTTTCAACACCTCCTCAGGATGCTTCTCAATGGAGTACTGCTAGCCTGGCACCTCCCTGTTCTCAGCTTCCCCTGAAACCCCTTTAGGATGTTTCCTTATGGAGTGCCACTGTGAACCTGCTCTGGGTAAACAGCTTTCCTTGGTAACCCAGACAATCATCTCCCAGTGAGTGTGATGAGTAAGGCACCTCCAATTCAACAGCTTCCCACTTGGGTATCTCTCCAGTGAGTTTTGAAGTGCAGTTCCTTTCCATCCACACTTACCCCTTGCACATCTGAAGGCAGATAGCCAGTAGAGTCCTGTTGGTGAGACACTTTACAGAAATAGCCCACTCTCTATTGAGCCATGAGCATGCCCTCTCAAATAGAGTGGTTGCTTCTTCCTATTCTGCTAACCCCATGTTCTTTAAAATTCTCTTTACCTCTTAATAGCCAATTTTCCATTACTCCAATGGTCTAATAATAGTATTCTATTAATAATTATTATCTATTAAGTGATTTTAATAATATTTTTAAATTAAATATTCCCTAAACTATATGGTTTCTATCTCTTGATTGGACCCTGACTGATATACCAAGAGAAACAGAAACTTCCTTTCATCCACAATAAGACTATTACACAAATATTCAGAGTAGCTTCATTCATAATAGCTGACAGCTGGAAAGAATTCAAATGTTCATCAAAGGTAAATGGATGATTTGTCATATATCAATAACATATTGTCAGCAATATAAATGAATGAACTATTAGTACATGAAACAACAGGAATGAATCTCAGAAACATTTTGTTGAACAAGAAAGGCCAGCCACAAAAGAGTATATATTATTATTCCATTTATATGAAACTTTGGAAAGAAAAATTAATCTATGGTGATAGCATATCAGTGTTTGCTTGAGGCTGAGGGTAGGGCATAAGAAGTGACTAGAAGTTGGCTTAAGTGACTCTTAAGATAACAGAAAGTTATACATGTTGATTGTGGTTGACATTTCACAGACCCATACACACATCAAAATTTATCAAGCTGGGCCGGGCGCGGCGGCTCTCTCCTGTAATCCCAACACTTTAGGAGGCAAAGGCATGCAGATCATGAGGTCAAGAGATCGAGACCATCCTGGCTAACATGGTGAAATCCCGTCTCTACTAAAATACAAAAAAAAAAAAAAATTTAGCCGGGCATGGTGGCATGTGACTGTGGTCACAGCTACTTGGGAGGCTGAGGCAGGGGAATTGCTTGAACCCAGGAGGCGGAGGTTGCACTGAGCCAAGATCACGCCACTGCACTTCAGCCTGGTGACAGAGAATGACTCTATCTCAAAAAAAAAAAAAAAAAATCAAGCTGTACATTTAAAATGGGTCCATCTTATTGTTTAAAAATTATACATAATAGTTCATTTAAAAAATTAATGAATTCACAAAATTAATCAATATATTAACCCCCCATTCATTTAATTTGGATGAAGTCATCTTCCTGAGCTTGCTCAACTCTTATTGTACTGATAAAGCTGAGTTTACAAATGTTCCAAGCTCAGAGCTTGATGTCAAATGATACTATACTTAAGAACTGCCACCTTTCTGGACTTTCCCTTGATAGCATCTGCTTCTTAGTTCTCTATATGTTCAACACTTACATGACGGTAGGAATGACAATGAAGAAAGGAAAATGATTGCAGTTGTGCCACTCACAGGCTGCTGAGAACTGCAGAAAATCATGGCAACTCACGAGGTTGCCATGCTTTAGAGATATCCATTCTGCTATAATCACAAAGTGTTTCAGGGACTTTCAGCAAGGAAAGAGGCTGAGAGAAAGAGGTAGCCCAACTTGTATTAAATAAAGATCTGAAGGTCACAGCCTTCCAATCCACTCACAGTAAGCCCACCACCACATTACCCACCAAACCACATTGTATGTTTGAATATAACACAGTGTCAATCCTGACTTCCATACAGCCCCAGCCATAGCTGTGATGTTGAAGAGCCCAGCAATTGAACTCAGACTGCCTGAACAATATCCTGACTCCACCTTTACATGTGATGTGATCATAGTCAAAAAGCTTAACCTCCCTATGCCTCAGTTCCCTCAGTACCTTTTTCATGAAGTTGTTGTGGGGCTCAAATGAGCCCATGGGAAATGGTTTACAAAATGGAAGACATATGATAAGATCTCAATACATGTTATATATTGTTGTTATTATTAGTGTTATTTTATTGTCATGACAACTACAGTATTTAGAACAGTGATCATAACAAAAGCAAACAATGCTATTGCCAACAATATTAGAAAATATTATGACTGTTAGCAGAAAACAGGTTTTTTAAAAATCTACAACAGTTAATGTGGTCAACAAGAATTTAATATCATATTGCTGCTTTGTTGTTACAATTCTTCCCACATTGAATCAGTATCAGGGAAGAGTTGTTTACCATACACAAAGAATGTATTGTTTTCCCTGTAACTCTAAGTAAAGGTTATCATGGATTGGTACCTCTTATTAAGTTTATCTGCCAAGAGCTAAGAAATTGCTAATAGTACAAATTTATGATAAAAACACTCCTTTTGTGCCAGAAAACTGAAAACTATTCCTCTCTATAACTATAAATGAAGTAAGTCAGACAAACACTAGATATACAGCTAGAATTCTAGAGCTTTCAGAATCACTTGCTACGACTCCAAAAAGCTTTGTAAATGCAACGTAGACAACAATATTCAAACTTGTAAGAATTTGTCTCTCTGTTTCAATCACAGCTACATTCTTAGCATCTTAGCTTCTTAACCCTTTATAAATTAAATTAACTCAAAACTCATCAACCAGGCATTCAAGGCCATTAAAAATATGTCAGAAATTGTTCTTCTTTCTGAAACTTGATTTTTATTACCTCCTATGCCACAACCAAACTGACCTATTTCTTTGTCTCCAAAGATGTTCTATGATTTCTCAACTGTGTTCATTTTTGCCTCTCTGAATTCCACAACCTTGCCGTAAGATTTTTTTCCATTAAAATATACTTTATTCTATACTTAACCTAGTCTACTGAAGTTTGTTGTCAGCCCCCAAAGGGGTTGGGAAATGCAGAGCTCATGGACAGAAACCATACCCTCCTCTCTCTGTGCTTTCTCCTCACTGGAATTAAGGGAGAGTGGCTTCTAGAGACTCATTCGTAGAGAGTGGAAGGTCCTGACATCCACCCTGGTTGGATGCTTCCTGGGTAGAAACAATCTGTAGGCCTACCTAGTGCTGTCATGGAGTCGAACAAGATTAGTAAGAACTTAGAACATAACACCTCAAGTTTGAGAGATATGTGAACACAGGGATTGGAGCCCTCTTCTGAAAAATTGATTTCTGAAGAGGAAAAGCCCATGGAGGTGGCTAGCCAGGCACAGCTTAAAGATATTAAGATACAGTGTGGCTTTGAAGAACAAGACAGTAATTTACATCCCTATTCTCTAAGCCCCTGAATAGGGACTGGAGAAAAACTTGGGGGAGTTCACATGGTTCCCTGTAATGAGACACCCATCCAGAGAAAGGAGACGCAGAACTTAAGAAAAATTTGACTTCCTCAATCTGAGTCATTAAAGATAAAGGGTTCAGGGGTAAAGCTGACAGCTACTGAGGACCATGCACAACACTTAGGTGGATATTGCTCTATATGGACAGAGACCAGAACTGGATGGAATACAGTTACAGCAGGAGCACTGTTCGGCATCATCAATATGAGATCAGCTATACCAAGAGCTCTGCTTCCCTATTCCCTCATTCTGCCCACATTTCCTTAAACCAGAAGAGCTTCTTCACCTCAAAGAGTAAAACATAGAAGGTACCTCAGAGCCAGACCATATCTCACCCCTACAATAAAGTCAGGGTTACAACTCCAGCCCATGCGTAGAGAGAGGGAGCTTTGACTCACACATGAGACTGAAGTTCTATACTGGGCTAGACTAAGTCTTAATAACTAAGAAGTGACTAGGAAGCTATAGAAGCTAGCCAAGATTTTGTTAAAGGATTCTAGAAAAGGATCCACAGAGCAGTGCTAAGAATTTAGATTGGAAAAATAAAGGCATTTCATGTTTGTATTTCAATGTGTGTATATTTCTCAACAAATTATTTACAATTATTTACAACTATGGAGAGAAATACTGCATGTTGTTTAAGCTCACTTCTGAACTGCCAAAGTCATGTTGGATGTTATGTTGTACACTGGGACATTATCCAGAGAATGAAAATTGTCAGCAATTCTAATTAAAACAATTTATCATGTCATAGAGGCCAGAGTACAGAAATGACAGGTGGAGATGCCCCTTAGACAGATGGGGGTGGGCAGAACTCTTCACTGTAGTTGAGAATTCAGCAGCTGGGACTGTCTAGGCATACAGTTATCACTTCATATGTCAAACTACAACCCACTGAATTGATCCAAACCTCCGCAAAACTACTCCTAAATAGAGCTGCTTTACAAATCATTTACACCTCAGAATTCCTCTATAATTCTGTAATAAAAACAATTGGCCCAGTAGCTGCTTATGATTTCTGGAAAGCTGTCCAGCTGGTCACAACCTCTAAGCTTTGAGCCAAGAAGAAGAGAATGCCTAGTATATCCTCCCCACTTCTTTTTTTTTTAATCTCTTTTTTTAGTTGCCGTTCAAGTAATGTGTTTATGGGGAGAAGAAACTACATATTAAAGACAGCAGCCTTTTGATTTTGGTCACTAAATAGTCTTGGAACAAAACTCCTTATAATAAAATAAATTACAAGAAACTCAAATCTGTTTTTATTTTGTTTTGTTTACTTTTTTTGAATTTCAAATCCAACACAAAATAAGGCAGTAAGTTATTGTGGCTACCAAGTAAATAGTAATGAATTAAACCAGTTTAGCTGGAAAGCTTCCATCTGTCTAAGAGAACACAACAGTCTGTAAGATGCCAGCTCTGAGACATTTATTTGCTAATGTTAGATCTATCATCAAGGCAATGCCAAACACTTCCATATCCACTACTTTTATTCCTCTTCAAAAATGTATTTGTGTTTGGACTGCCTAGCTAAATTGTAGGATGCCTGAAATCATAGAAAATACTTTCTTTCTCAATTTTGTTATCCAGTACAACACCCAGTACAATCATTAATACCTAATAAATACTTTTATTCTGTTGACTTTTGCCTTCTGGCCCACAAGACCTAAATCCACATTTATGAAGCAATTCAGAAGCATCCGATGTCAGGCACTTCAGATGTGCCAAATATTATGACTACATATTGAAGACATATGGATAAGAAATGTTTGAAGTAAATGCAGTTAGTTTCCCTGAAGGTCAAACAGAAAGTAAAAACCAGGAAAAAAGAAACTGAACACCTGAAACTTTAAAAACAATCTAATTAAGCCATCCACTCATATAAGATTTATATGGTAACTTTGTTATGAAAATGTTCTAAAATCGTCTTATTTCCACTTATGTCATATTCTGGAAACAGGCAAGTAATATTCAGTTTTACCAAGCAAACATAATGTAGAGATATGCCATTTTTAGAATAATTATATTTAACCAAAAGAAAATGTTAAATTATAGCTTCTTTTAAAAGTACATCTTTATCCTTAAAAATTTTGGAAGAGTAATATGTTTGGATACAAAACTTCTTATTTGCAAATGTAAGAAAAAAGCAGACTTAAGGGAAAAAAAACGAATCCTGTCTTTCAACACCTACTGATTTAAATCAATCCAACAGACTGATTAAATGCATATATTTACTTAAAAGATTTTAGCCTTATTTTTCAGATTAAGAAACTCAAGTTTATATACACCAATGAACATTCTTCCACGTCCCATAATTAGGAAATGAAAAGCTGAAAGTCCAAAATGTATTCTACTTTTTAACTGTTAACAAGAGGTGCTTCTCATGACCCCCAGTGGCATTTGGTAGTGCGAGATTTTCACGCACTCTCTTAACAGCTGTACCTTGGGGAAGGAAAGGGCAAAGTTTGCCACATAGGAATTAGAGTATCCAGGCTCCAAAAGATAAAAACAAATGATGAAAGAGAAGCCAGCAAATGAATCTTTGTAATTCTCTTCTTTAGGGGCCTTCCTAGGAAGTGTATGTATGTCTCTCATGTGTTGGAAGCTGGGCCTTCTCAGCCTCACTCTTGCTGGCAACTTCCTGAGTATACCTCCTATATAACCTCTTTTCTTCATAATTTCTCTGTGTACCTCAGGCCTTCAGAATAACTCCAGCTCCTTAGTATGCTAGAAAAGGCCCTTCAAGAAATGGTCTCCAATGGTCTACATCTCCAGTCTCATCTTTCTCCTTTCCTTTACCCATTTACATCCTACACATTTGATAGTTATCCTCCAAATCCATAAACTTTCAAATGCCAGTGCCTATGCATATGTAACACCCTCTGTCTGGAACTCCTTCCTCCACTTCCCTATCTTCCTGGCATGAGCTCCTATTCATCCTCCTAGATGCCACCCGTTCTCTAAGAATGTCAATGTCTTTTCTGTGAAGATTCAGAAGTACCTCTTGTGCTCTGCATGCAACTCTATTACCATGTAACAAAGTGTTTTGAAAACAAATACATATGCATGTATATGATGACTATGAGCATTTTTAGGATACATACTTATTTTTCTCTGCCTCTATGTTGGTGGGTATTTTGCACTATTCTTGGCATGAAGTGGGTCTTCATTTATTTATCTGTTCAACAAATATTTACTGAATCCATGCCAAGGGCTAAGTACCGTCTTAAGCTTGGAGTAACAAGGTGGATGAACATTATAGGACTTAAATCCAGTGACACTCAACAAATATCTGCAGAATTAAATATTCCTTGTTACAGTTGGTATAAATATACCCAGTTATGAACCTCTGTGCATGCTGGTCCTTGGGCCAAAAAAATCCAAACCTGTCCTCTTCGTGGATCCAAATTTAATTTGTCCTTCAACATCCAGGCCATATTCCAAGTTCCCAAGTTTTACATGACTGTTCCCATCCTCACTGACCTCAATAAAAATTAAACTCATTACCATTATTCCTTCCTCAAACAATTCATCCTTCTGACTTTCTAAATTTCTGCCAACAGCAACAGCATCCCGCCAGTGACCCAGGCAGAAAAAAAAAAAAAAAAAAGGCCTGACTCATCTTTGCCTGTTATCTTCCTTATCCCCCCACCTCATCAATTGTCAAAGCCTGCTGCTCTGCCTCTGTGATGCCACAGAAATCTGTTCCCTCCTTTTTGTTCCCACTTCACTCACTGCTGTCTAGTTTCTCATATTTCTCAATGGTCTATTGCTACAGCAGATCTTCTTTCTTTGGCCCTCTCCTCATTTCAATTCATCCCAGGGTAAGCTTCAGAAATCACAGTTCTGTTCATTTTTCCCTTGTGCATAAATCTATAACACTTCCTCACTATCTAAAAGATAAGGTTTGGACCCCACACTTCGCCCTGGTCCACCTTTCTAACCTTTGTTGCTGTGGCTCCTTTGTGCCCTGGGCTCCAGGTAAAGTGGAAGATGTGCTGTGTCACAGGGATACCCTTAGCCAATGTCTTTGTTCCTGCTGCTCATCTCTACTATTAATAAATTCCACCACAGTCATGATTCCACATCTTTCACAAACTTTATTTTGCTCTTTCCCTCAAACTCCCTTCCTCAGAGATGACAGAAAATTCTCCTTCCTCAGAAACAGCATGGCACTTTGCAGCTAATCATGATACAATACATGTTGTCCTATGTTTTAGTTGTTTGCATGTTTTATTATACCACTCCATTAGACTTCAAACCACTAAGAGCCAGGGATTACCAAAAGCGGTCACCTTAGAGTGCCGCTTCTGTTCTCCCATGCAACTCTCTCATATATGAATTTCATATATGAATTATAATACTGAATAGCAGCACTACACTTATTTGTTTTCGTATTTCTTGCAAAAAAAAAAAAAAACACTTTCTTAATGTTGAGAGACCATATATACTATTTATTAGTGTTTTTGTGTGTATGTGTCTGGCAAGTCAGTACCCAATAAATATGCCTGGCATGACTGGATTAGCACAACACCTTGAAAATAGTATCTCCCTAATAAATACCCTAGAATTGATCTATTTCGCTTGCAACCCATATAGTCTTAAATATAGCTTTCCTCTAATTTTCCATGGTGTAAGATTCATCTCCATGACTACTTCGAAGGGAAAGACTAAGTAGATTTAATATTTCTAATTAGATAATGGATTCTTTGAAGAAAGTTGTTGGTATATCTTTCACTATTTCCTTTTGTTATTGCCCCTCAGAATAGACAATAATTATCAATAAATGTTCATTAACTGCTTGATGGTTTAATTATTCAATCAGGGTAGAAAACAGACAGCAATCAAAAATGGCATTTCTCTTATATAATAACATATTGATGGTTTGTTGCCTAATTTTAATCTATTGATTAAAATTTTTGTATGTTACACTAAAACTGTTTTTCAAAGTAAAATAAACTCTAGAGATAATGTAGACCAGAGAGGTGGCAATATAGGCTTTTTTAGTATCTATTGAAGTTTGGATCCTCTCCAAGTAAAGAACATATTTTCAAACATATTTAAATCATTTTGCATACCATTCTAAGTAATTCAAGGCCTCCCTTGAGGCCTTAGATGACTGCGATTTCTGGTTCATAATCCATTTTGGGACCTCATGTTAAAGATGGAGAAATCCCTAGTTTGAGGACAGTAGGCTGCTTGCCCAAGATGACACAGCTACCTTACCCCAGACTCCTGCTCTTCCCACTATACTGAGCATTAACATCAATAGAAATGGTAATGAACTCTAAGTGCAATAATTCCTTCCTTCCTTCCTTCCTTCCTTCCTTCCTTCCTTCCTTCCTTCCTTCCTTCCTTCCTTCCTTTCCTTTCCCTTTCTTTCTTTCTCTCTTGCTCTCTTTCTCTCTTTCTTTCTTTCTTTTTCTTTCAAAGCAGAGTCTCGCTCTATTACCCAGGCTGGAGTGAATGAAGTGGCAACAGTCTTGGCTCACTACAACCTCCGCCTCCCGGGTTAAAGCAAGTCTCATGCCTCAACCTCTAGAGCAGCTGGGATTACAGGCATGTACCACCACACCCAGCCAATATTTTGTAGAGACAGAATTTCACCACATTGCCTAGGCTGGTCTAGAACTCCTGAGCTTAGGCAATCCACCTGCCTCAGCCTCCCAGAGTGCTGGGATTACAGATGTAAACAACCATGCCTGGCCTCTAAGTGCAATGATTTCATTTGAATATTGTTAAATAATTTGAATCCTAGCAAGTTCAAAATACCCTACACCTGTATTGTTTCATTTACAAAATTTCTGAGAAGCCCAAAATGACTCAACATAGTGATTCCGAAATTTCAGTTGTTCAGTGTAACAACAAATATTTGATTCAACGCAACAAGTGGATATTGACTGTCTTTTAGGAGTTCAGCTGTATGCTAGGTACCAAAAGTACAGAGGTGAAAAATATGCACATACGGAGCAAAGATAGCCACTTTATCTGACCCTGGACAGAGGAAGTGTGTCTAATTCATCCAGTGCCCAGCACAGGGTCTTGTAGCAAACAATCTGAGACATTTATTTAACCAAAACAGCATAAGAGATGGCTTATGCCCTTAAATAGCTCGTATTTTCCGGAAACTTTTGTTACTATTATTTCTATTTGTCTTGACTGAATCTTCAATCTCTTTTTTGTTTTGTTTAGTATTGTTAATGCTTACAATAATATTAAGAAATGCTAAAGGCAAACAAAGTTTTAAAAGGTTGTAATAAAATTGTAACTACTCATTAAAAATCAGGGCATTTTTTAGTATCTTAAGAAAATAATTATTTTTAAATCCAATTTGGTATTATTTTGTACATCAAGCTTAACTATATGTTTAATTAGTATAACTATGTTTTCTTTTAAAACTTTTATTATAAATCAGTTATTTTAAAGTGTGCAACATTGAATATGATGTCTTGGTCCAATCCATATTTCTTTTGAGGAATTTATGTTCATTTGCTTCTATTACAACTTTTTCATACTTCCCACCACTTTATACATATACACACACACACAGACACAAATATATACATATAAAACAGAAGTATTTATTAACTGAGTTTTAAGGATGTGATTAGATGCCACAGTATAGTTTTCTATGAAATTCAGCCATCTTTCTTACCCTCACGTGGTACAATTTACACTTGGCTTATTTATTTTTTATATATTTAAAATCAATGCAAATCGAAACCACAATGAGATACCATCTCATGCTAGTTAGAATGGTGATCATTAAAAAGTCAGGGACAATAGACGCTAGAGAGGATGTGGAGAAATAGGAATGCTTTTACCCTGTTGGAGGGAGTGTGAATTAGTTTAACCATTATGAAGACAGTGTGGCAATTCCTCAAGGATCTAGAATCAGAAATACCATTTGATCCAGCAATCCCATCACTGGGTATATACTCAAGGATTATAAATCACTCTACTATAAAGACACAGGCACACGTATGTTTATTGCAGCACTGTTCACCATAGCAAGGACTTGGAACCAACCCAAATGCCAATCAATGATAGACTGGATAAAGAAAATGTGGCACATATACACATCACAGAATACTATGCAGGCATAAAAAAGGATGCATTCATGTCCTTTGCAGGGACATGGATGAAGCCTTGGAACCATCTTCTCAGGCAACCTTTCACACCAGACAGAAAACCAAACACCACATGTTCTCACTCATAAGGTGGGAGTTAAACAATGAGAACACATGGACACAGGAAGGGAACATCACACAGAGGGACTGTCAGGGTGTGGGAGGCAAGGGAGCGGATAGCATTAGCAGAATACCTCAAGGTAGATGATGGGGTTTATGGGTGCAGCAAACCACCACGGCACGTGATACCCTATGTAACAAACCTGCACGATTCTGCACATGCTATCCCAGGAACTTAAAGTATAATAAAAAAAAAAAGAAAAAAAAAAAAGGATAATAGGAGAAACTTAAAAAAAAAAAATCATGGTTTAGAGATGAAAGTATAAAATAATAAAATAAAATCACAGGCAAAACAGGGCATCTAACAAAGAGATCTAATCTTGGAAAGGTAGAGTGTAAAATAATATAGAGATTTTTATAACTTATTTCATAACTCAAGTTTATAGCTTATAAGCTGTTATAAGTATTGCCAAATCCTAAAGTATACAGCAAAATTAAATTCTTATACAAGCCTATGCACAAGCACAAGTTACAACTAGTTTTCGAGCCAATAAGTTATTTTTCTTAATACAACATTTTTAAGTTCATCAGTCCACAATATGAAATTATACAAAACACTTACTAGCTTCAAGGGTATTTTTGGCTCCACAGAACTTTGGCTGTGCAATTGTCATTTTTAATCACAGAAACCTCTTGAGCTTATGAAGTCGAGTAGAATAATAACATTAGTGAAGTTTTTCAAACACCAAGACAAGACAGAATATTTTTCTGCCTTTCTTATTAAAGGAAAAAGAAAATAAAGGAATACTATTAGGATAACCCACGTATTATCAAGTCATCTTTCATGGCTAAATCAATCCACTAGCACTAATCTGGGTCCTACAATAAAGAAATGGAAGAGAAAATAAAAAAAATATATATAGTAATATTATATTAGATTGAGAAGAGACGAGAGGAGAGAATCTAAAGGAAGAAGAAAAAGATTAATTAGATCAAAATGTAAACTGTTCTAAACAAAATTGTTTCTAAAGTAGACACCTTATAAAGGTTTAAAATGTGTTGCTGCTATAGTTTTATTTCCACACAATTTCTGTCCTCCTCCACAAGCAAGAGGCAATTAAATTTCTTGTCACATTCATTTTTGTGATGATCTAGAACACAAAATAACAAAAGTATTAGTGAAATATTTTACCCATTTTGAAAATAATGTCAGTTCTTAGGGACTCTAAATAAAAAGTACATACGGAGGTATCACTGGCAAGACATATACTTCTGATGAACAAAAAAGGAAGTCGAGAGGAAAAAAAAACCCAATCCCTTCAAACAACTATGTACTACCCACCTAGCTATGATACTAAAATAAAATACATTTATTTTCGCAATGATGTTTTATATCCAAAGTGGTGGAAAATACTGCAAAAGCATACTATAGGAGTTGTACTAAAACGAAATCACATGTGTGAGCTAAATGATGAGAACACAAGGACACACGGAGGGGAACAAGACAACACACACTGGGCCCTTTCAGAGGGTGCAGGTGGAAAAATAACTAATGGGTACTAGGCTTAATACCTGGGTGATGAAATAATCTATACAATAGACCTCACACACACACATACACAAGTTTACCTATGTAACAAATCTGCATATGTACCCCGACCTTTAAAATAAAAGTTAAAAAAATAGGGATTTTAAAGAAAACAAAACCCATGCCAACAAGGCTGTTCGTCAGCTTTCCCCAAATGCTCTGGTCCTCAAGTTAATGAAGGTGCTAATGTATTGCAGATAGCTTTTTTTTTTTTTTTTTTTTGATAGGGAGTCTTGCTCTGTCTTCCAGGCTAAAGTGCAGTGGTGTAATCTAGACTTATGGCATCCTCCGCCTCCGCCTCACAGGTTTAAGCAATTCTCCTGCCTCAGCCTCCCAAGTAGCTGGGATCACAGGCATGGGCAACCATACCCGACTAATTTTTGTATTTTTAGTATGGTATAGATGGGGTTTTGCCCCTGTCTCTTTAGTAGAGGCAAGCTGGTCTTGAACTCCTGACCTCAGGTGATCCTCCCGCTTTGGCCTCCCAAAGTGCTAGGATTACAAGTGTGAGCCACTGTGCCCAGCCTGTAGGTAGTATCTTTATCCCTGTGAACCAGACTTGAGAAATACTGTTTCAGAAGCTATCCACTTAAGTGTGATAAAACCTTTGTCCTTTATATACACAATACATGATATATAAATAATCTCCAGTGCAGTATATAGAGAAAAATGCAAATTGTTGTTTATATATATGTGTCTAGGATATCTATCACCATGGTAGCTTAATGATTAAAAAAAAAAAAAAAACTGGTTCTGGCTGGTATGTCTAATTTTAAAAAGTATACAGTGACACTTCCAGCAGTTGATCTGTTTACATTATGAGTAAATTATACTTAGGAAGTATGGTGGAAGGCAAAAGGAAGTCTTCTCCCTGAGTTCTGGAATGCTCTTTTACAATCAGCATGTTTTACTGCTTCAAGCCTCATTAAGACTAAACAAAGCAAGCAGTGTCTCTCATAGGAAGAAAGAACAGAGAATGGACGGTCAGGTATGCTCTTTTGCTTTCATGAAGATCCCACACGCCTCCTCTCTACCATGGATAACCTGTAGGCATCCTTCTCTAAAACAGACAGTAAGAGAACAATAATCTTTTAGATGATGATAAAGACAGAGATAAAGATGGAGAAAGAGAGATACAGCAATAGAGATAGAAATGTAAAGGAATTGAAACAAAAGCTGTCAGAGAATAGCATAAGTGCTTAGCTTACTCAGCGTGAGCAAAGAATGCCAGAGCAATAGAAAGCCCCGATGTTTAGCTGGTTCAACCACTTCACTTACATCTGAGAAAAATGAGAACCAGGAAGGTTAACAGCCTAGTAGAAGAATTACTGGATGCTAAACAACAAACCATAGCCCTCATTAGTTACTCAGCCATCACATGTAATCAATATTACATGAGGAAAATTACTCTGAGGTGATATCAGAGGAATACAAGAACAGATAAATGATCTTACAGAGTAGAAGTGACCATGGGGACACGGTGAAGATAGCGGTGAGTTGGAGAATGTATGACCCATCTATAGAGAGTGGAGCTACTAAGTCGGGGTGCGGTGGCTTGCGCCTGTAATCCCAGCACTTTGGGAGGCTGAGACGGGCCTGAGGTCGGAAGTTCGAGATCAGCCTGGCCAACATGGTGAAACCCCGTCTCTATAAAAAAAAAAAAACAAAAAATTAGCCAGGTGTGGTGGTGCACGCCTGTAGTCCCAGCTACTCTGGAGGTTGAGGCAGGAGAATCGCTTGAACCTGGGAGGAGGAGGTTGCAGTAAATTGAGACCATGCCATTGCACTCCAGCCTGGGTGATAAGACCAAGACTCCATCTGGGAAAAAAAAAAAAAAGGAAAATATATAAATAAAAAAAAGAGAGTAGAGCTACTTCACTCAAGTGGATTTTTGCCTTGTGGGAATACAGGTCTGGTGTTACTGGATATACTGAATTTTCAAGACAACTCAGAAATCCAGATTTTTAGTAGAAATCCTCTGATATTTAATTTCTAGAAATTAATTCAATTTTTTGAACTGCCATGCAGACCTAACATGTAGACAGCCTGGAAACTGCCTGTAGGGTTCCAGCTCATGAACCCCAGTCCACAGCAGTGCAAATGTCTCCAGAAAACATTTTTTAAATGTGGCCAAATTGGCCAAAAGTTGAAGCTTCTAGTGACTTCACTAAGATGACCAATAAATTTCAAGCAAGAGAACTTTTCAGTGAAACCTACTCAAGATGGTTGGATTTGCCTTTATTTTTCACTTGCTCAGCCTTCTCTGAGGGCCACCTAATTGGACTTGGCTTCTCCTTTAGGTTTGCTGATATCGTATTTTGAGAATTAACACTTTTCTGGGTTAAAATTTTATCTCTGCTTATAAAATCAGTACTCCTGCTTGCAAATACACTTAGGATGAACACCACAAGAGAGGAAAAATGTCAAATGTTCTTCAGAAACTTGTGAATGACTCAGGAATTGCTTTGGGAAGCTCTCTTTGGAGAACAGAGAGGGATGATTTCTATACACAAACTGAACGGTACTGCCCTATGAAACAGCCAAAGCAGGCATACCAGAAAAAGACAGAAAGCAATTTCAGTCTCATCTAAACCTTCCCATTCATGTTCCCTGGTTTCTCAACTTGCTTCTTTAAAAATTCCTGCTTGTCCTATTATTTGTTGGTTATTAATTTATTCACTAAATAAATATTTGTTGAGAACTGACAACAATGAACATATCAAAGTTATGTTCTGTATCCTTATGGAGCTTAAATTCCAGAGGCATTGAGAGCTATAGATGGACATAGTGGTGTGCTGGTAAATATTTAACAAGCCTCCAGGGATGAGCTCTGATTTATAGAGTTCGATGATTCCTGTGATGTAATTATTTGCACCATGACTGATTTCAAACTACCAATGTAACATCATGGATGCAAAGTTGGGCTTGGCTTCTCTATTGATTGTGGTGTGATTTAGAGCTTATTAGTACAACCCAGGAAGTGGCAAAATGAAATTTGGAATCAAAAATAAGTGGGCTATCATCTGGATCCTGCCTCAATTTAGACGTGAGGACATGGCTATATATAAACCTCTGTCTGTCAGTTCCCATATTTACAAAATGGTATTACTTATACCAAATTATACCTCTCTCATGGGACTATGAAGGGTTAATTTGATCATTAGTGTAAATTCTCTAGAACAGTCTGTGGAATATGGTAGAGGCTCAGCAAATGATGAGTAGTTTTCTCCCCCTTTCTCATTCTTAAAATTCCAATGTGAACTGCAAAATCCTTCATATAAGGTATAAAAAGTTTACTAGTTGATCAGCATTTAAGTTTTACTGTGTAAGAGGCCCATGCTAACTGCTTTACACATTCTGTAAGCAAGAAACTCAACATCATATCCCAAATGTTTGCTTAAAGAAACTTGCTTAGGCCAGGCGCCTGTCATCCCATCACTTTGGGAGGTTAAGGCAGGCAGATCACATGAGGTCAGCAGTTTGAGATCAGCCTGGCCAACATGGCAAAACCCCATCTCTACTAAAAATACAAAAATTAGCCGGGTGTGGTGGCGAGCACCTGTAATCCCAGCTACTCTGGAGGATGACGCAGGAGAATTGCTTGAACCTGGGAGGCGGAAGTTGCAGTAAGCTGAGACTGCACCATTGCACTTCAGCCTGGGTGACAGAGCAAGACTCCATCTTAGAAAAGAAAGAAAGATGGCGAGTGATGATGAGCATTTTTTCATGTGTCTGTTGGCTGTATGAATGTCTTCTTTTGAGAAATGTCTGTTCATATCCTTTCCCCACTTTTTGATGGGGTTGTTTGTTTTTTTCTTGTATATTTGTTTGAGTTCTTTGTAGATTCTGGATATTAGCCCTTTGTCAGATGAGTAG
>NW_016806642.1:3551754-3553700 GCF_001698545.2 Rhinopithecus bieti
AGAAAGAAAGAAAGAAAGAAAGAAAGAAAGAAAGAAAGAAAGAAAGAAAGAAAGAAAGAAAGAAAGAAAGAAAGAAAGATGGAAGGAAGGAAGGAAGGAAGGAAGGAAGGAAGGAAGGAAGGAAAGAAAGAAAGAAAGAAAGAAAGAAAGAAAGAAAGAAAGAAAGAAAGAAAGAAAGAAAGAAAGAAAGAAACTTGGCTTAAAGAAACTCAGTGTCATAGCACACTATTACATAGCACATCATTATATATTTCCACCATGCAGACATGATAGATATAAATAAGCTCAAGAGCATAGGTAAGAGCAAAATGTAGCAAAGTGATTAGAAAGTGATGCATTTTGAGTGTTATTACCTAGTTTTTGATATAATTTAATTGTAAGTTTAAATAATTAAAATTTTAACCATGTCTGTGCTTAACAGCTGATTCAAAACATTTCTGAAAATTTAATAATTGATTCAGTATACTGCTAGTTAGATAGATGAATTTTTATATATAATGTAAACAAGTGATAATGTTAATGAAGAAAAATAAGGCAGAGAAAGAGATAAAGAATAATAGAAGAGGTTATCCATTGCAAGAGGCCTAAGAATCAAAACCTCTAATGCTAGAAGTGGTCAGCCAATGACGGAATACCTTCTATCACTACATCTGCCTAGCATAACCAATTGGTGCTTTAACACTTCCTGTGACAGCAGTTCACTACTTTAGCAGCCAATTCTATCTTTGAACATTTCTGACTGAAAGTACTTCCTCTTATTGAGCTAAAAATCTATCTTCCTATAGCTATGGTTTTTCAACTGTGTTTTGTTATGCTTTAGAAGTTCTACAAATTGACCACAAGGACTTCAGGGGCCTTAAAGTCTAGTGAGCAGAGAAGTGGAAAGGCTGGATAGAGGATACCAGTCCAGCTTTTGCTTCTAACAAAGCAGTTGCATAACTTATCTCCTTATATACTGAGAATCTCTGTAAGTCTGTATTTGAGAAACATTTTTATAGTTAAAACCTGGTTGAAATCCACTTCTGTAATCATCTATTATATATTGTCACAAATCTATAAATTTTTACAATGACGTATATCTTTGTATCAATGAAGATGGGCTACATTATGCAATGGTAACAAATCATCCTTAAATCTCAATGGTTTAATATAGCAATAACTTATTTCTCACTCATGCATATGTACTCCAAATCCTGATAACATTGTTCACTTTGCTCACTTTCATTCATCATAGAAAGTCACATTAAAGAAGAGGCAGAGAAGGGCTATATTCCCTGAGCTCAGGAGTAGAACTCAAAATATTATTGAGCAGCACTAATGTCTATTATAATCTTCTAATCATTTGACTATACTATTTATACCTACCTAATAACTTTAATGAGCAATATACTCAATCAGATCTTTTAAAATTCCACATGAAAGTCTGATGCTCATGACCATCACTCTTTATTTCCTATTGAAAACCACTGCTGGTCCCAGAGCAAGATGGCCTAATAGGAGCAACTCCAGCCTCCAGCTTCCAGCGCGAGTGACACAGAGGACAGGTGATTTTTGCATTTTCAACTGAGGTACTGGATTCATCTCACTGGGGAGTGCCAGACAATCGGTGCTGGTCAGCTTGTGCAGCCCGACCAGCGAGAGCTGAAGCAGGGCGAGCCATCACCTCACCTGGGAAGCACAAGGGGGAAGGGAATCCCTTTTCCTAGCCAAGGGAAACTGAGACACACAATACCTGGAAAATCAGATAACTCCCACCCTAATACTGTGCTTTACCAAGGGATTAGCAAACGGCACACCAGGAGATTATATCCCACACCGGGATGGGAGAGTCCCACGCCCACGGAGCCTCCCTCCTTGCTAGCACAGCAGTCTGAGTCGAACTTCAAGGTAGCAGGGAGGCTGGGGGAGGGGCGCCCACCATTGCTGAGGCTTAAGTAGGTAAACAA
>NW_016806642.1:3554887-3601136 GCF_001698545.2 Rhinopithecus bieti
AATCAGGAAACAACAGGTGCTGGAGAGGATGTGGAGAAATAGGGACACTTTTACACCGTTGGTGAGATTGTAAACTAGTTCAACCATTGTGGAAAACAGTGTGGCGATTCCTCAAGGATCTAGAACTAGAAATACCATTTGACCCAGCTATCCCATTACTGGGGATATACCCAAAGGATTATAAATCATGCTACTATAAAGACACATGCACACATATGTTTATTGCGGCACTATTCACAATAGCAGAGACTTGGAATCAACCCAAATGTCCATCAGTGACAGAGTGGATTAAGAAAATGTGGCACATATACACCATGTAATACTATGCAGCCATAAAAAAGGATGAGTTCATGTCCTTTGTAGGGACATGGGTGCAGCTGGAAGCCATCATTCTCAGCCAACTTTTGCAAGAACAGAAAATCAAACACTGCATGTTCTCACTCATAGGTGGGAATTGAACAATGAGATCACTTGGACATGGGAAGGGGAACATCACACACTGGGGCCTATTATGGGAAGGAGGGAAGTGGAAGCGGGGAGGGATGGCTTTGGGAATTATAACTGATGTAAATGACGAGTTGATGGGTGCTGACGAGTTGATGGGTGCAGCACACCAACGTGGCACATATATACACATGTAACAAACCTGCACGTTGTGCACATGTACCCTAGAACTTAAATTATAATAAAAATTTTAAAATAACACATAAAAAAAAGAAAACCACTGATTGAACTTTTCAGAAGACATATCTTTTCACCATTTCTCAAGTTAACTTCTATCCTACCAGGACTCAGTGATACATATAAGACCAATTATACTTTCCCAAGTTATAATATCAATGTACTTTCCATATTTCCTGTGATCTTTGAATTGGTATCTGAATTACCACTAGCATTCATGGGCCTTTTCCTAATTGTTTTCTTAGGAACTGAATCACTGAATGCCACAGTGGTTCACTGGATGCCACAAGAACTCTTAGTCTTGCCTTCTGGCTCTGTGCTCAACACATAGAAATTAGAGTCATGCGTTTATCTGGACCAAATCCTCCCTTCATTTCCACATTTAATTTAAATCACTCTTGACCAAGTTACCTAGACGCCAATTAAATACATTTATTGCAGGCATATCATGTTTTTTATCTTTAGCCAAAAGTTATTTCAGTCCTTAATCAAGTTTACAGACAGCAGCTGTTCAACTTCCAGATCTTCTCTCTTCTAAAGTGTCATCCTGCAATGGAAACACTGAATGTGTTTCTATGTGCTTCCAAATCCTTAAGTTTTACCTCCTACCACAGAATCTTTGTAAGAATTTGTCTAGACATTATGATTATTTCTTTCAGTCTTACACCTATCAGTAGGAGTCCAAAGATTTCATAAGCAACATCAAATTCACAGCAATATTGTGGAATCTCAAGAAGATGGAATGCCTACATCTTGTCATTTTTGTGTCTCCTAAAAGGAATTCACCAATGGTTATGACTGATTTCTTTCTCTGGGAGTCACAACAGAAGATTTTCTTCTTGCCATTGTTTAAGTGATACCCCTGGGACCTGATACATGTTCTAACATATAGTAAATACTGAATAAATGTGTGTTTAATTTTTAAAAATAGCTGAATGAATTTAGCTCTAGATATTTATCAATGGGATGAGTCTCACACTTACATATTGCTGAATTTGATTTGCTAATATTTTATTGAGGAATCTTATGTTTATGTTCCTGGGAGATATCCATCTGGAGTTTATTTTTCTTATAGCATCTTTGACTGGTTTGGCATTACAGTAATGCTGGCTTCATAAAATGAGTTGGAAAGTGTTCCCTCCTCTTCTGTTTTCTGGAAGAGATTGTGAAGAACTGGGACTATTTTATCCTCAATGTTTCATAGAATTTGCCAGTGAAATAATCTGAGTCTGGGATTTCCTTTTCAGCAGGTTTTAAACTAAAATTCAATTTACTTAATAGCTATAGAACTAGTCAAGTTTTCTAATATTCTTTTTGGTAGTTTTTATCTTGCAATAAATTGACCCATTCCTTCAAAGCTGCTGAATTTATGAGCATACAATTGATTATAAGGTCTCCTTACTATTCTGTCAGTGTTTGTGAATTCAATAGTCATGTCCCCTCTTTCATTTCTGCTATTAGGAATGTGTGTCAGTTTTTCTTGATCAGCCTTGCAACAGGTTTACCAATTATATTGATCCTTTGAAAGAGTCAGCTTTTGGTTTCATTAATTTTGTCTATTGTATTTGTGTTTTCAGTTTCATTAACCTCTGCTCTAATCTTTATCATTTATTTCCTTCTGCTTGCTTTGTTTTTAACTTGTTCTTCTTTCTCTAAACTTCTTTCTCTGATTTATCAATGCGTAAGCTTGAGTTACTGAATTTGGTTCATTATTCATTTCGATAGAGGCATTTAGCACTACAAATGTACCTCTTAGCATTGCTTTAGTAGCATCCCACAAATTTTGATATGCTGCATTTTCCTTTAGTTCAAATTATTTTAACAATTTTGGAGTAAATTTAGGCTGACAGAAAACTGCAAAGATAATTCAGATAATTACTGTATACCCATCACCTAGTCTTCTCTATTGTTAATACCTTCTATAACCATAACATATTTTTCAAAACTAGGAAACTAATATTCATACATTACTATTAAATAAACTCCAGACAGAACTCAAAATTCACTAGTATGTCCACTAGTGTCCTTTTCTCTATTCCAGGATCCAGTCTATGATACCACATTGCATTGAAATGTCATGTCTCCTTACCATGCTCTCCTGTTGTCTGGGGGAGTTTCTCACTCTTTCTTTGCTTTTGATGACCTCTACAGATTTGGGGAGTAGCTTTCATGAATTTTGTAGAATGTTGCTCAATTTGGTTTTGTCTGATGGTTTTCTCATTCAAATGTGGCTAGGGGTTTTGCAAAAGGCCACAGAGTTGAAGTGTGCTTCTCATCTCATTTTATCAGAGGTTACTTGCTATCAACATGACTCATCACTGGTGATGTTAACCTTGGTCACCTGGGCAAGTCAGTGTTTACAAGAGTTCTCCACTGTAAAGTGACTTTATTTCCTTTTGCAGATTCAGTTATTTGGAAGCAAGACACAAAGTACAGTCCACACTCAAGGCAGAGAGAGTTAAACTTGACCTCCTAGAGGAGACAATATTTCATAGATTATGTAACATTTCTGTATGAAAGGTTGGTCTCCTTCAATTTATTTATTTTTCAGTCATTTGTTTATATCAATGTAGATGCACGTATATTTATTTTATACTTGTCTTACAGCCCAGTGCCACATCATTTATTTCCTTGCTCAAATTGTTCCAATTTTGGCCATGGGAAGCATTTTTCAGCTTGACTTCTGTAAAGTTGTTTCTGAGCACTTATTTATTTTCTGACGCTACTAGATATTTCAAGCACATCTTGTATTTTCCTGTCCAGCCCTAGAACTGGCCATGTCTTAAGAGTCCCTTGTTCCTTTTAGAAGAACTATGTTTAGAAATCTCTCTGTATGCTCATTGTCACTGGGGTGTCACTGCCTCTAGCTCTTCTTAACAGAAAGAGCTAATTTACACATTTATCTATAATTATTTTTGTATCTCTCCATTTACATTTATATTGAGCTAAACACAAGATCATACCAGTATCTCTGACTATAACCTAATACAACATGGTTCATTCTAGCTTTTCACCTCCCCTTGGTTATCTGTACCAGATGCTTTTTGTTTTGTTTTGTTTTGTTTTAAATTATCCTTGAGACTTCTTATTTAAACCCTGGGTTTATTTAGAAGAGTATTTTTTCATTTTCAAATATTCAAGGATTTTCAATAGATCTTTTTGTTATTGATTTCTAGTTTAGTTTTATTCTGATTCAAGAATCAACTTAGTATAACTTCTGTTAAATTAATTAAAGTTTGTTTTATGGCCCAGAATATAGTCTATCTTTGTGAATGTTCAATGTTCACTAGAGAAAAATAAAAATTATACTTTTGTTGGTTGGAGTGCTCTATAAAGGTCAAATATATAATTTTTATAGCGTGGTTTAGGTCATCTATATCCTTAATGATTTTTGCCTGCTTGTTTTGTCAATTACTAAGAAAGGAGTGCTGAAGTTTGTAATTATAATTGTAAATTTGTCTCTATCTCTTTCAAAACTAGTAGTTTTGCTGCATGTATTTGAGGTCACATCACAAGCTGCATGCACATTCAGAATTATATCTTCTTGGATAATTTACTCCATTATTATTATGTAATGCCCCTGTTTGTCTCTGATAATATTTCTTATTCTGAAGTCTGCTTTGTTTAAAATTAATATAGTTATCCATAATTCTTTCGGTTAGCATTTTCATGGTATATCTTTCCATATCCTCTTACATTTAACTTATATAATTATTTAAAGTGTTTTGTTGTTGTTGTTTGTATGTTGCATATAGATGGATCTTGTTATTTTATCCTATCTGAAAATCTCTGACATTTAACTGGCATGCTTAGACCATTCATGTTTAAAGTTACTATCAACCTGGTTAAGTTTATATATTCCATCTTGCTAGCTGTCTTCTATTTGTTCAATTTACTCATTGTCTCTTTTTTCCTCCTTTTCTGCCATATCTGAGCTGTACTGAACATTTTTATTATTCCATTTTATTTCCTAAATTGACGTATTAATTATAACTTTTTAAAACTTTTTAAGTGATCTTCCCAAGGGTTATAATTATACATTTTAACAATATAAGTCAACCTTTAAATAATATTACATCACTTCATGTGTAGTATAAGGACCTTAAAACAGTAGATTCCTAATTCCTCCCTCCCATCTCTTGTAACATTTTTGTCATAAATTTCACTTGATTATATGTTACAAACACAATGTATATTTTTACAATTTTGCTTTAAACAGTCTGCTATCCTTTAAGTAATAAAAATAAGGAGACCAGGTTCAGGGGCTTACACCTGTAATCCCAGCACTTTCAGAGGCCAAAGCAGAAGGATCATTTGAGGTCAGGAGTTCAAGACCAGCCTGGCCAACATGGTAAAACCCTGTCTCTACTAAAAATACAAAAATTAGACAGGCATGGTGGCACACACCTGGAATCCCAGCTACTCGAGAGACTGAAGCAGGAGAATCGTTTGAACCCGGGAGGCAGAGGTTGCAGTGAGCCATGATCACGCCACTGCACTCCAGCCTCAGCAACAGAGTAAGACTCTGTCTCAAAATAATAATAATAATAATAAAAAGGAAAATATTTTATTATACTTTTACTTATTCCATTACTGATGTTCCTCATTTCTTTGTGTAGATCCATTTTGTGACCTATATGACATTCCTTCTGACTTGAAGAGCTTCCTTTACATTCCTCCTAGATTCAATTTGATAGCCATCCATTCTCTCAGTTTTTATTTTTCTGAGAAGGCATTTACTTTTCTTTCCACTTAGGAAAAATACAGAATTCTGGCTTGACAATTTTTTTCTTTGCACTTTAAATACATCACTTCAATGTCTTCTGGCTTGCATGCTTCCTGATGAGAAGCCTGCTATAATTCTTGTTCTTCTGTAGATAATATGACTTTTTTCCTTTGTCTGCTTTCAATACTTTCCCTTTGTATTTGGTTTTCAACATCTTAAAATATTATATATTGAAGTATGAGGTTTTGACATTTATCTTGCTTGATGTTCTTCCAGCTTTTGGATCTACAATTTGGTGTCGTTTTACCAAATTTTGGGAAATTCTCAGCCATTATTTCTTCAAAAAATTTTTTTTTCTGACGAGTTTTCTCTTTTTTCTCCTCCTAGGATTCCAGTTAGATGTAGAACAGGCTGTTTGATAATGTCTCAGCTCTTGGATGCTCTGCTCTTCTTCTGTTTTTTCAAATCTATTTTCTCTTCGGGTTTTATTTTGGGAAATTTCCATTTACCTACCTTCAAATTCAGTGATTCTTTCCTCAACTATGTAAACTATGTAAGTCTACTAGTAAGTCAGTTGAAGGTATTCTTTATTTTTGTTACTGGGGAGTTTTTTTAAATAGCATTTTCCTTTGCTTCTTATAGTTTTCATTTCTCAGCTGAAATTATCTATCCGCCCTTACATGTTGTCTAACTTTTCCAATAGAGCTTGTAACATGCTAATCAGTTATCTTAAATTTCCTTTCTGATAGTTCCAATATCCATGTCATATCTGAGACTGGCTCTGATGATTTCTGTGTCTTTTCAAATGACTTTCTTTTTTTCCATTTTTGTATGCCTTGTAATTTTTTGTTGAAAGCCAGCTTTCAACAAAAAGATTGACAGTAGATGTGGAAGTACGTGTTTTTTAATACTTGATGATGAGTGAGCCTTTTGTTCTGCTAAACGTTTAGTGTAGGGAAGGGGGTTGTGTTAACCTAATCAGGTGTTGGGGTGTGTTTGATGTTTGCAGTTGCTATGATTACACTCAGTGAATTCAGAATTCAGATTTCTCTAGTGATACCTTGTGCTTAATGTATGCAGTAATTTTTCAGAAGTCTTCCTTCTTTGCTTTGGGCTATCCTTTTGCACCTCTCTCAAGAGAGAAACTCCTTGTTGAAGCTTTCCCAATTGTATGTCACTGTTATTTTTATTTGATGTACATAGTTGGGTAAGGCTAAAAGGTATGGAAAGCATCTAATATTCTGATTCAGTCTCATTCTTCATCAGGCATTGTGAACCTGGGTCACAATAGGGGGTGTAATTTTCCTAAGTGTTCCTTCTCCAGAAGTATTGTTGGACAAAACCTACATTCCTGCCCCTTTCCCAGAGTAGAACTTTTTTATTTTTCCTGTTTTTTTCCCCAAGATGCAGTGGGTTTGCACCAGTTCTCTCAGACTACAGTCTTAGTTACTCTTCCTCCTGCAGATCAAGGCATTTGCCCATATGAAGATTAGGGAGATGGGTCTGGGCAATCTCAGAGTGGCTACTATTCCTTCCCCCAGCTAGCACTATAGAGAACAAGGGCAGTTTTCTTAAGATTCATTCTGATCTTCTCTCAAAGTAACTCTGAGTACCTGGTGGGACTCCAGGAGGGAAAAGTCTGTAAAATATATGAAGCACTCCATTATTAAATACTATGGTCCCAGGGACTTGGCACTACCATGCTAGGCTACAGTCAGCCTCAGCAATTTTTTAAAAAATTCCACCTGAATATTAGAAGCTTATATGCCACTTTTCTCTAGAATAAAAGCCCCATATTTATTAAATATCTAGGCTTCAAGTCCAGTGATCAGTAAATTAGGAGGCAGGGACAGAAAAATGACAACTTAGACTACTAATATTATTTTGAAAGAAGTATCAAGAGGATTTATGGATACACCTACCTCCCATAAGCCAGCTTTTCCAAAGTAATAAGTTTCATGAATTCCTACGGAAAGTGGATTTTGGAAAGGAAAGCTATCCTGTAGGTGAAGAGTTTGTTAAAACTTCCTAAAGGGACAAAATTAGCAATTTCTCAGTAAACCAGGCAAGTCTTCCATGTAGATGAGTACAGAATATCTTATGTTAGTCCAGATGCAAAATATGATGAAATTTAAATGTGAGTCAGATTGCCATAAAGATGATAATACCATCACTGTAAAAGTATTCACAGCCAGTACCAGAAGGATGTAGTATATAAGGAAGATGAGTAAGAAGTTGTTTTTAAAGAAAAAAAAAATCTCAGGAAAGGAAAGCTACAGGAGATTCCTGAAGCTCACTTCAGGACAGATAACAGAAAACTCACCAAGAGGATGTTGAGATAGATTTTAGATAGATAGATAGATAGATAGATAGATAGATAGATAGATAGATAGAATAGATAGACAATTTTATTTTTTATTTTTTATTTTTATTTTTTGTAGAGATGGGGTTTGTCCATGTTGCCTAGGCTGGTCTTGAACTTCAGTGCTCAAGCGATCTGCTCACCTCAGCCTCCCAAAATGCTGGGATTATAAGTGTGAGCCTGTTTTCAAACAGATTATTGAGATAATTATGGATAATAGACTCTTTCAACATGTGACTCTATCGATTAGGATGTAGCTAGCTTCAAGTAATAGAAAATCCATGAGCAGTAAACAGAAAAGCATGTATTGTTTACTTATACATATGTATGGAGGAAAGCATTTCCAGGGTTCATTCCTTTGCTAAACAGGGTCATCATGAACCAGTCTCTTTCCATCCTTGTGTTCCACCACCTCATTGTTTTAGGTTTTTGCCCTTGTAGTTATAGACTAACCACTACAGTTCCAGGTATAATATCATCACAACAATGTCCGCAATAGAAAAAGGGGAAGCGGGGAGAGCAATGTCAGTGACCTCTCTTCATATCCCCCTTTCCTTGGGAAGTAAATTATCTTTCTCAGAAAGTCAATAGTCTTTCCCTTAAGTTTCTTTGGCCAGAAGAGGGTCACATGTATGTATCTGGTTTTCCAAGTTCTAGTGGAAGGGGACAAGGGGTAAAAGAGGTAAGAAATAAGAAATGCTTTGGGGTCACCAGTTAATCATGTCTGCTACTGAACCAAATGGTACTGGGGGATTTTATGAAAGAAAACAGCCACATTCTTTTGCCATCGTTATGAGAGATAGACTGTGTTTAATGGAACTTTGTTTTCACCCAAATGAACCCTTCTAATGATCTGTAGCATTACTAGAGAGCCTGATTCAACGGGGCTTCAGAAAGCTGGACCTCCTTATTGTCCACATACCAACTCAGACCTGAGGAGGAAGCAACAAAGTTGTATTCAGCATCAGTCGCACAAAGAAACTACCAAGAAGGGCTTGATGTAAATGAAATTGTAAAATGCCAGCAATGGTTTTCAAATATGTACATGAGAGAATTTATTGCTTTATGAATTGTGTGTGTATATTTATGTATATATAGATACACATATGTGAAATGTTCATGTATAAATGTCTTTAGGGGTCATTTATAAGTCACATAAGAAATTCAGTCTTATTCCTTTATATTTCCACATAATCAGTCCTCTAATATTTTTGCATACAGAGCACTGTCAATATTTTTTATGAAAAGTAGTATTGCCTAGTTAACATTAGTCACCAGATTTAATTCCTAAAACATTTAAACTATTTTCTTTAAGCACACTGACACTAAAATATTTACCATTTTCCATCACTAAGAATTTTTTTGATGTATCTGTGGTCTTAAGGGTACAGTTAGGTGATTGTGCAAAAATATGTTTGCTTAAACAACAATGAAGCCAATGGTCTCCTTTTATCTTCACACTAAGTATGTGAAAGACACTCTAGGAAAAAGAACACACAAGCCTGAGAAGACTCAGTTATTGACCTTGAGGAATTGATTGATTTTACAAAAAAAAATAAATAAAAATAAAAAAGACAATCCCGAGACTTGGGTTTTGTTTCCATTGCATGATTTTATGCATTCACAAAAATAATGACATCATCTAGTATATAAAATGCACTGAGATGGGGGGTGAGAATGAAGGATTATAACTTCTTGGATTTGCTACCTGGCAAAGATAACTATAACACCAGGTAGAAAGTGGTCAAGAGAACAAGGGTAATATAAACAATTACATATTGCAATAGTTCAGAAGACAAAGAATGGAAGATTGCTTCCATTTTTAAGGGGTACATAGCAGATAAACAGTGGAGCTCATGGGTGGCCAGGCATGGAAGGAAGAAACTATAGTGCTCATGTTGACATAACAAGATATTAGGATCTGCAGAAGGAAAGGATAGATGATGAAATTGGAGAGAAGTAACATTAGAGATGTAGGTAGGTATTCATCAAAGAGGCACATAAGATGTTCAGATGTTATTTGCAGGCAAGTGGAAGTCACCAATACTCTGAACCAGGGAGTTAGATGATCAGTCAGAACTAGGGTTCACAGAGAAGAAACAGCTCAAATGAATTGATAGTGGGGAGACTAGATGCTCAGAGACCACTAAGAAGAGTACTGCAAACAGATGAGACGTTCTAACATGGTATGGCCCTGAACAAGTGCAGGCGCAGTGGAAACAATAAGGAAGGGCCAGAAGTGAGACATAAAGACAGTCACTCTCACCCTTGGCTGCTCTTCAGAATTACCTCTCTAGAATTTTTGTTGTTGTTGTTGTTGTTGTTGTTGTTGTTGTTGTTGTTGTTTTGAGATGGAATCTCGCTCTCTCAGCCAGACTGTAGTGTAGTGGCACAATCTTGGCTCACTGCAACCTCTGCCTCCTGGGTTTGAGCGATTCTTATGCCTCAGCCTCCTAAGTAGCTGGGATTACAGACACACGCCACCACACCCAGCTAATTTTTATATTTTTAGTAGAGACAGGGTTTCACCACGTTGGCCAGGCTGGTCTCAAACTCCTGACCTTGCAATCCATCTGCCTTGACCTCCCAAAGTGCTGGGATTACAGGTGCGAGCCACCGTGCCCGGCCTCCAGAATTTTTAAAAATACAAATGAACAACAAGATAGAAGAATAAGAATTTTTCAGAAGAGGAAGCAAGAATAGCAGATATAAATAAGAAAAGAAGCTCAGTCTCATTAATTATCAGGAAGATGGAAATTAAAATCAGTATGGGATACCACTTTACATCCTCTAGTATAAAACTGGAAAAAAAAAAACCTTCAGCAATGTCTTAGTATGTTTCTGCTGCTATGACAAAATATCACAGACTGAGCAATTTATCAATAATAGAAATTAATTTCTCACAGTTTTGGAGACTGGGAAGTCCAAGATCAAGACACTGGCAGGTTCAGTGTCTGCTGAGTGTTGGCTTTCTCTGTTTCCAAGATAGTACCTGTTGCTTGCCATGTCCTCCAGAGTGGTCAAACACTGTGTCCTCATGTGGTAGAAGCAGCAGAAGGGAAAAAGGACCTAGCTAGGTCCCTCTAGCCCTTTTATAAGGCATTAATCCCATTCATGATGGCCGAGCACTCATGACCTAATTACCTCTAGAAGGTCTCACCTCTTAGTACTGTCACTTTGGGGTTTAAGTTCTAACATGCAAATTTTGGAGGGACACGTGCATTCAAACCATAGCAGGCAGTAACAAAGACAGAGATATGAAGCACCACAAATCTCATACATGACTGTTGGGGGAAAAAAGGCATCATTTTGCAAAGTTAAAAATGTAAATGTAAAGTTGAAGACAGCAATTTTACTCCTAGATATATGCCTTAAAGATGTGCACCTGGGCAAAAAAAAAATCACCGAAAACAATCTTAATATCCATCCATGGGAGAGAGGATGAATTAATTGAGCTATAGTCATTAGTGGAGTACTACACTAAATAAGTGGGCCATAGGTGCAGGCATCAGCATGAATAAATATTAAAACTATAATAGAGAATAAAAAAGGCAGGTCATAGATTACACACAGTATGACATTTACATAAAAATCAAACAAAATTTAACTAGCTACTGCTCAAGAAGACACATACAAGGAAATCTAAGGGAAAAATAAATACAATATTGAGAGTAGAAATTACTCTTGAATGGAGGAAGAAGGAAATGCCAGACCACAATACATAGGACACATCAGCTGTGTTGGTAATGTTCTGTTTTTCTGAGCTAACTTGGAGCTAAACAGTTGTTTTGTTATATTTATAGCTTATTTTTCTATTTTACATTGTACTTCTCAAAATCTCTGAAATTTTCACAATGCAAAAGATGGACATTCATATCCAAACATATCCAGGGATAAGTTTTAGGGGTGACATTTTTTAAAGACTCTACAGTTGATTCTTATGCATGCCAGGAATGAGAACCACTGCACTAAATAGGCAAAACTGGCAGATCAATTTTAGATTACAGGATGAGCATAAAATAACACTCAATTCTGAGTTTCTGTTTGTAGAAAGAGAAGTTGGTACCATTAACTAAAGTGAGAAGTCAGAAGGAGAAGTGGATTAGGGAGAAATATAGACAAAATAGATTTAAGACATAAGTAACTGGATAAAGCAGTTTTGTTTTGTTTTGTTTTGTTTTGTTTTGTTTTGTTTTGTTTTGTTTTCATAAATAGAGAACTTCTGTCTGTCTGAAGACCAGGACTGGAAAAAGTAGACTTCTTTAGGAGATAGCTTCTAGCCCTAAGAACTATTATACAGAATCTATGCTACTTTCCAGGAAAATGTGCAAAGAACTTGTTAAATAGCATTAAAATCAAAAAAAAATTGAATAAATCATAACAGGATGAGAACTTCCTGAATCTCCAATCATTCTACCAAGGGGCACCCTTGTACTTAACAGTTCTGGAAGGGATAACTGTTGCTATGGCAATTACTCTCCTGAAACCTTAAGCAAGAATAAAAAAGGCTGGCTGTTTATAAATGACGCAATCACTTTAAGCTTTCTAGGGGCAGAATGAGCTGCATTCCACTGGGTCTGACCAAGCTGTGGTCGATTGGAGCCATCATTAGAGACAGAGTGCCTTGTCTCCTGCAATGTACTCATCTCTCCTCAATGGATTCAGCCAAGCCACAGGGTTTGTAAATTATGGTCAGGGTTGGTAAAATTCTTTATTAAAATTCCAAGTAGCTAAACGAATTCTGAGGCTCTAAGGAAAAATAATTTCCTGGGCTGGGTCCCACCATGCAGCACTGTTAAGCCTCACTTATCTTACAGAGATATCAGTGTGTCTAAAAAGTAAACCAGTGTTGATCAAATTCTGTCCATCTCATCTCACGTTTCCTGCTCTTTCCTAGGAGGGAAAGTGGATGGTCGAGTAATTATTTCTGTAATTATTTCTAATTGTCTATCATCGGAGCTACCATTTATTGTCAATATTTCACATGCATTATTATTTATTAAACAAAATGTCAAGGTAAATACCATATCTCTACTTTATAGACGAAGAAAGGAAGAACCCAAGGGATTAATTTTACCATGAATTCACTGTTATCAAGACTACAGGCTGAATTAAAACCTAAATCTAAGGTGATAAAGTAATTTTTTAAAGGGCTAAGATACATCTTACTTAAAACATATGCTCTTACTCTGCCTCCAGAATTCCTCTTCAGGAAATTCATCTCACCCCTACTAAATCTCTTGTACTAACACATTTCTGACCACAGACAATCTAATCTCATTAGTGAGAAAGCAATACTTCAATTAATCTTTATAATTTCATATTTTAACCATAAAATAAAACTATTAGAATTTCAAAAAGTGCCTAACTAACCTACAATATTTGAAGTTCTTTTTTCCATAGTGAATTGTTCAGATTGATTTGTCATGCGAGGAGATTAATTATTCAGAGATAAAATCAATTCCTCAAGTTTTAAAGTTCTTTACTTCTCTATTTCTAAAAAATGGAGAATGAGCCCACTTGAATATTTCAACTGCAAAGAAAAAATCTCTGTATTCCTTCAATATGGGATCTCAACCACACCCCCATTCCCAATTTCAGTCTCAGAATGCTTTGAAAGATAAATACTGTTGCTATTACTTCTATCTTTTAAAGTTTGATTAAACATGAAAACCTTCACGTAGTTGCCCCCATAACTTCCCTGAAGTATCTGACAACAAAGACCTTTTCCAACCAAATCAGTCTTTTTGTCTAATCAATCTCTTGCTCTGTAGATACTGTCTTTTATTCTTTTCCTTGTGAATTCTTAACATGATTTCTCTGGAACTATACATTGGTGGAATCATTCTAACTCTGTGGTCATTCTTTCTCTAATTTCTTTTATGGTCACAGCAACTAATTCCATGCCCTTTACAGAACAATTATAAACAAAGCAAAAACAAGAGAATACGCCGGGCGTGGTGGCTCACGCCTGTAATCCCAGCACTTTGGGAGGCCGAGGCAGGCGGATCACGAGGTCAGAGCGAGACCATCCTGGCTAACACAGTGAAACTCTGTCTCTGCTAAAAACATAAAAAATTAGCCAGCCATGGTGTCAGGCGCCTGTAGTCCCAGGTACTCAGGAGGCTGAGGCAGGAGAATGGCGTGAACCTGGGAGGTGGAGCTTGCAGGGAGCGGAGTCGTGCCACTGCACTCCAGCCTGGGCAACAGAGTGAGACTCCGTCTCAAAAAAAAACAAAAACAAAAACAAAAAACAACAACAACAAAAAAAAAGGAGAATAAGCAGAGAAGGGATATTCGTAAATACCTGAAACCAAGTTACATAAATAGCAAAGTCATTCAGACTGGTCTCTGGAGTTAGACTAATCAAATAACAGTTCTGGCACTCCTACAAGCCTTGTGACATTCAATCATGCAATCACCATATACTGAGACCTACAATGAATCAGGTATAGGGTACTGGATGTGCAATCGTGAACAAAACAGTTGGGTTATCTATGATAGATTATTTTGTCTGCCATATATTTCATTTTTCTCTGTGGTGCCATCCCTCTAGGAGGATTATATATACCCATCCTGTTGTATTTAGGACAGGTCATGTGGCTTGCTTTGGCCAATGAAAAGTGGGCAGAAGTTCAAAATCCACTGTGTGGTTCCACATCCCTTCTTCTGCTACGGCAACTGGCAATGCTCTAGGTAGCAGCTCTTTTGTTAGACTGATCCCAGAGTAAAATCTAAGTGTGGCAGAAGAGCACCACACTCATGATGGGCATGCAGTATGTGTGAGAAACAAACTATGTTGGGGTTTTTAAGAAGCCACTGAAATCTGGGGGTGTTTTATTATTGCAGCATACGCTAGCTTATCCTTGACTAATACTATCCCTAGCTTTGCTGAGCTTACAGTCCAATGGAAGAGACAGGTATTAAGCAAATAACAACACAATAAATATAACATCTCTAAGCGTCCATTTCTTTACCTGTATAATAACATCTGCCTCATAAGTTTGTTGTGGGGATTTTAAGAGGCACAAAATTCTAAATGTTGAAGATTTGTGTTATTTTTTATATATATGTATGTGTGTATATACATGTATGTATGTATTAAACATTCATTGTATAATAAGCCCTTAGCTAATTGAGAAAGGCTTGGTTCTGGCCTTTGAGAATCTCCCAATATTTATACAGAAGACATGCATAAGAAAACGAAGAATTGCAGTTCTGTACATGTGGTGCGGGGAACACAAGAAAGGAACAGATTACTCTGCCAGGAAAAAGGGAGCTCATTAAAGGAAAAGAAAAAATTTCCTCCAGAGAAAGAGACAATAGGAAGAAGAAGAACGGAAGAGAAAAGAACACGAGAAATAGAGCAAAAGCATGAAAAGATCACAGCTCTCTAGGAAAATTACAAGTAACTTAATAAGGTTGAAGAATAGAATGCAAACAGGAAAAGAACAATACACAAGAAGAGACATTTAGGCAGAGTCCTGAGCAGGGAAAGCTTAGAGTGCCAGGCCCAGAGTTTGGTTTTGTGACATAGAAGGAGGCTGAAGAATTTTAAGCACGTAAATAACTACAGCCAGATTTGCAGGCTAGAAATATCCCTTGGAAGGCATTGTTGAGGGTGGAAGAGGTTAGAGCAGGGAATAGTCAGAAGGCTGCTGAGGCATTCTAAATTAGACATGATGAGGGCAAAATCAATAGCAGTGACAGTTGAGCAGTGAATTTAGCTTTTTTTTTTTTTTTTTGATAACTAGAGCAGAAGAGGCCCTATATTTGTATCTGATAAAAGAAATTTTACAAGTTTATCTGAAGAAACATTTTCCTGAGGTGTTAATCTTTTAAAAATAAAAGTAATGTGTGTATCCTTGTAAAATATGTAAATCAAGTAACACAATGAATATCATCTTCAATTATAATTTTACAGAAGACATTTTTGAAATATATGTTTTGTGAGATTATAAATTATACATAATTGTTTTGAAAATACAAGGAAGTCTAAAGATGCAAACAAAATGGATAAATAATTCTACGACTAAAAGATCATTAATTAATCTCCAATTTTTAGTGCATATCCTTCTAGCTCTTTTCACTCATTCATGATGTACAAAATACAAACACAATCCTATAAAAACCAAACAACAAATTTAGATACAGAGTCCAGTTAACACATCAGTAACAGTTGCAAAAATAAAGGGAGGGACTAGAGTTTGACCTGCCACAGTAAAATAAATAAATAAAACCACTTCATGTGTACACAGCAGTGAGTTAGGACCCCGTCAGCAAGCCATGTACACACTAATATATACATGTAAATTTATAATTATAGAAGAGTCTTGCTTTGACACTTAAGGCTCAGTCCTTTCATTTTTATATTTCAGTCTTCAACCTTAAATTTAAAGCTCTTCCATTACCCTGCCACCAATGAAAGCTACACTTGGGTTCACTGTCAACAAGGTTCTGAATGCAAGAAGCAGCACGCTTACATACTGCCTCATTTCTCTTAAAGGCTAATTCCACCAAAGGCAGGGAAGAGGAAACGAATAACTGGGAGAGACTGTCACCTCTTCTGATTATTTCCTGGCTCTTGTTTCTCTGCTTAACAATTTCACACTGGCTTTAGATGCCTCCTGTGTGGCATGCAGACATCATGATGACGCCCCTTTCATTGGGCCCACTCCTCACAAACATTCTGCACCCCCAAAAATAACCATTCTGTGCAGTACATAGTAAACTTTGTTCACAGTTTTGAACCTCAGCTACAAGTCCAGAATACAAGAATCGTCTCGCTTAATAATACTTTTATACAAACATGTTTATGAATGTATTTGTGTTGGTTACAAAATTATTTTCAAAATTATAATTTTATAAAATGCTTTTTACAAAACTTATTACATAGAATGAAGCTGCTTAGAAAATTCAAATCAAAACACACATATAGTATTGTATCTTGCTTTTATCTAATTTATACTGTATCATATTAATTTTCCCAAATCAACAAATACTCTTAAAAAAATTATTTTCATGGCTTTAATAAGTAGCATAATATCCCCAGATTAGATAATAAGGCTGTTTCCCTTTCTTTGTCCATTATAAATAGTGCTGTGACTAACATCCTTGTTTATAAATCTTTGTGATGAAATCTGTGATTGCTTCCGTAGATTTTATCATAAAATCAAAACTGAGTATGAACCATTTTATGGTTATTGATACAAATTGCCAATTTGCCTTTGGGGAAAATTGTACCAATTTACATTTCTACTCACAGTTTAAAGGTTCTTTCACTAAAAATTCTTCAAAACTGGCTATTTTTCCTTCTGAAACCTTTTATGAATTATCAATTTGGTAGCAGCAACCTTGCTTTAAGTTGCATTTATTTGGTTACTATGGAGAATTAATATCTCTTCAAGCATTTATTAGCTATCAGGGGTTGAGATAATTAATTGTACTCTCCACCCCACCCCAAAACCAAATCTCTCTCTTTCTCTCTCTCTCTCTCTGTCTCTCTCACACACACACACACATACACACACACTGCATTAATAATCACTAAAACCAGAAACACGCATCACACCAATTTTAAAAAATAGCTTTCTTAATGTTTAGGCTGATCAGAAAAGAATACTTGACTTTTGATAACACTTGGGCCTTCCAAGATTCTTCTAAAACTGAAACACAAGCAGCTGAGGTGCATCTATAGGAAAAGAGAAAATTGAGAAAGAGCTGAGCCAAGCATTTGTTATTTTTTTCTCACCAATTATTAAGATCAGTTGGCTTAGGATGGAGTGAGAAATGAGAAAACAGGACAAGGTACTGTAGCTGAAGTCCTTTTATGTAAAAACTTGAGGCAGGTGAATATGGTTCCTTCCTTACATAGCAATATGTATGAATCATTTTACTGATTGCTTTTATATACTTGGTCCAATATTCTTTGAGATTAGGATTGTTATTATTGACTTACAAGTGCATTTTATTTAATAAGAATGTATCTTTGTCATATATGATCAAATGTTTAGTTCAGTTTAAATTTTTTTAGCTTCAGGACAAATTTTATTGAGCAGAAACTCCTAATTGTACAATTGCTTTCTCAATGAAACCTTTTTTAAAAATAAACTTTTATTTTCAAATCATTTAAAACTTACAGAAAAGTTGTAAAGATAGTACAGAGTTTTCATAGACACTTCATCCATTTTTCCACTATTGTCCTTTTACCATTCCAGCATCCAATCCAGGATACCATATTGCATTATTCTTAAATTAAATATAATTTAATTTTTAATTTTGGTTGTATTTTTTCTCACTTACAGAGCCAACAATATTCAATCTCTTTTCCAAAATTGAACTATCATTTGATAAATAATTGTGTTCTCTCATGACTTGAAACACCAACTTAATCATATATATGGCTTCCAAATTTATATATCTTAAATTAAATTTCTTCAAAAGCAGAGATGTAATATTTAAGTTGACTCTTAAAGCACAAGTTATGCTTGCTTAAAAATGTGTGTTGAATGAAGAATGAATGAATACACTTATGCTGGGAAATGCAATAATTTTTGCATAGCCAAGCACTTTCTAATTACCTAGAACAACCAAGCTTTTCCATAACTAGGTATTTGCTCAAGACAAATAAAAACATATATCCATGCAAAAACTTATACAAAAAATATTTGTGGCTGGTATTTTTGTAATAGTTCACACCTAGGAACAACCTAAATGACAATCAACAGGTAAATGTACAAAGATATTTTGCTATATCTCATACAGCAATAAAAAGAAAAAGCATTCTTTGAGTGACAGAAACAAAAAAAGTAGATACTATATGATTCTATTTATATAAAATTATAACAACTAAAACTAATTCACAGTGAAAGAAAGAAGATCAAGTGGTTGCCAAGGGATGGGTTGGAGAGAGGAACAGACAGCAAAGAGGCACCAGGAAACTTTCGAGAATAATGTAAAAATCTTGATTGTGGTGGTTTCATAATTGAACACATTTGTCAATAGTCACCAAACTGTAGCATTTTAAATGAGTTTAACTTATTGTACTTAAGCAGTATCTCAATAAAGTGTCTTTTAAAAAACCATTATAGAAGGTGCACAAAATAATCCCTTGGTTATAAGAATACACATATCACATTTATCTTTTATCAATCTATTTCATCTTCATAAATTTCTATTTTCACATATTCTCTACAGCATCTAAACACATATACATATAATAAGGTGGTGTGACTTAAATAAATTTTGTTACAGGGATGAGGGAGCAAAAGGATTTGAAGACTACCAGTCCAGCCAGCTAGAGGAAGAGTGCTGATACACACCCTGAGCTGTTTCCATCAACCGGCAGCTGCCTCAGGCAAGGCTTTGGCAAGCAATGTGCTGTAGTCAATTCACGACTGAATTTTCTGTCAAGTGCCCAGAGTGCCCCAGCCCTTCTGTTCACCTGGCTCTCGACTCTGGGTATTACCCAAAGCTCAAGACTTGGACTTCTCCACTGTTCTCTTGTTATTCTAATAATTGGCTTAAAGCTCACATACACTCAGGACTTCTACTATCATCATAACACTGAAGACAAACAAATCTATATTCCAGATCTCTTAACTGTTTTATTTTTTGTTTTGGGGTTTTTTGTTTTGTTTTGTTTTTTTCCCACAATGCCTATTGCCTATTGGACAAATTATTTTTCAAATCTACATTCTAATTCAAATTCAGTATTTCTAACCCCACAGCTTCACAAACCAGTTTCTTATCCTATTCTTGCATTGCTGCCAAAGAAAAAAATACCCCAAAGCTATCCTTGATTCATTTTCCTCTTTTACTTTAAAAATCATAATTTCTGCCCATTTGCCATTAAGGTCTTAATTTACCTATCTCATCTATCTGTAGCAGTGATTCTTTGAAACTATAGAGGACCCCTCCTCAGAAAAGTACACTGGCAAGCAACATTTTTCATACTATTTTGCATATGATTTCCAGGGCGCACAATGAAAATGTATAGATCTCTACATTGTTCACTTCTAAAATCTGTTTCCTCTGATCTGGCTTTTTCTTGAGAGTTCCAGACCACCTTCCAAATACTTTTCAGAGAGCTATTATTTTATATTGCAAATATATCTCAAACGTGTATGTTCAAAACTCAACATGCCATCTCCCTCAGCAAACTGTGTCTTTTTCTTACTCTTCCTTTAGTGAATGGCAACTCAATTCCCCCAATTAATTAAAATAGTAACTTGTATATTATTGTTGACTTCTTTCTCCCTCCCTATACCTCTCACATCTAAATGGTAATTATAGTGACCTCCCACAATTAGTCAAGTGGCATGCATTCGACAAAGTATTAACAACCAACCCACCATATATGCTTAAATATTTTCTGTATGAATTTAAATAAGTGACTCACTCCTTTTCAGGTGAGTAGCTAATAGACCAAACTCTCAGTACCTCATTCCTGAACTTCCTCAGTAGTCTCCTAACTCTCTGCCTGTTCCCAATCTCGTTCCAGTTCTAATATCTCCCAACATGTCTTAGAATAGATTTAGGCGTTCCCTCTCCAGCCCCTACAGAAACTTTAGTGTCCTTATCTTCATTCTTAAGGTTTTGTATTCCTAGGGCAACTTTTCCAGGGCTGTCTAGGACCCTTAGAAAGCAGTTGACAGGCAAATAGAAATAAAGAAGCTAGAGAATAGTTGTTTAAGGTGTTATACTCTCTCCCAACCCCTGCCCAGTGCTATCTATTTGTGTTTTCATGGAGACTTTAGAGTAGAGCTTCTCAACCAGTGCATTTCTATACATAATATCATACAGGAGGCTGAGACAGTCATCCCCTCAGTCCCTAGGATAGCCTTGTAATTCCTAGAACCACAAACAGCATTATCTATATAGCTCAGTGTTTACTACAAATATTTAACATTCCAAAGTGTGCCAATGGATGAAGAAAAATTTGAGAGGTATTTAGAACACAGAAAGGCCCTCCAGTGTCTAAAAACAATGAATTTGCACCCTGACATTTTACTGTCTTGGAAATTTAATGCCATCAACCTATAGTTAAAACCTACATGATCATGGCCAATTACGTTTGGAAGGGATTTGTCTCCGTTGGCCATGGACCAGCCGGAGCAGCAGAAGGTGAGAAAATGCTGCCTTTGAGCAGCTGATGCAACCCAGGTATGGCAGAGCGTGGAGGACCACACCCTAGGAAGGAGACCAGCAGAGAAACTAAAACAAGTGAGTAACTAACCTACAAGAGGACCCAGAAACTTAGAAAAGGAAATCTCAGAACAGAAACTGAAAGCCAAGAACAGAACCCAAAAATGAGTCAGAGGAAATGAGGCAAAAGGTCAGACCTCGGGAAAGGAAGCTAGAGATGCCAAATCAGCAGAAGGCTGAGGGCTGAGGTCAGGGATGAGTCAATTCATCTGCTCTCAAGGCCAAAAGAAGCCCTAGCCCTTGAGCCACCATGAGGGTTAAAACTTCTTCAGTGAAATGAAAGGAACTAAGCTTAATTCTTCACTGAAACCTCAGTCCTACAATATGTTAATTTTGTCCTTTAATGGTCTTGGGGTTGTTTTGGTTTGTTTGTTTTTCCCCCTAATTTCCTCATTTACCTTCTGTATATTTTATATTTTATGTAATTTTTATTTAACGTTAATGAAACAGCAGCTTTCAAGTTGTCTTAGGCATACAAAAGAAATTTTTTCTAAATTTATTGAAATAAAAGTATATGTAAATTATGTCATAATATAAACAGAAAATTCAAGCCACCTTACTATCATTAATATTAGTATTATTTGTACTACCAGTAGTTATCATTTACTTAATTTTGTAACCTTGTGTCTTGTACTATGCTAGATGACTTTATATGTTAACTCACTTACTCCTCACAATATCCACAGGAGGGATTATTAGTCACAAGCAAATGAGGAAATCAAATAGGTCAAAAATTTTTCCATGACCCTATAACAAATAAATGGCAGGAATGAGATATAAACCTGTGATGTGTCTGATTCTTAATTACTGCACTCAGCTCCATTTTATTTAAAATCTGCTTATTTAAATATGACCCACATAAAATGGGTCATTTGCTTAATGAACATCTGTCAAAGCACAGCTGGATATTAAGTACTATACTAGGTGCCCTTGGGGCAAAAGAAAAAGGAGAATCTGACATAGCCAAGCCTTCCAGAATGCTCAAGTTAAGTTTGACGACAAGACATAGTCCATGAAATACAACAAAAATTAGTCCAAAGTCATAGGTAAGCCTTAAATTTGAGCCCTGAAGTTACTATTTCTCAGCAATATGACCCTAAGCAAGTTATTCTTATTGTGTAAAACTGAGATCATAATGATATGAGCCTCATGGGGTGTCCTAAGGATAAGATGAGAAAATGTAAACCATTAGTTTTCAACTTCAGGTGATTTCCTCTCTGACAAAAGATATTTGATAATGTCTGAAGCATTTTTGGTTGTCACAGCTGGGTAGGAGAAAAAGAGAGGGCTGTTTGCATCTAGTTGGCAGAGGCCAGGGATGCTGCTAAACACCCTACAATGCACAAGACAGGCTGTCTCTCAAACAAGGAATCATCTGGCCCAAAATATCAATAGCATTGGAGTTGAGAAACCCTAATGTAGACGAAGCGTTTAGCAGAATCCTAAAGGCATTTAGTAGTAGATCCTCCACATTAACTCACTATATTTGTATGAAAAGCTGGTAGCATTTATGGCATTTATGTTCTTAAGAAAATAAATAGAAAATAATTGTAAATATTAATAAGAATTTTAAAATATAGCCCTTTAAGAAAAAGTCTTACAAATCAATGTGGTAGGTAACAGCATAGGCTTTGGAGTCAGATGGACCTAAGTTTGAATCCTGGCTCTGTGTAATGTTGAAAAAAGGATTAATCTGAACCTCTCCATTTCTTCATCTTTAAAATGAAAATAAATATATCTAAGTTATATACCTGGAACATACTAAAACCCTCAACAAATATTTTTAAAGTTTTAACATACAGAGTCTTAAGCAGGCACTAGAAAAAGTATAGACTTCGGGTTGGTGAAAGAAAAAAAAACAAGTCACCCCTCGTTACATAAACTTCAGCAAATTACTTGGCTGAGGCTTAGTGTTTTCATCCTCAAAATTAATATAATAATGCTTTCATCACAAGGTAATAGTAAGAATTAAATGAGACTGCATTTAAAGCATTTCCTAAGATGCCTGGCACATGGTGAATGCTCAATAAATATTAGTTACCCTCCTCGAAAGGAAAAAACAAAATCTTTATAAAGGTACCGAGGTTGAAATAAATAGGAAAACTGCCTTTGCTAGAGCAGAAAGTGTGGACGACGGACTTTTGGAACATCCCACAATTTGCCAACACTCCACCTTGGAAAAGCCCTGTTTCTGCATTTGAAAGGGAAGCTGTACACTGCATGTCCTTTTCACCACCCACCAACTTTCAACAAGCATCCTTCTTTTGGCCTAGGAACGTCACTATGACTTATCTAGGTTGAAAGAGAGTGCAGCCTTTGGCTGCAATTACTGGAAGAATAAAAATTCAATTCTTGAACTGCAGATTTAACTGCATTTTAAGAGCACAAAAAAGATCCACAGCAGAAACTATTCATAAATAAGTTAAACACAAGGCATGATTTATCAAAATATTTGTCATTCTATCTCTAAAAATGATCATTAATGCTGCTTTTATGACCATCTCTGAAAATAACTGTTTGTCAGGTAGTAATACCAGAAACAAAATTACTTATTCAGTGACTGACTTCCTAGTCAAGACAGATGATATCTAAAAGTATAATAAATGCTATTTCAGAAAGTGCAGTTTAAATTTCAACAAAAGTAAGAAAATAACCATAAACTATCCAATTCCAAACTATTAATGCTAAAGCCTCTTTAAATATCCTATATCATGTACTCAAGATAATTTCCCAAACAAATGAAGGCAGTGTTTAGATCTCCTCATTTATGCTAATATTTCAATATGAAAAATGAGTCCATATACAAATGGAATATAAAATATAACACATATAACTTCACTAGTCTAAATGGCTTAATGAGTGTATTTTCCATTTGAAATCATGTTTGCTGTCATTTGGCAGAGTTGACGATCTCATGGCAATTCTGTAGGTTGTTTTTGATGCACCTTCTGAATTCATTTTGCAATGTTTTTTATTTCATTTATTTACTGTGTGTGTGTGAGAGAGAGATGGAGTCTCACTGTCACCCAAGCTAGAGTGCAGTGGCACAATCTCAGTTCACTGCAACCTCTGCCTCCCAGGTTCAGGCAATTCTCCTTCCTCAGCCTCCCAAGTAGCTGGGATTACAGGCCCATGCCACCGTGCCCAGCTAATTTTTGTATTTTTAGTAGGGACAGGGTTTCGCCGTGTTGGCCAGGCTGGTCTCGAACTCCTGACCTCAAGTGATCCCCCCACTTTGGCATCCCAAAGTGCCGGGATTACAGGCATGAGCCACCGCGCCCAGCCCATTTTGCATTTTTAAATGCTAAATATCTACCCACACACCACATAACATGTTCAAAAAACAATTCCACTTTCGTTATTCTGTTACAACCTAAACATATTCTAAAAGCCTGACCTGTGTGTCCAAAAAATGAGCTAATCCTAAGTTGTCTTTTTCTGAGAAATAGAAAATAACAACAATCATGTACTAGAAGCATTCAACTGATTCTATGTCCCTCTAAACACAAATCAGCCATAACTGAAAAGGTTCAACCCTTTACCAAGTATAGGATACACATACAAACCTTTTGTACTATCCACATTCATTTCCAATGCTTTCCAATGCTATTACATTTCCTACAACATGACACTTGTCAGGTCCCACCACATCAGAATTCCAAAATTTCAGAGGGCCCCACTGCCATTAAGATAAAGATCCCCTCCTAAAACTCACATTCATATGCTCAAAGTTCACAATGTGATCTCAGCCCACCTTTCAAACATGTCCTCCCATTCCTCACCTATATGGAATATTGTCTAGACTTACTGTTCCCTCATATGCTTTATACTGTCTGCCTTCAAATATTTATGCTCTTCCAGCTGAGGATAGTGGCTCACGCTTGTAATCTCAGCACTTTGGGAAGCTGAAGTAGGAGAATTGCTTGAGACCAGAAGTTCAAGACCAGCCTGGGCAACGTAGCAAGACCCTGTCTCTACAATTTTTTTTTTTAATTAGCCATGTGTGGTGGTGCATGCCTGTAGTGCTAGCTACTTGGGAGGCTGAGGCAGGAGGTTCACTTGAGCCCAGGAGTTCAAGGTTACAGTGAGCTAGAATTGTATACTTCACTCCAGCCTGAGCATCAGAGCAAGAGTCTGCTTCAAAAAAAAAAAAAATTGTGTTTGTCTACCTACTTGATGGACCCAGCTCTCCTTTTAATCCCCACTGACTCAAAATCCTACTATCGTACTTACACCTCACCTATTTATTGCCCCTAGCCCATCCTGTCTCTGGGACTAGATGAGGATTATACAGTCTAGAGGTTGACGATCTGTATTCATGCAGACACTATGGTCAAAGTAACAATAACTGTGGAACCTGAAAGGTATCCATCTACTTTGGGGAGGTAACAAAAAGGATCTCTGTGATGACTGAAGGGCTTAAACCACAGAGTTCTCCAAACCTTCCAGGACTCCAAAGCAGTAACTACTCTTTTCCTGATAGATGCCTTCTGTTGACATCAACAAAGGGGCCACTCCAGCTGCCCTGCTCACTCCAACCCTACTTGGCAGCTGCTTTCTCTCTTAAAGGACACCACATCACATTGAAAAGTTCATCAGGCTCATTAGTAATTAAAGAAAACCAATTGAAAATGGCCAAGAGACCGTTTTTCTCTCCTCACATTGACCAATGACTTGACAAAACCGAGAATTAGAGGGAAATGAGGAAATGGGATTAGAGGGATAGAAGGAAACCGGCACTATGATCGACAGTTGGTGAAACCATACATTGGTATACACTTTCTGGAAGAAAAGGTTATGTCAAAAAGCCTTTAAATTGTGTATAGCCCTTAACTCAGCAATTCCAAACATTTATACTGGGATACTTATTAAAGCATTGGTAAATTCCAGTAATTAAAATGAAAGCAATTTGAATATTCATCACTAGAGAATGGATTCAATAAAGCATAGTACACTTATTCAATAGAATACGATGCAGCCCTTCATAATTATGTGAGAAATCGATTCTTGTACTCAATTTTGAGTGAATACATGTAGTTATAGAATGATGTATATAAATATGATTGTGAATCCATGAATCTATACAGAGGGACAGATGGAGAAATGTTTTCCACTGCTTCTAGACATAATTCTCTGAGGCACCTGCAAAGGGTGCCTGGATCACAAATGTGGTTCTCTTTATGATTTGATCATCTCCCAGGTCAGGTGAGTTTTCTAGCAGATGTACTGTTGTTAGAGGTAAAAGGACCTCAGGGTTTCTTGCCATTTCTGATTCATTTTAAGAAAATTCAAGTTTCCCTTTACCTTGCAATTAAGGTACATGGTAGAAGAGTCACTATACATAGAACAATATGTAAGATGTGAAAGAAAATTTGTTTTTAAAAGATAAGAAATTTTTAGAGGATTAATCCTGATGGCTCAACATCTAAATACCACATATATTTTCCAATTACAGCCCTGAAATCAGTATATGTCTTACAATTGACAGTATCTTACAATTGCTGTCAGAGAGACAGCAGTAATGAGATAGCTGCCATGACCTGCATGTTCATAAAAACTTACAAAACGAGTGTTAGTTTGGTCACGAGGAAATCTAAGAAACAATAATGGCACATCCTTTAACACCTAGAAATCATGTACCTGTAATGAAGAGATAGGATCAGTGGGGAATCAAGCATGTTTAATAACACCCCCAAAGCAGAAATCACAAGGCAAGCTCGATCAACATAATTGCTAAGCGTCTTTTCAGGATGAACTCTACTGCTGGTATGTAAAGTGGGACTGCATGGATAAACACAGATATTAGTGACTCAGGATTCTGAAGAGATGGATTTTGAATGTGAATTTAAAACTCTGAAAGAGAATCAGTTTTTAGAATAACTCATCTAAGCTATTTTAGTATGTGTTCCTTTTGTTACACATTCATGGGAGAAATATATATTTTATATTTAGGTGTAAGCATGTTCTTTCAATAAAAATAAAATTCTGTAAGTGATTAGAAAACACTGTTTACAGTTTCATTGCTAGTATTTCTTCTTAGTCATAAATAAAATAATTGTGTGCCTTACAATCGAAAACAAGCATTATTTTATGTATCACTAAGAAGTAATAGAAATTCTAAAAAACAGAACCAAGAAAACCAAATGAAATAATTTAACACTCATACAGTGCTAATGTTAGCACTTGTTTTAAAGTCATGTCAGAAGGTGTTAATAGAATGATTTTTACACAGCCAAGTCATGATTGACATCTGGCTTTTATAAGACACCATCGATTAAAGGCGCATCTTGATCTGAGATGTTAAATAATGGAGGAAAACTGACTTTAGAATTCATACAATTGATAATAGAAGAAAAACTTCCAGAACTAAAGAAGAATACAGTATCCAGAAAGAAAAGACCCACTGAGTCCCCCCACCAAAATTAGAAATGACCCGCACCCAGGTACATAATCTTGAAATCTCAAAATTTTCAAAGAGAATGAGATGATCTTAAAAGCTTCAAATGACAAAAAAAAACTTCGCATTTAAAGGGTCAAGATTCAAAATAGCATCAAACTTCTCAATGGCTAAAATGGCAGCCAACAGACATGGAAATACACCTTCAAAATTCTTAGTAAAATGGCTTCCTAGAATTCTACGTCCACAAGCTGTAAAACAGAAGAAAAACATTTCCAGATGTAAAACATTTCAAAAGTTCTACCTTTAAATACTCTTCCTTAGGAAGATACTTGAAGATATGCTGTACCTATCAATACAAAAGATTAAACCAAGAAACAGCAAGATATAGAAATCAGGAAACAAGGAATCAGATGTGGGAAAGTGGTTAAGAAAGAAATCTGCACAATGATTGTACTGCAGATACTATTAGCTATCCACGAAAATATCTGTTTTCTTTTCCTTAGACACACAGCTTAGACAAAATATCCCAGTCTCTCTTTCAATTAGGTTTGGCCAAAAGACTGATTTCTAAACAATAATATATAAATGTAAAGGATGTATGTCTCTTCCAGGACAACATCATAATATTTGCCCACTCTTTCTCCGCCATGCTCTGTCAGAATGGAGTTGATCACGACATCTTTGAAATCCACGTACTGAAAAGAGACATCCCCCTGGCCAGGCACGGTGGCTCACGCCTGTAATCCCAACACTTTGGGAGGACGAAGCGGGTAGATCACCTGAGTTCAGGAGTACGAGACCAGCCTAGCCAAAATGGCAAAACCCCGTTTCTACTAAAAATACAAAACTTAGCCGGGCTTGGTGGCACATGCCTGTAATACCAACTACCCAGGAGGCTGAGGCAGGAGAATCGCTTCAACCCTGGAGGCAGAGGTTGCAGTGAGCCAAAATCGCACCACTGCACTCCAGCCTGGGAGACAGAGTGAGATTCGGTCCCCCAACATACCCCCCAGAAAAAAAAGAAGAGATGTGCCCCTTAAATATGGACACATATTATGTATCAATTAAAATTAATTTAAAAAATAAAGTCTATTAGTTAAGGAATTTTTTAAAATAAGTGCCTCTACTCTAAGGTCCCTGGGTGACTGCAAGAAGCAGAGCAGCCACAACACGACTCACCTGAAACAGCAGGTCAGAGCTCCCACTTCCTCCTCCCAGCCCACCTGGAATAGTTCAGTATCACTACATGACCAAGAAATATATTTCTGTCATGCACAGTGGAAGAAAACTATCCATTTGGAAAATGACAGCTGGACCTCTAGTGGTGTTTGCCAGCCACAATTCCCCTATTCCCCCCTTAATTTCTCCCCTATCTTCTCTTAAGAATTCCCTACTCTCTAATTATTGCTGCTACTGCTACTACCACAGTGGTTTAGGCCAAGGGGAACTACTTCCTGTCCAAAACACTTGCCTGAATTTAACCTCCCTCTTAATTTTCATAAGACAGCCAAGACAAACAAGACTTTGTAATGAATTGAGGTAAAGCAAAAAGAGAGAAAATAATCTTGACAATCTGATTCACAAAGTATGACATGCTCTCCTTAACTGACCACCTTTGTTCCTTCTTAGCTACTGTCTCTTTAGCATACACCACTTGGAAGCCCACACATAAGCATTTATCTTCAACAAATCAAGCAAGAGCACAAAGCACAGAGAAAAGCAAAGCTTCCTTCCTTTTACTTATTTCCAGATCAGTTTTCACATGAAATTTCATGACTAAACACCCATCACCATAGATTTGATGTGAAAGAGACCCAGTATTTTTCCCACAAACGTGACTTTTCCCTACAACCTCCATTAGACAAGTCCCCTAAGCATCTCATGCCTAAAAAGCCTAAAGAGGAAAATGATGTAGTTTAAAGACTGTTTCTTTACACAAAGCAATTGAATAATTTTCCCAGTTACACAATTAAGTTACCGACAAAACTAAGACACAAGCCTTGCTCTCTGGCTCAGAGTCAAGCATTATCACCATATCAAACAATTCATTTTCCCTAGTGACCAGCACATAGAAAGCATGACATTTGCCATGGTTAGAAATAAGGAACAACTTCCTATTTTAAATAGGCGTCCAAAGGGCTGACAAAAACCTTTACTGACAATATTACAAAAGCCTTTATTGAAGATTTTTGAGTAAAGCAGAACCTCATTGTTTCCAAGATATGGCATTGGAAGTTCCATTCTAGATTTAAGATTCCATTTTCAGCACTGGAATCGTACATTTCAATCAGAGTTTTCCCATCTCACAAACCATTTAAGAGACCCAAAGGACTTGTTATATCTGGGCAAAATCTATTACTGTGTTGCATTATTCAAGAAATTGCCTGGCTTTGAAGCTCTTTCTATACATTCTCTTCCCCACACAATGAGGTTTACCAGTGATATCTCAATGCAAGAACTTAAGAATACGTTGTTATATTGTTCTCCTTTGAAAAACTTATATTGAGGACCACACTCAAAATTCCTGCTCATGATACTCACTTTTGGAAATGATCACCCATCATCTTGTTTACATATTAATAATACTATTTATAGAATTTACATAACACCTTCTTTTAGAGCAGAATAATGCACTTCACATCCATTATTTCATTTATCTTTATAATATCCTTTTGATGTGTGGAGGGAACAGTTGCTGCTCCCTATTTTAATGTGAAAAAATTAACTAGAAAAAGAAATTCATTATCCTTGACATGGATAAACAGCTTCTAAGTAGAGTGCCTACATCAATTGGAGAATAAACCTTCAATTGTGAAGGCTATTTTTGTCAATATATTGAATGAGTATAGCAAAGTTTATACATTTTTATAATGCAAAAGTAAATACTCATTTATAATGAGATTAAGCCACGTTTATTTTATTCTTTTAAAAAATATATTTGCTCTTGGATAATATCAATATATGTCATTAAAAATTTAGGGAAAACAGAAAAGCATAACATTTTATAAATAAATAGTACATACATTTTATAAACAAATAGTACATGATAGTGTCACTATCTGATTTTTCAGAATTTCACACCTATATATGTCATTATTAATGTAGAAGGAAATTATGACTTTTTTTGCTTATAATTCACTTAATAGCAATACTATCATTCAGTTTCATATATCAGTCAGCTCTCTTGACACAATGACAACTGATTAAAAAACATTAGATAATAAAGCAAATAAANAAATTTAGGGAAAACAGAAGCATAACATTTTATAAATAAATAGTACATACATTTTATAAACAAATAGTACATGATAGTGTCACTATCTGATTTTCAGAATTTCACACCTATATATGTCATTATTAATGTAGAAGGAAATTATGACTTTTTTTGCTTATAATTCACTTAATAGCAATACTATCATTCAGTTTCATATATCAGTCAGCTCTCTTGACACAATGACAACTGATTAAAAAACATTAGATAATAAAGCAAATAAAAATTTATAACCATTTTAAACTATCATATTTTAAGAAATCTCCAATTACAAATTTATGAGACAACACTGCAAGTATTTTAAAAGCTGTAAAATATTTTCATATGCAATGATAATAGTGGTTTCCTACCCCATATCTATAACAGAATCCTGACATTTTGGGGAGGTACCCGTTTTTCCAGACAACAATTAAAACAGAAATAAACTATTTCTCATACTTCCTTGTACTTAGGTATGGTCATTGATATAGTTCTGGTGAATAAGATATTAGAAGTCTACCAGATGCAACTTCCCAGGAAGCTAATATTTTCCTTATTAAAAAGGACTGACTCAGCTGCTGTGTGCCTTGTGCCTGGCCCCCTCTGCCTGCCTGTGGTAGACAGATGTCATGCCTGGGAGCTTTACTAACTGTCTTTTCACCAGGAGAATAAAACACATACACTAATTACAGTGGAGTCAAAAGCAAGAAGGAACCCAATTCCTTCATAGTCTCCTTGGTTATTAAGGACTATCTTTCTGCTGACACTTTATGTTGTGTAAAAAAAATAAACTTCTTGCTGGTTGTAGCATTGTATGTCAAATTATTGGTTACTCCCAAATGAATGCAAGCTTAACTGATAAAATATCCTCAATGTATCCCAATCGAATCCTTCTTTTCTCTTATCACATGGCTTAAAGCAAAATTAATTCCCTGCACTAAGTCAGACAAATCCAAATGGAGAGTCTGTAGATTCTTTATCATATGCACAAAATTATTTTCCATCTTTATATCCATGTACTGCAAATGCCAACCTTCTTTCACCTTTACACTCCTCCTTTTAAAGTATTTCTCAGTTTGTGATAGTGTGAAGTCAGAAGGAATTTGGTGGAAACAAACTTACATTAAATGGTAAAGAGGGCAACCCACTTTGCTATACATTTTGCCTATAATCCAAATGATGAAAACAATTTTTTTCCAGATTCATTGGTGTTCTTCAGCTGTATCCCTATCTTACCGAAGATTATAGCTAAGTAGGAGGTATGACTCACAGAAAGAGTTTTCTTAATATAAATTTCACCCATTGAATAAAATTTGAACTATTCTCTAAGCAATGCAAAACAGAAACTCTTGAAGTCTCATGCTATTCTTCACGCAATGAAAAATAAGATGAAAATTATACAAATTATCCAAAATGTTCACACCCGAACTTCTTCAGAATGAAAGAATTGGCACAAAGTACCCTAAATTTCATATCCAAGGTCAGTAATTACATAGATCTGTAGACACTAATTTTATCCTTCAAAAATGTAAAATGTGAAGTCTTAAAAATTACTTTATGTATTCAGTTGGAAATATATTTGGCTGGAAGTAACAAAAAACCTAACAAATAGTGGAAGAAACAATTAAGAGGTTTATATTTTTCTCATGGAACAGTAAATCTGGAGGTAGGCAGTGCAGGGCTGATACATCTTGAAAATGCCACCAAGAATCCAAGCTACATCTGTTTTGCCACTTCATCATCCTAAGCCTATGGATTTATTCCTCATTCTTCCAAGAAGGCCACTTATCTCAAAGGCTCATCCATGCTCTACGGAGAAAGAAGGGGTAAGAGACAGGGGAAAGAGACTTCGTTTTAAGAAGTTTTGTTCAAGAAGGGAAGTGTTCCCCAGAAGCTTTCATCTAATCTTTGTCAAGGGAGGCTGGAAAATTGAATGTTTTGCTTTCCACCTTGTATAGCAGAGGGAGATGAGAGAGAAAGGGATGAAGTGATATTCAGCCAATCTACAGTATCTACCACACCTACAGTCCAGTTAAATCTAGTGCCATCCATATTAGCATCATGACCATTGTCATTATCATTGTCAACAAAATGTTTGTTCCCCAAATTGTGCTATATGCTATAACCATATAGTTGGATAGTCTTAACCCAACCGTGACCACTCGTACTGTTGCAAATTCTGCCCATGTCAAGATATAATACTAATTTCATATTCAAATATTAACTTTCTGGAGATCTTTCTTATGGATAATACTTAATTGCACGGGCCTATCACAAAATGCCTCAAATGTTTTGTCGAACAATATCCACTAATCTGAAGTTTCACCAAATGATAATGCTGGAAAGAACTTTAGAGATTATCATAAGTTAGCCTTATTTTACACCCTGAGGCTTACACACAGAATGTCACTGACCCAATAAATAGCAGCACTGGAACTCAGGACTTTCAGTTCCCAGTCCTCACTTACTCAGTTACTAAAGTGTAACCTTGCAAATAGAAGTCCTACACAGTGCTTTCTAGGGTAATTAACTAGAAAAAAAACTGCCTCATTCTATTATATCTTTTTGTACAACATTCCCATTTTTCTGCATTGAGTTTTTCACTCTGGTATACTTCATGACACTGCAAAACAATTCAGTCTTATTTCTCATCCAGGGAGCTGTACTAGTCACAGAGATGTATATAAGAACTTCCTTTAAGTATATATAGGCAGCCTCTTTAAAAGTAATTTCAATACTGGCCTTGCCTCCTGATCTCTGAATTCAGTTATTATTCTATAGTCTTAAATATTTTTTTATCCGTGATATAAGAAAAACATAGATGTGGTTTTGTTTTTACCCTTAGAAAAATCCCCCCCAGTAAATACAGCAAATGCTGCTTTAATCTTTCTTTTTTCAGCCCTTAACATTTGATATAGGTGAAATTGGTTTTAAATGACCACCAGAGCAGCCTTATCAGAAAAAGAGAGAATTCTCTCAAAAGGACACTGTTTCTCCATATGGTAAGAAGGTGAGAGCAGAAAGAAACAGACGGAGAATCTTTCTAAGGAATCTTAATATATGTTGTAAGTGAGTGTGTGTGTGTGTGTGTGTGTGTGTGTTATGGGGGAGGAGAGAGCAAGCCCTGTGGGCTGAGTTGCCTGTTTGTATTTCGCACAGTCAGTGTGTTTGAACACCTGCTGGTCCTGCTACATCCTTCTCACCTACTGCCACTCTAGAATCTGCAGGGAGGCAAATCCTGCAGCATACCAATGTACCATGCCCAGGACAACTGCCACCATCCACAGGCCTTTAAGGCTGACTCAGACTATAAAATGAGTCATTATCCTTATCACTTTCCCCAACAAAGACAATCCACGGTTAATGCACAAGTATAACACAAAACAGTATCTGGAGGTCTTTCCTAGGAATCCGTAAATACTTAATACTGAATGCAAATTTTGACTATATGTTCATTTTCTGGATAATTGATCCATATGTCCCTCAGATTTTCAAAGAAGCCTACTTTTATTAAAATAAATCATGTCCTCCCAACTTATGGAAGTATTTTTTCTTTTACAAAAGAGGTACTGAGAGATTATACCTCACAATAGTTTTTTAATAAGCCTTCTCAAAGGAAGGCAATTCTGATTTCTTAAAGAAAATATCAAATCAGGAAATTCTAAGAACTCAGAATAAACAAGCCCTGCCATCACTGAACTGAAGGAACTTAGATTCCCTTATGACTTTCTAACATGTCAGTTTTATAAAATATAAAACAATAAGGTTGAAATAGGTGATCTCTAAGATCACTTTCAGTTCTGAAAATGCCATAATTCTATGAGTCAGCACTGTGATATACCAGGAGAGCCAAAGACAGAATCCTGGTATCTGCTCCTTAATCCATTCAAAATATCAGCAAGTTGCTTATGGAAATAATGTCATTTACTTTCTCTAAGGTTAAAGTGTCCATGGGATAAAGGATTTTTTAGTATTTCCCACAAAGATGGCAATAAATAAGAAGTACTAATATTTTTCAAATGCATTAAGATAACTTGAAAAAAAAATGTTTCATAGAGTAAATGTCACATACCAAGATTTTTGTGTTAGACTCTACTGACAGGGTATGACTTGACATTTAATTCTCCAATTACATTAATATTAACTAACTTAATTTAACTAAGCTATCTTGAACTAAGGTTTAAACTATGTCTCCACAACAAATATGTATTACAGGGAAATACAATCAATGATAGTAATGTATAATGTGGTTGAAGATTTAAACTAGAGTGTTTTTTAAAAGCATATGTGGCTGGGCATGGTGGCTCACGCCTGTAATCCCAGCACTTTGGGAAGCCAAGACAGGTGGATCACTTGAGGTCAGGAGTTCGAGACCAGCCTGGCCAACATGGTGAAACCCAGTCTCTACTAAAAGAAAAAAAAAAATACAAAAATTAGCCAGGTGTGGTGTTACACACCTGTAATCCAGCTACTTGGGAGGCTGAGGCCAGAGAATTGCTTGAGCCCAGAAGGCAGAGGTTGCAGTGAGCCAAGATTGCACCACTGCACTCCAGCCTGGGTGACAGAGCAAAACTCTGTCTAAATAAATAAATAAATTTTTAAAACTTTAAAAAAAAAATTGAAAATAAAAAATAAGAATAATGCAAGGGGCATCCCAAGGAGGACTGAGAATGGTAGCAAGAGGGAGATGGACTGCTTAGTGACCTCTGGACTGGAGGAACAATAGAGCAGTAGGGCAGTGGGTGTCTTCCAACTCTCTATTCAACAGCAGGCCCAGAGTCTCTCGACTCCTAACCTAGTAGTAGAAAATGATCTAGGTAGGTTTATTCCTCGTCTGCATCTAACTGGGTTCCATTTGACAATACTAGGTGGCCTCAAAGCACTGGCACCAGAAATCCTGCCACAACAAGTTCCAGGCCTAAGAGTGCTCCTCATTTCTGCAAGACTGAAAGTCACTTAGAGACACTTCCCAGACCTAGAGGCACCACAGGGCCTGGCCTGGGAAGGCTTCTTCTTCCCCTTCAGGTGGCACCAGCAGCGTTCAGTGGGAGGCCCCGAAACACCAGACAAACCAGGCAGACTAACAGCACCTCAAAGTCTCTAGAAATTAAATTGTCATTGAAACCACTGCCCATAAAAGTAGGCCAGGATCTGTGTGCTAACCCTAAACAGAGTGATTATCTGTTAAAATACAAGATTTAAAAAGAAACCCAGAGCCTTCTAACATAATAGCTAAAATGTCCAAAATATGACCACAACTTAAATGAGAAAAGACAATCAAGTGACACCAACATTTAAGTGAATCAGATGTTGGAATTATCTGACAAAGACTACAAAGCATTTATTCTAAAAATGTTTCAAGCTCGACATGGTGGCTCAAGCCTGTAATCCCAGCACTTTGGGAGGCTGAGGCAGGCAGGTTATGAGGTCAGGAGATCAAGACCATCCTGGCCAAAATGGTGAAACCGCTTCTCCACTAAAAATACAAAAAATTACCTGGGCATGGTGGCCGCGCCTATAGTCCCAGCTACTCAGGAGGCTGAGGCAGGAGAATCGCTTGAACTCGGGTGGCAGAGTTTGCAGTGGGTCAAGATCGTGCCACTGCACTCCAGCCTGGGTGACAGAGCAAGACTCTGTCTCAAAAACAAAACAAAACAAAAAAATGTTTCCGCAAGCAAATACAAATTCCCTAGAAACTAATGAAAAAATAGAATGTCTCGGCAAATAAGCATAAGCTGCCAAAAGAACCAAATGGAAATTATTGAGCTGAGAAATACAGTAATCAAAATAAAATACTAGATGGACTCCGTAGGGAAGAAGACAGAGGATAGAATCAGTGAACTTGAAAACAGCTCAGCAGAATGTTTTCTATTTGAACAAAGAGAAAATACCAGGAAAACAAATGAAGAACCAAGCCTGAGGGTCTTGTAGGACAACAACAAAAGATCCAACTTTCATAGCATTGGAGTCACAGAAGGAGATAAGAAAGAGAGTGGGGCTGAAATACTTTTGTGTTTGAAGAAATAATGCCTAAGAATCTCCCAACTTGGTGAAAGACAAACCTACACATTACAAACCTGATCAAATCCCAAACAGAACAAACCAAAAGAAATTCATCCCAAAACACATCATAATCAAACTTCCAAAAATTAAAGACATAGAAAATAATCTTGAAACTATCCAGAGAGAAATGATGCATTGCATATAAGAGAGCATCAATTCAAGCAACAACAAATTTCTCATTGAAACCAGGGAGGCCTGTGAAATGAAGTGACATAACATTTTTCAAGTGTTGGAATAAAAAGAAACTGTCAACTATAAATTCCTTCCACATATGCATTTTCTATACCATATTTGATGGCTGAAACACCACATTTCAAAAGACCAATGGATTAAAACTGGAAAAATGAATGTATGGGGTAGGAACATCATCACAGGTTGGTTTCCCTGGCCAGCTAATTCTGAAATGAAGTTCAAAGCCCTATTTCATTAGGAACCACCTGAGGAAGGATGGGGAAAGAAACAGAAAAGACCAAAGGGAGAAGTAGAGCTGCAATGCAAGCCCTCAGGGAGCTTCAGAGCTAGAAAGATCCCTCAGAGTTTTCCAGAGTTGTGCTGCGATGGCCTAATCTTTATACTTCCACATGGATCAGCCACTGGATGTGAGCTGCACTGGAAAGGGGTGTGACCTTGGACAAGGGAGCTTTCTATATAGCTCAGGCAATCCCTGAAGAGTCTGACCATTGAAGGCCGTCTGTTGACCACACTCCCAGAAGCTGGGGCAACAAGTCCCTCCTTGAAGAATGATTTGGCACATCACAGTGTCCACTGTATTACCACATGGTGGCTACAAGAGCCAGTGCCTGAAGGAATTAATTTGTTTTGTGGTCAGCAACATCCTACACCTCCAAACTATGCTGCTTGAAGGTTTTTGGAAATAGAAATGGGTGAAATTGTATGACATGATAATAAATTATTAACCCCCAAATCTTTCTAACTGAAAACCTCTCCATATACCTCTTGCTCCTTAGCCAAATTAAGTCAAGTAAGATATTAAGAGTAACCTAGAACTCTTTATTTCTTCATGATTTTAAATATTCCATTTGTAAACCAAAATGGAATTATTATTTCTGTGTCCAGTATCTTTATCAAACCTTTACTTGTACATACACAGTACCTATTACTATTAAATACCTGTCTCTAGATAGGCAAAGGACTCCAAGATCAGAAAACTATGTATGATTGATTTCTTATTCCTCAAATCAAAACAGTCCTATTTTGAAAGCAAACAAGTATATCTAAGAATTCATTTTATAAAATATGTCAAGCCACAAAACTGAAAAGCAAATCAGCTGATAAAAATACAAGTAGACACACTGCAACATTGTTTAGCTCCCAACTGTAATAAGGAAAATAGGAAGATGATAGATATATAGATAAACAGCCTCAATGCATCAATCAAGTCATCTCAACAATTCCAGTCCATTTAACAATCTTACTTATTTTTGTAAATTAACAAAATTGGAACGCTGTTGTTTAGAAAATGAAAAAGAATAGAAACAGCCAGCAAATATATTGCAGTCAAGTCATACAAGTATTGATTTGAAGAGTTGAATAAGCCAATGTTATACTTATTGACCTTCAGGGGATTTCTCTCTTGGGATGTCAAGAAATGAGGTACCCTGAGAGAGAAGAAGCTCAACTTCTTTTACCTGCAGTGAAATCATCGGCCTTATCTATCTTCTTGTCAATTCGTGTACAGATAAATTCCAGACCCCTACCTACACTTCAGGTTGTAGGTAAAAGCACCTGGAAATCTCCAAATTTGTTTTGTTTTTATGAATATAATTGGTATAATAACAGCTTTTAGCAAAAGGAAAGGGGGGGAGTATGATCTACTAATAAAAATAGCATCTGGACTTTTATTACTTTTTTTATGCTTAATGTGCCTTTGATTCTTATAATGTAGCCAAGAGTTTTCCAGCAGCTGGAAATCTTTGAAATTAAAGGATGCATGTGATTCAAAGAACAGTTATATCTCAGATCTAAGACGTAGACTGCATAGAGTTACCATATCTGTTCAGTGGCATCATATAATTATGATGTAAACCTAATATAAGTACAATGTAATTTTAGGTGACAGTCTCAAAGTCTTGCTAAAAATTATCCCAGGCACGTGTGTGACACACACACAGACACACACACAGACACACACACACACACAAGTATATATAACCACTGTAATTAAGAGCGATTCCTCTGTGCAATCCTCCTTATACACGCTTTAAAGCTGTTGGCCACAGTGGGTTCCGATTTGTGTTTGAAGTACCGCACAAGGAAGGTGGCCTGTGAAAAACGGGAAAGAAGGAGGCAAAGCAGGAAGATGGAAAAAGAGAGTAGGCATTAAGGAAAGTGACAGGAGGAAGGAGGAGAGCCTCTTCCTTCCCCAAAACACTCTTGTAGCTTGGAAAGGTCCAAGCCCCCTAACCAAACACCAGACAGAGCTTCCCAAAAGTTCCTGGCAGAGCTTTGGTGATGCCTAGGCTTGAGTGCGCCCCCCTTGGTGCCCCAGCCACCAGGGCACGCAGGACCATCCTGGAGCCTCAGCCCAGCAAACTCTTGGGTAGTTCAGGCTCCCTTCCGCGCCTGCCGCCTGCAGTCAATCACTGGGCACCGCGCGCCCATCCGTCACCTACTCCAGGGCTTCCAAGCCCTGAATCCTTCTGCCTCTCTCCATTCTCCCTTAGCCTCTCTCCTTCCTCTCCTCCCCAGTGACTTGTCAAGAGGTCCAAGGGCGGAAGCCGAAGCAGAGAAGATGAGGGCGAAAGGCTAGGGGCCGGTTGACGGATTTTCTACAAGGGGCGACAATGACGCCGTCAATACGACCATCCAGGCCCGCCGACTCCATTCCTTCTTCGCCCCCCATCAGCCCTGCAGCACCCCACACTCTCCATTGCGGCTTCAGTGTGTGATGAAGTAAGAGAATGAGGAAAAATAAACCCGCAGCCTCCTAGGCAGCCCTTACCTCAGGCTGCCCTCGCGGAAGCCGCCCTCTTCCTGCCCGAGGCGCCTCTGCTGCACAGCCGCGGCCGCAGCTCTCTGGACGCCGGGGCTCCACCCGGCGCGGGTAGACCTTGCGCTGCGAGTGAGCCTTCCGCGCTCCCGGGGGAGGGGGGACGAAAGTCTGTCCGGAGGGCGCTCTCGTGCAGCCCGGCCCGCGACCAAGAGCCTGCAGCCGCTGAGGAGAGGCCAGGAGACCCGGGAAGGGGTGCGCGGGCCGGGGGCGGCTGCGGAGCGCGCGCGCGGACGGGCCAGCGGGCTAGCCTAGGGGACCCGCGCCAGGGAGACACAGGCGCTGGCGACGCGCCCCTCAGCTCTTCTCTCCTCCTCTGGCCCTTTAAACCCCCTCTCCCTACTGTCCACCCCCGCCCCCCGGAAGAGACAGCTCGCCGATGCCACTTGGTCGGCTGCGCTGCGCTCTTCAGCCGGGTGCGGGGAATAACAATGTGACCGTATCGCACGGATGAGATGCTGTGTAGTAGGTTGTAACTGCTGAGACCACCACCTGTCAATTCTAGGGTGCAAAGCACGCCGTCCCCAGTCGTCTGGCCTCTCCCATTGCCCTCCTAGCTTATTTTCTTTCCCCACCTACCTCACAGACCTCCTGCAATATTCTATGGGCACGGTACCAGGGGAGTTTTGCAAAATAACCCTCTCTCCCAGCTGGGAGCTCACAGCATCTCCCTTACCACCATAGCTGAAGGATTACGCACAGCCCTGCGTGCCTATCTAAAGCCAGAAACCGAAAATCCCGGTTTGAACCCCACACTCGCCGGCCCCCCAGCCCCCATTCATAATCCCAGCGGCCGTCTGCCACTACACCCCTCCCCCGGCCGCCCGCGCTCTGTCCCATTCGCCCTCCCTGGAACGTGTCAGTCACTCGCTGTGCATCTGCCATGAATACAGGACGAAGGGCTCTGCAGCTACTGGCTGCACAAAGAGGGACTGGGGCACAGGGAACGCAGATCCCGGGTTGGGGGAGGCGACAGAGCCAGCCGGCCACATTACGTGGAAGGAGCCAGTGGGACCGTGGGAGTCCGCTGGTCTCCGGTTGCACAAAGGAGCTCCAGAGTGAATACGCGCAGTGCTCCTGAACCAACAGGTCACATCACATCCCAAGAGATTCTCCACCAAGACACCCCTGAAGGTGGGTCCCATAACTTGGGAATTCCTGTGATGGAGCAACAGGCACTCCGGAACCTCACTGAGCCTGCTTTAAAAGTGCAACAGGGTGGAGTCCTACGTGTGTGTGTGTGTGCGTGTGTGTAGAGTGCGAGAGGTATGCTGGAAAGCACAAGTTTCCTTTCCCCGGTTGTCCAACCCTTTCAGTCAGAGAAAAAAAGAAGGAAGCTGGCAAGGAAAAAGAGGAGGAAGATAGGCATGAAATAACTTTGCCTATCCAACTACTACACTAGCTAGAGACCAAAATGACTTTAATAGATAACATTTGCCTGTTTATAGATTTATTCCAATAAACGTCATGGCACACCTACTTTGCACTGAGCACTTTGCAGAAGCTGAGGGTGCAGAGTCGATTAGGGCATAGTCTCTGCACCCAAGGAGCTCACTGCCTAATAGGAGAACCAACTATGAAAGCCCGAGACAAACAACACAAGTATTTCACAACAGAAGCACATACCAATTGCTTAAGCAATTTTTTATATGTAAGAGAAGGAACAGGTCAGGGAATTAAATCCCATCTGAACTGTGTATTAAAGGACAAATAGGGACCTCCCAAAGAAGGGCAATAACCTAATAACCTACTATTCACCCATTCACCCAAAATAGCTTTACATGCCTATACGTTGAAAGGCATGTCTAAGAGCTTATCAGTGTGGGAACTTAATGAACTTTCCCCTTCATGGTTTTGGAGGAAACATATTCAAACACTAGCCTTTGGAGTGTAAAACACCCATTTTCCCACATCAGAGATGCTACCAAGTGTTCACTGGTTATTCTGCCTTTTTGGACCTGTTGCTTACACTGTACCATCTACCTCATCCATAACCTTGAAATTGAGCCCAAAGCTCAAATTAATAATAGTGAGGCAATAAGCACCTGAAAGGAAGCCAACAAAATCTGCAATGTAGTCATTGTTCTCACAGTTTTCATCTGTAAAATGATGACAATGTAATCTCTTTTTCTGAACTACAGTTAGGATTAATTAGTTAGATGTATTAAATATAAGGCAACCATTGCCTAAAGAGAGTGTAAGGAATCTAAATTGATCAATCTAGGGGAAAAAAAGAACCAATTTGAGCGTCATGCTGCCCCTTTTTGAATATGAGAAATTTGAAAGGTATTAATAATTACTAAGCCTCCCAAGGTTATTACATCATCTTCAGAAAAATGTGTCCAAAGAGTTGTAACTGCAAAAGAATTATTACATGGATTCCAGTAGAAAATGATGTCAGCTTTCTAAGCATCTTTCTCATCTCTTTCTAAAAATTACATCAACTAACAAAGAGAATGGAAAAGAAGTGTCAAACACCATTTTCAACAAATTTATACAGATTTTACCTACAAACTCCAAAGCGCTTCTAAAGGTTGCCAAAAGCAGCTGAGTTTGGGCAGAAGTCATGGAAAAGGCCCAGGGAGAGGCAATGGGAACCAGCAGTAAAAATATCAGAAAGTGCCAGCAAAAATATGTTTTCTGGGAAATGAGAGGTGTATCATAAAATGCAAAAGCTATGTCTCTCAAAAACTGGAGCAGAAGCAAAAGGAAGGCAAAAGAGACACATACATACGGATGATGAAAGGAAACACAGGGAGTTTCCAGAAACATGGTAGCAGCAGATCTCAGCATCAGCAAAATTTTAATGCTTGAAGATTATCAAATCACTATGAAATGTTAAAGTCCTATTCCTTCTTTGTAAAAACTGGGGAGCAGAGAACTATTGGAAAAGGATCTTCTGGACCTAATTGCCTTCAAAGTCTCGGAGGAAGTGAGTATACAAAGATGCCATAACTACTAAAAGCAGTCTGCCTGTGAGGCAACAGTAAAAATGAATCTATAATCTATTGCTGTATAACAAGCCACCCAAAACACTGGTTTAAAAAACTACCAGTGATTTGCATACAATTTAGTGAGATGAAAAATTGGGATGGGCTCAGCTGTGTGGGCTTAGTGGTTAATCTCTGCCCCATGTGGTATCAGCAGGTCTTACTCACAAATCTGGGTCTCTGAAAGAATGGCTTGTACACTTAGCGCGTTTTCCCAGGAAACTAGTCAGGCTTTTTCACATGGAGGTAGACATGTTCCCAATAACGAGAGAAATGGCGGCCTAGTGTTCATGCTCTAGTGTTCACACCCTTTGAAGGTTCAAGCTTCTGTATGTGTCATGTTTGCTAATGTCCCATTGGCTAAAGCAAGTCATGTAGCTAAGTCCAGAGTCAATGTGGGAGGATTTTATGGGCATGGGTAGATGGAGGTGTCAATTATTGGGGATCTTTAAGTGGGAGCTATTTGTTTTGAGAACAGGAAAGCCACTTTGCAACCTCCACATCAGGAACTTTCTCTGAGGACTTTGACCAGAAAAATAATTCATTCAGTAGTGAGCAGTGATAAAGAAGAAAGTGGCATAACACAGATACAGACATACTATTTTAAAATTCAGAAAATGAGCATCAAAACTTTTAATAGATGAGGGGAAAAAAGTGTTGTCACAGAGACAATTAAAATTATGACTATAAATTTTGCAATGCAAGAAAAAACTAATAATACTTTAGCATAGTATTTACTGTTGCCAGGCAATATTCTAACCACTTTATAGAGATATGAACTCAATTGATTTTCAACACAACTCTGTAAATTAGATATTATTATTATTACCATTATATAGATTTAAAGACCTAAGGGACAAGTTAAGTAACACTCAAGATCACACAGTTAGAGGAGGACCCAGTATTTAAACCCAGTTAATCTTGTTCTAGAGTCTTCGATCTTATTCATAAGCAGTGTAGTTTCTCTAAATGAAGCATATTTGTTGCTATGTTAAGAAATAAACATCATCTATTAAGGAAAACCAAAAAGCACAAATGAAGAAACTCAAGACAGAGATGAGAAGGATGAAATTAGTTGATTTTTTAATAGAAAGAAGATGAAAAGCAAACCATGACAGAAATGAAAGCAATATTGGAAGAAACACAAAAGAGGAATAAGTATTGTGGATAAGTAAGACATAGCAAACAAAATTATTTGTGTGAAACTGATAATGGTAGATGAAATACAACACACATATAATTGGAGTCTCTAAAGAAGAAAACCTTATCTGTGGAACAGAGCAAATCGTTTCAAGCAAAATTATAAAATAACTTTCTTGAAATTGATAAAAAAGACTTCAATCTACATGTACAACATAAATACCATGTAGTAGAAAAAATGATTCATGATGATTGAACAAAGAAATACACTAACAAATTATTGAATTTTATATATATGTAAGGAACCCTTGAAGCAGCAAGCAAAACAATCAATTCTTGGCGAAAGAAAAATAAATCAACCTACCCTCAGTCTTCTTGAAAGCAACATTCAAAGCCTAATGACAATGGGCTTTTGTTCCGATGACAATGGAAGAAAACTTATTACAGTCTCATGGAAAAAAAATATGATCTAAGGATTTTATATCTAGCTAGTTTTTCATCATATATAAATGTCATATTTTTAAACATTAGAACTCAAAGAATATTCCTCCCATAAGGGGATATACTAGAATAAAAATGGGAAAACTTTCTCAAAATGACTGGTGGTGAACACTGAATGTATTTTTACTATAAAACTAATACTACAAAAAAGTTTGAATGATATAGGTTTTGAAAATATAGAAATGACACAAATCACAATGTTGGGAAGGGAAAGAAAAAAGGTGGTGGTAGTTAGAATAAGTTCATTGATTGACTCACCTGTAACTGTTTAGGTTGAAAATGTCATTTAAAGTTGACATACAAGTAGTAGAGTAAGCATACATAAGAAGATGAACACTAAAAAATGCAATTTTTAAACAAAATATGGCAGCTGGTAAAATGCAGTGGAGGAAAAAGAAGAGGATACATACCAATTTATCATTGCTCATAACTAATAGTTATATCCAAAACAATAAAGAATATGAGTATTATATAAAGATGAAATTATAAAGGTAGCAGCTAGAGAGAAAATTTGCACCTTAATGCACACCTTAAATATCAGAGGCACCATAAATTCATGCACACATGTATAATCACACACGTATCTATGTATATATCAAAGAATTGAGACAAATATTTTTCAGTCAATATACATTTTAAGCTATTTTTTAAAGGATTTTCAAATTGCATTAAAACCAAAACTCCATGCTATATATAAGATACACATTGAAAAAAAAAGGTTCAGATGGTTGAAAATTAAAGGAAGAGCAAAGTTTTACCCAAATAATACCCATCCACATTCCCCCCACCCAAATACATGGCAAAGGAATAGTAATAATATAGTGGAACTCGTGACTTTAATTTCAGACAAGTTGGACTCAGAACAATCAAGTATTAAATAAAGCAAAGAAAAGCACTTTATGATATAAAAAGTAAAAATCACAGTGAAGATGTGAAATTTATAAATATCTATGAACCAAATACACAACAGAAACTTGTATATACAAGTTTTATTACAAGAGATGTAAAGACATATGGAAAGCAACAGAGCAACAATAGGACAGTTTTACTCACCTCCCTCAGTCAACTCCAGATATATCAGACTTTCTGCCTCTAAAGTAGAGATTGCATATTCTTTTAAGGGCTAATATTATATTCATAAAATTGCCATTTATTAAACCATAAAGATAAAATGCAAAATAAGAAATTAGGGACAATGCTATATGATGACAATTCCATAAAACAGAAATCAATAGAAAATCAGAAAATAAAATCTTTCCACATGAAAATTCTAAACAAAAAAACTCTCTTAAATAACTTTATGAACAAAAATTGTAAGATTTCTTGAAAATAATGAGGTATGAAAACACTACTGAAAAGAATTATGTGATACAGCTTAAGCTTAATCATGAATTATGCACCAACCAAAAGTAAGAAAACAACTATTAAACAGAAGGAAGCTAAAAGAAAAAAAATTAAACAATTTAGAAAAGTAATAAATGAGTTATGAAAGGAAGGTGATTAGAGCTAATGTGTAATTTGAAAAGCCAGCCTTTTTAATATTTAAAATAATTGTTAAATTAATCAAAAAAAATAAATACACTGTAAGAAATTAAAAGGGGTTAAACATAGAAGTAAAGAATGTTAAGGTAATTCTAAAGATTAATCTGTTATAATGTTCCTCAGTTTTTCATTTTTGCTTCCCAAGAAAATTTTAATTTAATTTTTCCCTAATGAGAGAAATTAACCATTGTAATATCAGAGATATATTGCCCCAATTGACAGTACATGCTCTACTATATGCAAATGCATTTGAAAATCTGGGTTAAATGGGTATTTTTAGTGGGAAATATAAATAACCTAAACTGACCTTAGAGGACAGAGAAAATCCAAAGGGAAAAAGTTGAGAAAATTGTCAATTCCTTGCCCTCCTCCAATGAG
>NW_016806642.1:3601377-3679919 GCF_001698545.2 Rhinopithecus bieti
ATCATAGGGAAAGATCTAAATAGAAAGAACCATAAAATTTTATTCTAGAGACATTAAAAGGCATCTGAAAATTCAATAGCCATTTTGAGAGTTTTCACTTTTAATTTAATTTTACTTTTATTGATACATAACAGATGAACATTTTTGGGGGGGTACTTGTGATAATTTAATACATTTATATAAATTGTAAAGATAAAATCAGTGTAATTGGGGTATCCATCACATTAAATGTCTTTTCTTTATGCTAGCAACATTTGATTATTCTCTTCTAGCTATTTTGAAATATGCAATAGATAACTGTAAACTATGGTCACCCTACTGATCTATCAAACACAAGGTACACAAGATTTCCTTCTTTCATCTATCAAAATGTGTATTTGTACCCATTCACCAACCTCTCTTCATTTTTCCTCTTCCCTTTCCTTGCCAGCCTCTGGTAACTACCAATCTGCTCTCTATCTCAATGAGATCCACTTTTTCAGCTCGCAAGTCCAAGTAAAAACATGCAATATTTTTCTTTCTGTGCTTGGCTTATTTCACTTAATATAATGACCTCCAGTTACATCCATGTTGCTGCAAATGACAGTATTTCCTCATTTTTATGGCTAAAAAATATGGCAATGTATATATAGACCATATTTTCTTTATTCATTCACTGATGGACACATAGTTTGATTCCGTATTTTGGCTATTCTGAATAGTACTGCAATAGACAGAGTGCAGATATCTCTTCCACATATTGATTTTGTTTTTCTTTTGGACATATACAGAGTAGTGGAGTTGCTGGATCACATGGTAGTTCTATTTTCAGTTTTTTGAGGAAGCTCCATACAGTTTTCCATAGTGGCTCTACTATTTTACATTCCCACCAATTATGTATGAAGGTTCCTCTTTCTCCATATCTTCAGTGGCATCCATTATTTCCTGCCTTTTTAATAAGAGCCATTTCAACTGGGATGAAATTACATTTCATTGTGATTTTGATTTGCATTTATCTGATGATTAGTGGTGCTGAACATTTTTTCACATGCCTGTTGGCCATTTATATGTCTACTTTTGAGAATGTGTGTTGAGCTTTTTTGCCCATTTTTAAATTGGATTATTTGGGTTTTTTGCTTTTGAGTTGTTTGAGTTCCTTACACATTCTGGTTATTAATCCCTTGTCAGATAGTTTGCAAATATTTTCTCCCATTCTATGGATTGTCTCTTCACTTTGTTGATTGTTTCCTTTTCTGCGGAAAACTGTTTTAGCTTGCTGCAATCTCATTTGTCTACTTTTATTTTGATTGCTGTGCTTTTGAGGTCTTACCCCAAAATTTTTTGCCCAGACCAATGTCCTGGAGCATTTGCCCGATAGTTTCTTCTACTAGTTTCATAGTTTCAGATCTTCAGTTTAAGTCTCTGATACATTTTGATTTTATGTTTTTATATTATGAGAAATAGAAGTCTAGTTTCACTCTTCTGCATATAGTTATTCAGTTTCATGGCACCATTTATTGAAGAAGCTGTCCTTTTCCCATTGCATGTTTTGATACCTTTGTCAAAAATGAATTTACTGTAAATATGTGGATTTATATCGGTGTTCTCTATTCGCTTCCCTTGGTCTTTGTGTCAGTTTTTATGCCAGTACCATGCTGATTTGGTTACTATAGCTTTATAGCATATTTAGAAGTCAGTGTGATGCCTCCAGCTTTGTCCTTTTTGCTCAGGATTCTTTTCACTATTTAAAGTCTTTTGTGCTTCCGTAAAAATTTTAAGGGTTTTTAAAATTTCCGTAAAGAATATCATTGACATTTTGACAGAGATTGCATTGAATCTGTAATTTGTTTTGGATAATATTATCATTTTAAATATGTTAATTATTTCAATTCATAAGCATAGAATATCTTTCCATTTTTCGTGTTCACTTCAATTTTCTTTCATCAGAATTTTATAATTTTCCTTATGTAGAATTTTTACTTCTTTGGTTACATTGATTCCTGGCCTTTTTATATTCTTTGTAGCTGTTGTAAATCGCTTCCTTGATTTATTTTGCAGATTCTTTGTTGTTGGCATATATAAATGCTGATTTTTTATGTTGATATTGCATTCCTATAATTTTACTGAACTTAATCTATCAATTCAAACAGTTTTTGATAGAGTCTTTAGATTTTTTAAGTGTAAGGTCATATCATCTGCAAACAAGGCTAATTTGAACTCTTCCTTTGCAATTTAGATGCCCTTTATTTCTTTCTCTTGCCTGATTGCTCTGGCCAGAACTCCCAGTATTATGTTGAATAAAATGATGAAAATGGGTATTCTTGTCTTGCTCCAGATCTTAGAGGAAAGGCTTTCAATTTTTCTCCATTCAGTACAATGTTAGCTGTGAATTTGTCATATACGGCCTTTATTGTGTTGAGGTATGCTCCTTCCATACCCAGTCTGTTAAGAATTTTTATTATAAAGGGGTGTTGAATTTTATCAAATGCTTTTTTAGCATCTATTGTAATTATCATATGGTTTTCGTTCTTGGTTCTGTAGATATGATGTATCACTTTTTTTTCTCTTTTGGAGTATTTGACTTGATGCTGTTATTTTTTAAAATTTCAATAGGATTTTGGGGAACAGGTGGTGTTTGGTTACATGGATAAGTTATTTAATGGTGATTTCTGAGATTTTGGTGCACCCAATACCTGAGCAGTGGACTCTATACCCAATGTGTAGTATTTTATTCTTCACCTCCCTACCATCTTCCCCCTGAGTCCCAGAAGCCTATTGTATCATTGTTATGGCTTTGTGTCCTCATAGCTTAGTTCACACTTATAAGTGAGAACATTTGATGTTTGACTTTCCATTCCTGAGTTACTTCACTTAGAATAATGGCCTCCAACTCCATGCAGGTTGCTGTGAATTATTTCATTTCTTTTTATGGCTAAGTAGCATTCCATGGAATATATATACCACATTTTCTTTATCCACTCATTGATTGATGAGCATTTGGGCTTATTCTATATTTTTACAATTGCAAATTGTGCTGCTATAAACATGCATGTGCAAATGTCTTTTTCATATAATGACTTCTTTTCCTCTGGGTAGATACTCAGTAGTGGGATTGCTGGATCACATGGTATATCTACTTTTAGTTCTTTAAGGAATCTCCATATCATTTTCCATAGTGGTTGTACTAGTTTACATTCCCATTAGCAGTGTAAACGTGCTCCCTTTTCACCACATCCATGCCAATATCTATTATTTTTTGATTATTTAATTATGGCCATTCTTGGAGGAATAAGATAGTATCACATTGTGGTTTCAATTTGCATTTTTATGATAATTAGTGATGTCGAGCATTTTTTCATTTTTTTGACCATTTGTATATTTTCTTTTGAGAATTGTCTATTAATGTTCTTAGCCTACTTTTTGATGGGATTGTTTGTTTGTTTGTTTTCTTGCTGATTTGTTTGAGTTCCTTGTAGATTCTGGATATTACTCCTTTATCGGATGCATAGTTTGCAAAGATTTTTCTCACACTTTGTGGTTATCTGTTTACTCTGCTGATTATTTCTTTTACTGCACAGAAACTTTTTAGTTCAGTTAAGTCCCATCTGTTTATCTTCATTTTTGTTGCATTTGCTTTTGGGTCCTTGGTCATGAAGTCTTTGCCTAAGCCGGTGTCTAGAAGGGTTTTTCCAATGTTATCTTCTAGAATTTTATGGTTTCAAGTCTTAAATTTAAGTCCTTGATCCATCTTGAGTTGATTTTGTGTAAGATGAGCAATGAGGATCCAGTTTCATTTTCTATATGTGGCTTGCCAGTTATTCCATCTCATTTGTTGAATAGGATGTCCATTCCCCCACTTTATGTTTTTGTTTGCCTTGTCAAAGGTCAGTTGGCTGTAAGTATTTGGCTTTATTTCCAGGTTCTATATTCTGTTCCATTGGTCTATTTGCCTATTTTTATACCAGTACCATGATGTTTTGGTGACTATAGCCTTATAGTGGAGTTTGAAGTCGGGTAATGTGATGCCTCCTGATTTGTTATATTTGCTTGGTCTTGCTTTCACTATACAGGCTCATTTTTGGTTCCATATGAATTTTAGAATTGTTTTCTCAGTAATGGTAGATGATGATGAGAACAATGACGGTATTTTGATGGGAACTGCATTGAGTTTGTAGATTACTTTTGGCAGTATGGTCATTTTTGCATTATTGATTACACCCATCCTTAAGGATGGGATATGTTTCCATTTGTTTGTGTCATCTATGATTTCTTTCAACAGTGTTTTGTAGTGTAGTTTTCTTTGTATGGATCTTTTACAGCTTTGGTTAGGTATATTCCTAGGTATTTTTGTTTTGTTTTGTTTTGTTTTGTTTTGTTGCACCTGTTGTAAAAAAAGTGTTGAGTTCTTGATTTGATTCTGAACTTGGTCGCTGTTGTGTATAGCAGAGCTGCCAATTTGTGCACATTACAGTATCCTGAAACTTTGCTGAATTCATTTATCAGTTCTAGGAGCTTTTTGGATGAGTCTTTAGGGTTTTCTAGATATACAATCATATCATCAGTGAACAGCAACAGTTTGACTTCCTCTTTTCTGATTTGGATGCCCTTTATTTCTTTCTCTAGTCTGACTGCTCTATGTAGGACTTCCAGTACTACATTGAAGAGAAGTGATGAAAGTAGGCATCTTTTCTTGTTCCAGTTCTCATTGGGAATGCTTTCAACTTTTCCCTGTTTGATATAATGTTGGCTGCGGGTTTATCATAGATGGCTTTCATTACCTTAAGGTAGGTCCCTTCGGTGCTGATTTTAGCTGAGGCTTTCAATCATAAAGGGATCCTGGATTTTGTCAAATGCTGTCTCTGTGTCTATTGAGATAATCTGTAATTTCTGTTTTTAATTATGTTTATGTGGTATATACATTTATTGACTTGCAGATGTCAAACCATCTCTGCGTCCCTGGTATGAAAGCACTTGATCATGGTGGATTATCTTTGTTATATGCTGTTGGATTTGGTTAGCTAGTATTTTGCTGAGTTGCATCTATGTTCATTAGGGATATTGGTCTGTAGTTTTTGTTGTTGTTGTTGTTGTTGTTGTTGTTGTTGTTGTTGTTGTTATGTCCTTTCCTAATGTCGATATTAGGGCAATACTGGCCTCATAGAATAGTTTAGGGAGGATTCATTCTTTATCTTTTGGAAGTGTCAATAGGATTGGTATCATTTCTTCTTTGAATTTCTGATAGAGTTCAGATATGAATCCATCTGGTCCCGGACTTTTTTTGTTGGCAATTTTTTTTTTTAATTATCATTTCAACCTCGCTGCTTGTTATTGGTCTGTCCAGAGTTTTTATTTCTTCTTGGCTTAATCTAGGAGGGTTAAATATTTCCAGGAATTTATCCATCTCCTCTAGGTTCTCTAGTTTGTGTGCATAAAGGTGTTCATAGTAGCCTTGAATACTCTTTTGTATTTCTATGGTATTGGCTCTAATATGTCCTATTTTGTTTCTAATTGAACTTATTTGGATGGTTTCTTTTCTTTTCTTGGTTTTTTGTTTCATTTATCTTTTGTACTGATCTTTTTATTTTATTTTGTTTCAATCTCATTTAGTTCTGCTCTGATCTTTATTATTTCTTTTATTCTTCTGGATTTTGGTTTGGTTTGTTCTCCTTTCTCTAGTTCCTTGAGGTGTGACCTTAGATTGTCTATTTGTGCTCTCTCAGACTTTTTAATGTAGGCATTTCTTGACTTCTGTGTGTTGAACCATCATCCTAGCATCCCTGAGATGAATCCCACTTAACCATGTTGAATGATCTTTTTCATGTGTTGTTGAATTCAGTTTGCTAGTATTTTGTTGAGGATATTTTCATCTATGTTAATAAGTGATATTGGCATGTATTTTTCTTTATGGTATACTTATTTGGTTTTAGTATCATTATCATGCTGACCTCATATAATAAGTTTGGAAGTATTCCCTCTTCTTCAATTTTTTGAAGTATTTCAGTAGAATTGGTATTACTTTTTCTTTGTTTTTTATAATTCAGCAGTGAAGCTATCAAGTCCTGGGCTGTCTTTGATGAGAGATCTTTTATTACTGACTCAAACTTGTTACTCAATATTGGTTTGTTGAGGTTTTCTGTTTATTCACTTTTCATTATTGGTAGGTTGTATATGTCCAGAAACTTATCTGTTTCCTCTAGGTTTTCCAATTAGTTGGCATATAGTTGTTTACAATAATCTTTCATATTAGATTCTTTATGTTTCTGTGGTCTTGGTTGTTATGACTCCTGTTTCATTTCTGATTTTATTTATTTGAGTCTTCTCTTTTTTCTTAATTAGTGTAGCTAAAGATTTGTTGATTTTTTCTTTTCAACCCACCTTGTCATTTTATTGATCTTCTGTATTGACTTTTTAGTCTCAATTTCATTTCTTTCTGCTCTGATCTTTATTTCTTTCCTTCTACTAATTGTAGGTTTGATTTGTTCTTGCTTTTTAAGGTCCTGGGAAGGGTGCATTGTTAGGTTGCTTATTTGAAGTCTTTCTACTTCTTTGAAGTTGCTGTTTATTGCTATAAACTTCTTTCTTAGTACTGAGTTTTCTGTATTCCATAGATTTTTGTTCATTATATTTCCATTTTTATTTGTTTCAAGAGATTTTAAATTTTCCTTCTTAATTTCTTTTTCCACTCATTGGTCATTTAGGATCATTTTGTTTAATTTCTCTTTGTGTATTTTCCAAGTTCCTCTTATTATTGATTTCTAGCTTGTTTTCATTGTGGTCAGAAAATATACTTGATTGGATTTCTACTTTTTTGAATTTGTTGAAACTTGTTTTGTGGTTTAAAACATGGTTTATTCTGGAGAGTGTTCCATGTGCTGATGAATAGAATGTGCATTCTGCGGCAGTTGGATGAAGTGTTCTGTTAGTGTTAGTTAGGCATATTTGGTCTAGTGTGCAGTTTAACGCCTATATTTCTTTGTTGATTTTCTGTCTGGATGATTGGTCTATTCCTCAAAGTGGGGTGCTGAAGTCCCCTACTATTATTGTACTTCAACCTATCTCTCCCTTTAGATTTATTAAAGTTTCCTTTACATAATTGAGAGCTCCAGTTTGGGGTACATAAATATTTATGATTGTTATATCCTCTTGCTGAATTGAGCCCTTTATCATTATATAGTTCCCTTCTTTGTCTCTTTTTACAATCTTTGATTTGTAGTCAATTTTAACTGATAGAACTCTAGTGACTCCTGCTCTTTTTTGGTTTCTAATTGTATGGAATATCTTTTTCTGCCTATTCAATTCACTTCTTAGTTTAGGTGTGTCTCTATAGGTGAAGTAAGTTTCTTGTAAACAGCATATAGTTAGTTCTTGATTCTTTATTCATTCATCTATTCTGTGCCTTTTAATTGGACAATTGAATCCATTTACTTTTGTATTTATTGATAAATGGGGACTTACCGTTACTTGCTTATTTTCCGGTTTTTCTGTAACTTCTTTCTATCTTCCTTTCTTAATGTCTCCCTTTGCGGTTAAGTGATTTTCTCTGGTAGTATGTTTTAATTCATTGCTTTATATTTTTAGTGAATCTATTATAGGTTTTAGCTTTGTGGTTACCATGAAGCTTACAAAAACATCTTACAGCTACAACAAACTATTTTAAGGAGATGACAACTTATGTTAGATCACACACAAAAAAAGAGTAGAAACAAACAATCACAGAAAAAAATTTAAAATCTCTACATTTTAACTCCCTCCCACATTTTTACTTTATGTTGTTGCAGTTTAAAATTTTATATTGCAATAACTCTTAACAGATTTCTATAGCTATTATTGTTATAGATTTATCTTTGGGGTTTCATACCATCTGCTTGAATTTTTTCCATTTTCTCTGTGGCCCCTAGGAACGTGTTCCTCATATCTGAGTTCTGGAATAATGCTAGTCGATTATCTTGATACTTTTATATTTGTTTTTGCCTTTTCCTGTGTGCGAAAGCAGAGCCTCGTAGCCTTGCTTCTGGCTGCTCCTATTTGGGAACCAGAAAACTCAAACAATAACCATTTTTTATTAAAAAAAAAAAAAAACTCCCAGTATATCTAGGTGCATATAAATCCTTGCTCAACAAGGATTCTAATTGAGCTTATTTGGATCTTTTCTAGATCTGAGATAGATAAACTTATCTACCTCAACCCAAAAGCCATATTAAAGATAAAATAGTAAAGGCATTTCCACTAAAATAAGGGAATTTTAGGATAGTCTCAAACTCCCACTGGTTTGAGGCTGGTCTCAAACTCAAAACAAAAAAAAGGAAGAAAAATGAATTAAAGATCTAACCATTTGAATTAAGAAAGTTAATCATGGTTAATTTTTGTGTCATGTCAACATAGCCACAAGATGCCCAGGTATCTAAACATTATTTCTGAAATATAATTGTATTCCTCTATAAAAAATTGTATATAACCATGATGCAAATTTCATAACTATCTTTAACATTATTCTTGCTTATAAGTTAATGCACAGAAGAAAAAGGAATGGCCAGGCTTGGTGGCTCACACCTGTAATCACAGCACTTTCAGAGGCCGAGGTGGGCCAATCATCTGAAGTTGGCAGTTTGAGACCAGCCTGAGCAACATGGAGAAACTCCATCTCTACTAAAAATACAAAATTAGCCGGGCATGGTGGTGCAAGCCTGTAATCCCAGCTACTTGGGAGGCTGAGGCAGGAGAATCACTTGAACCTGAGAGGTGGAGTTTGCAGAGAGCCAATCATGCCGTTGCACTCCAACCTGGGCAACACGAGCAAAACTCCATCTCAAAAAAAAAAAAAGAAAGAAAGAAAAATAAATTAAAGGTCTAACCATTTGAATTAAGAAGGTTAATCATGGTTAATTTTCATGTCCTGTCAATGGAGCCACAAGATGCCCAGTTATCTAGTTAAACATTATTTCTGAAATATAATTTTATTCCTCCATAAAAAAGAATGAAATTATGTCATTTGCTGCAATGTAAATAGCACTGGAGGACATTATGTTAAGTGAAATAACCCAAGGACAGAGAGACAAATTCCACATGTTCTTATTCATATGTGGGAGCTAAAAACACTTGGTTACATGGAGATAGAGAATAGAATGACAGCTACCAGAAGCTGAGAAGGGTGTGAGTCTGGTGAACAGGTACAAACTCATGTTAAATAGAAAAAATAAGTTCTAATGTTCAATAGTGGGCTAGGGTGACTATGCTGTTATTCTATATATTGTATTTTTTAAGGTGGCTTAAAGAGAGGACTTAAAATGTTACCAACACATAGAAATGATAAATATTTAAGGTGATATATACCCCTGATACCCTGATTTGGTCATTACACAATCTATGCATAAAAAAGCACATGTACTCCAAAAATGTATAAAATATTATGTATCAATAAAACGTTAAACCATTATTTGTGGGTATATCTGTTAGTGTGTTTCTGGAAGAGATTAGCATTTGAACTGGTAGACTTAGAAAGCAGATTGTCCCCTCGATATGGTGGGCATCATTCAGTCCATTGAGGACCTGATTAGAACATAAAGGCCAAAGAAGAAAGAATTATCTCTCTTGTATTGACTCCTGAAGCTGGAACATTGGTTCTTCTCCTGCCCTCAGGCTAGGAATTACACCATAGACCACCAGGTTCTCAAGTCTACACACTTGGACTAAAACTCATACCATCAGTTCCCTGCATTCCCAAGCCTTTGTACTCAATCAGCTTAGAAATATAACACCAGCTTACTGTGCCTCCAGGTTGCAGGTGGCATATTGTCAAACTTCTCAGTCTCCATAATCATGTGAGCCAATTCTTCATAATAAACATATATGTGTGCATATATGTATATAGTTTGCTGATTCTGTTTCTCTGGAAAATCTTGACTAATGCAGAAGTAAAACCTTCACTATTTGTAGAAAATACGAGAGTATCTGGAAACTCCAAGCAAATCAATTGAAAACTATTAAAAACAATAAGTATTGTGTCAATATACAGAAAAACAGCTTTTACATATACAAACAACAACCACTTAGACATAATGAATAAAATGTCTCACATTCACAACAAAAAAAACTAAAGATAAACTAAGCAGAGAATGTTTAAGACCTATAGAGTCATAATCTGCATAACAATGCTTTGATCAATGATAAATGCATATACAACAATGGTCCCATAAGATTATAATGAAGCTGCCCTTTAGAGTTATATCATTTTTAATCTTTTATACCATATTTTTACTGTACCTTTTCTATGTTTAGATACACAAATACTCTCCTTTGTGTTACAATTGTCTACAGTATTCAGTACAGTAACATGCTGTTGTAGCCTGGGAGCAAAAAGCTATACCATATAGCCTATCTGTGTAGTAGGATATACCATCTAGGTTTGCATAAGCACATTCTGTTATGTTTGCATGACAAAATCACCATACATTTCCCCAAATATAATGTTAAGTGATGCATGACTATCTATATACAGAAAATTTTGGTTGACTACTGAAGGCACAAAAGAAAACGTAAACAGAAAAACATTCCATGTTTTTTAACAGGTAGATTCAACATAATAAAGACAATAGTTGTAAATTAATTTATAAATTTAACATAATTACTCCAAAATATAACTTTTAGAATCAAAAAAGCTATTTCTAAATTTCATGCAGAAGAATAAACAAGAAAAGTTCTAGAAGAAAACATGGGCACAAATCTTAAATCCAAAAGCCATTAAAAGGAGATTGAAAATTTGACTGTGTAAGAAAAGAAAACTTCTGTATACCAGAAAGAAAAAGAAAAGAGAGAGGTTAAGCAAACAACAATAAGCAAAGTCTAAAGGAAAAGATGAATTGGGATAAATTATTTGAAAATTTAGAAGCTCCTCTCACCTTTTGCTTGGGGGGGTACAAACTGAATCAGTTTCTTTGGCAGGTAATTTAGTCATGTAGATTCCTATTGAAAATGTATGTACATTCTGACCCAGAAATCTCATTTTTATTACATTTTAATTATTATATATACTGAATATATTAAAGCAAATATACTAACAGTTACTAAAGTTTACTAATATATGAAATAATACATATGCAAATGTATTTGTTGCAACATTTTTAGGAATGACAGAAGATTGAAAATAGCTCAAGTATTTTATAACAAAGATACAGCTATACATTGGAATACTACTATGCAGCAAAAAAAAAAAAACCCTAAGAGTAATCATTCTGTGTACCAACATGGAAATTTTCCAGGATATGTTATTAAGTTTAAAAGTATATTACCTTTGGGTAACAAACAGATAAATGTAAGAATATATATTTGTCTTAGTTAAATACAAACTTTTTTAAGTCTCTGAAAGGATATCCAACAAACAAAAATGCTTAATTCTGCAGATGGAGTAGGATCTGGGACATGGGTAATAAGCTTTTCAGTGAGTTTTATAATTTTATCTATTTAAACATTTTAAAGATAAATTTAAAAATCATTAAATGTAATGTGAATTATGTGTTTCTATCTGCCATGCTGTCTTTAACATTGGGGAAAAAATTTGGTGTGCCATAGAATAATAACATTACTTTCAGTGATTTCTTTCTGTGAAAAGGTCAAACTAATTTTCACATGCAGAGTATAATCATGTTATCAACCATGATTCATATGGTTATTTCAGGAATGTAATCTTTCTTATTTATTGATTAATCATATTTTCAAGTGTCAAAAGGAATGACAACTTCTAAAGAAATGATATATTTATCCATATCCCTGTTTGAAAGTTCTTTTGTATTAGACTTTAGGCCAAGATTGGCTGACTTCAAACATAAAGTTGGGCCTAGCCATTTAATGAACTTGTAACATCTACAAATTCAGCTCTGCTGTTCTCAAACCTCAGCCCTTAAGTAGAAACAGAGCAATCCTCTGATAATGTCAACCTCAGAAGAATGTACAGCTCATCTCATAGACAGCCACCAGAGAAAATTCAAAATAAGGACCATTGTCAATCCTGGAACTGTAACAGGGTTATGCGTAGTCTGGGAAACTGTAGACTTGCTCTGGTTTCACCACTATAACCCATTCTTTGGGAGAGCAAGCATAAGTAACAATGATTAGTTTTAAGGTGAAAGAACAACTTCAAAGCAATTCAAATCTTCATGCATGTTTCCCCTACAATCTTCCTCAAAATACCTTCAGTCCCTCCTGGTTTTCTTTTTTTTTTTTTTTTTTTCTGTTGAGACGGAGTCTTGATCTGTCGCCCAAGCTAGAGTGCAGTGGCACGATCTCGGCTCACTGCAACTTCCACCTCCCAGGTTCACGCCATTCTCCTGCCTCAGCCTCCCGAGTAGCTGGGACTACAGGTGCCCACCACCACGCCCGGGTAATTTTTTTTTTTTTTTTTTTTTTTTTTTTTTTTTGTATTTTTAGTAGAGACAGGGTTTCACCGTGTTAGCCAGGATGGTCTCGATCTCCTGACCTCATGATCCACTCGTCTCGGCCTCACAGAGTGCTGGGATTACAGGCGTGAGCCACTGTACCCGGCCCCAGTCCCTCCTGGTTTTCTAAAGTGCTCATGTAGATTACCATACACAATGTTTGAAAAATCCTCTAATTTCATCTACAAGAAGACCTACAACAGTAATGTTACTAAAGTTGACAGTCTTTATTATACTGGGGTATACAGTTTTCCAAGATACACAGTTTCCTGGCAGTAGAAGTTGCCAGGATTTTGTATAGCCTTGAATATATGTAATATGTGGTCATTCACAATATGCACAATAATATGTACTCCAGAGAGCTGTTAGAAGATTGAGTAAATACATATAAAGCTCTTTAGATGAATTTGAGTCACTCTCATCCTTTCTGACTAGTGAATAGAATCAATTTGCTTGGCCACAATGAAACCAACCAAAACCCCTTTATGCTACATGTCAATAAGTTTCTATCTACAAATTTGGAGAATTCTGAACTTGATTTATTAACCAATGGCCTGATAATTGTCTGAAACTTGCATTTTCTTACAATTTTCTGATAAGTTATAGCAATGCATGTTTACCAAATGATTTGGGGTAGTAACTTCTACAAATGGCAAAGTGATGTGAAAATGTGAATTTGAGTGTAGCATATTTACCTCCAAAGGGTTCATTTACATATCACATCAACTCTGTAGGTAGAAAAGGGCAGAAAACATCTTCATTTCTGATAACATTCAGAAGTAGGCATAAGAAAGATGTATTAAAAAAAAAAAAAAAAAAACCTCATGGCCATTATAAGAATTTGTTCTCTCTTCCCCCTTTCAATCAACATTTATCAAATATATAACACATATCAAATACCTCCACGTGCTGTGAATGATACTAAGTGTTTAGAATAGTGTTGAATAGGTTGAGTACCAAGCCTGCCAAAAACTATATAAATGGTCAGAGTTAGCATCTGCCTAGTTCAAAACAGAATTTGCCAAGGGGACTTTTGGCCAAGCATCTGGGATCTACTGTCTTTTCTAAAGGAAGCACAGCTATGATTGGGGTATACCAGTTTAAGTAAGGTGCAGAGGTCCAAGAGTTAAGGTTCAGCATTAAAGTCCAGAGTTAAGGCACAGAAATGCAAGTTCAACTATGAATTAAGATATGGCAAAATCTAGCCCATGTTTCTGGTCACTGGAGCCTCATTTTCTAGAACTTTTGATGACCTGGTACAAGATTGAGTGGAGTAGCTTCCACTAGCTAGAAAGTTTCAGCCCCTGACACTCCACATTTGCTAGCACACATCTCCATCACACTGAAAGCTACCCTAAAAGTTTGGAATTCATCAATATGTAGCTGGCACATAAAGTCATAAGTTCAGATAAGTTTACCTATGTAATGGGTTTCAATTGAGAAGAGAAGAGGTGTACCCTAGAACACATCAATACTTAGAGGTTATGGAGATAAGGAGAACCCAGCAATGGAGACTGAAAATCAGGGGAAGAACTGAGAGAGAAAGTGATACTCCTAAAGTAAGTGAATAGAATGTTTAAAGAAGTAAGAAACTTACTAACAATGAAGAATTGTGATTTCATTTAAATAATATGAAGACTGAGAACTGAACATAGTTTTTGTGAATGCGGAGTTCAACTGATGACTTTTTAAGAGTCAAAGGAGTAAGGAAAAAAAAGCTTGAATAAAGTAGATTGAAGAAAGAATGGAAGAGTCAGATAAGTGGATACCATAGTTTTAGACAGGTTTTCTGGAAATATTTCTTAAATAGAAACAAAAGAATGAGACCGCAGCTGGGTGTGGCAATATTTTAAGATGGGAGATATGATAGCATGTTTGTATGCTGTGTGGTAGTAATCCAGTAGCCTGAAAAACCTGAAGAAGTCATTTGCAGGAGCAATATCATGGAGGAGAAAAGATGGATGGGATCCTGTGTACCAGCAGAGGGAGGCTTAGTCTGGGAACAAGAACAGTTCATCCGTTGAACTAGGAATAAAGTTGTGGTCTATGGATAAAATTGCAGGTAGCTGGGAAGATGTGATGGTGACATTACATTGATATGTTACAAGGTGCCTGTTTTCTTACTGAAAATAGAGGATCATAATCATCAGCACAGGGAGAAGAGAGGAGATGAAGTATAGGAAGTTTGAAGAATGAGAAAAGAAAGTGGCTTTTTTTCTTTATTTTCCTTCCTTTTAGAAAGACTGGAGATTGAATTAGCTAAGGATCAATATACGATAGGTTTGTCAGACAACACCAGGACCACCTTGAAGTTAACAGTTAAGAACAGAACAGTCAACATAATGTTTCAGTTTTCTCCAACCACATTCACCCACCCAGCTTCAGGCACCGAGGACACAATGTTGCATTATATCAGGGTTTGGATTTACCAGGTCAATGGAAGAGGTTGAGAGTATAAGACAAGGAGAGATTCTAGTAATTGACCATGGAATCCAAGCAGGCAAAGAAGTGATGAATGATATAAAGGATATAAAGGACAACAAACCATGAAATTTATAAAACAAATTATTAGAGACGAAACTTTTTTAGAAAGGGAAGCTGAATCCTGGAAACGAAGAGTAACTTGCAAGATCAATCTGGAATAAAGATTACATATAATATAAATCAGCTGAACAACAGGATACAATCCAACAGCAACAACAAAAGTTTTATAAACTCATTTCAACTAATTGTATTGCAGATGTTTTTAGGTTTGTTTTTTTTTTAAATAACAGCTTTATTAAGATATCATTTAAATACCATAAAGTTCACCCTTTTAACATACACAATTCAGTGGTTTTTAGTATATTCTAAAAGTCATATACCAATCACCACTATCTAATTCCAGAATATTTTCATCACCCCCAAAAGATATCCCATATTGATTAGCAGAAATTACTCATTATTTCCTATCTTCAACCCAGCAATTACTGCACTATTTTCTGTCTCTGGGGATTTACCAGTTCTGGACATATCGTATAAACAAAACCATATAATGTGTGGCATTTTGTGTCTGGCTTCTTTGATTTAGCATAATGTTTCTAAGGTTCATTCATACTGTAGCATATATCAGAACTTCCTTTTCTTAGAGCTGAATAATATTCCATCATATGAATATACCACATTTTATTCATCCATTCATTGGTTTATGAATATTTGGGTTGCTTTCACTTTTGGTTATTAAAATAATGCTTCTCAGAACATTCACATACAGGAATTTGTGTAGACATATTTTTTAATTTTCTTGGGTATATATCTGGGAGTGGAATTGCTGGGTTGTATGACAACATTATGTTTAACCATTTGAGGACCTGCTAAACTATTTTCTAAAGCAAATGCACAGTTTCACATTTTTATTAGTAGCGCATGACAATTCATACAGAAATGTATGAGGATTCTAGTTTCTTCATACCCTTCCAAATACTTGTTAATTGTCATTTTTATTGTAGTCTCCTATAATGTGTAAAGTGGTATCTCTTTGTGGTTTTAATTAGTATTTCCTGAAAGACTAAGTATGTTGAGCATCTTTTCTTGTGCTTATGGGCCATTTGTTTATCTCCTTTGGAAAATGTCTATTCAAAACCTTTGTCCATTTTTAATTGAGTTTTTTTGAATCGTTGAGTTGTAAGAGATTTTAATATATTCAATGTGTAGTTTCCATAGCCAATATATGACTTGAAGATATTTCCTCCCATTCTGTGAGTTGTCTTTTCACTTTCCTTATGTCCTTTAAAGAACAAAAGCTTTTCATTTTTATGATGTCCAATTTATCTATTTTTTCATTTGTTGTTTATACTGTTGGTGTCATATGTGAGAAATTGTTGCCAATCCAAAGGCACAAAGGTTTACTCTGGTTTTCTTCTAACAATTTTATAGTTTTAGCTATATGTTAAGGTTTACTTATGTTTAGATTTCTAATCCATTTTGAGTTCATTTTTGTATATGGTATGAGGTATGGGTTCAACTTTATTCTGTCCCAGTGGATATATAGTTATGCCACGATCATTTGTTGAAGGGACTATTCTTTCTTCATTTGTCTTGTCCTCTTTATCAAAAAATAAATTGTTCATAAATGTAAGGAGTTAGTTCTTGAATCGCAAACCTATTCCATTGATGGATATTTCTACCCTTTCACCAGTACCGCACTATCTTGATTACTGTAGCTTTGTAGTAAGGTTTGAAATTGGAAAGTGTGAGTCCTCCAACTTTGTTTTATTTCAAGATTATTTTGTCTATTCTGTGTTCCTTGCATTTCCATGAATTTTAGGATCAGCTTGTCAATTTCTGCCCGAAAAACAGGTAGAATTTTATTAGACATTGCATTAAATCTGTTTATCACTTTGGGGAATATTGCTATCTTAACAATACTGAGTTTTCCAAAGCATAAATATGGGGTGTATGTCCATCTATTTAGGTCTACTTTAATTTGTTTCAACAATGTTTTGTAGTCTTCAGTGTATGGCTCCTGTACTTCTTTTGTTAAACTTATTTCTAGGAATTTTATTCTCTTTCTAAGAATACAGTTTCTCTTTATGTTATCTTAAATTGAATTGTTTACTGAATTTTATTTTTGGATATTTTATTGCAAGAGTATAAAAACACAATTGATTTACTTACATTGATCTTCCATGCTGCAACCTTACTGAACTCATTTATTGCATCTAATAATTCTCTAGTGGGTTAGTTAGGGTTTTCTATAAACAATATAATGTCATCTGTAAATAGAAATAGTGATCGCCATTCTTACCCAACTAACAGAGGAACAGAAAACCAAATACCACCTATTCTCACTTATGAGTGAGAGCTAAATGATAAGAACACATGAACACATAGAGGGGAAAACACACACTGGGGCCTACGGGAGGGCGGCAGGTGGGAGGAGAAAGAGGATCAGGAAAAGTAATTAATGGGTGGTAGGCCTAATACCTGGGTGATGAAATAATCTGTACAACAAACCCCCATGACGCATGCTTACCTGTGTCACGAACCTTCACATGTATCCCTGAACTTAAAATAAAAGTTTTAAAAAAAGATTATTCTTAGCATGATGCATGGGACATGCTGAGTTGCTCTCAGAATATTAGTAGTCATCCTTATGGTTATTGGAGTGATGCTAAGAAATGTGCAGTACTGTCTGGGGGTGGTGAGCTTTGGCTCATTTTGAACTGCACTATTATTCAAGAAAAAGAAAAGATAGCTCTACTTCTTTCTTTCCAATCTGGATGCATTTTATTTCTCTCAAATAGCAAATGGAAAGGGTCCAGGCTTTCACCGTTAAGTATGATGTCAGCTGTGGGTATTTCATAGATGACCTTAATGAAGTTGAGGAAATTCCTTTCTAATCCAAGTTTATTTAGTGTTTTTTAACTTGAAAGGATGTTGTGTGTTGTCAAATTCTTTTTCTGTGCCTATTGAGATGATCATGTGATTTTTGTCCTTTATTCCATTAATACAGTGTATTACATGGATTGATTATCATAAGTTAAATCAGTCTTGCATTTCTGGGATGAATCCCACTGGTAATTGTGCATAATTTTTTTATATGTTGATGTATTCAGTCTGCTAGTATTTTGTTGAAGAATTTTGCACCTATTTCAAAAGGAATGTTGATCTGTAGTTTTCTTTTCTTGTGATGCCTTTGTCTGATTTTGGTATCAGGATAATAATGCCCTCGTAGAATAATTTTGGAAGTGTTCCCTCCTTTTCTATTTTTTTTTTTTTTCAATAGTATGAAAGACTGTTGTTAATTCTGCTTAAAATAGTAGTGAATTTGTCTGTGAAGCCATTTGGACCTGTGCTTTTCTTTGTGGGAAGTTTTTGACTGCTAACAAAATATCTTCACTTATTATAAGTATATTTGGTTGCTTGTTTTTTTGGTTTTTTGGTTTCAGTTTTGATACAGGGTCTCGCTCTGTTACCTAGGCTGGAGTGCAATGGCATGATCACAGCTCTTTGCAGCCTTGATATCCCAACTTCAAGTGATCCTCCTGCCTCAGCCTACAGAGTAGCTCGAGCTACTGGTTCACACCACCACACACATCTCATTTTCAAATTATTTTTGCTAGAGACAAGTCTCACTATATTGCTGTGGCTAGTCTCATATTTCCTGGCTCAATTGATCCTCCCACCTCAGCCTCCCTGAGTGCTGGGACTATAGGTGTAGGCCACAGTACCTGGCCTAGATTTTTCATTTCATTTCTATTTCAGTTTTAGGAACTCAAAGATTTTGTCTTTCTGAGAATTCTTTCTAGAAGTTTGTTCATTTCATCTAGGTTATCTAATTTGTTGACAAAGAATTTTGATGATAATTTTCATATTTCTTTATAATCCTTTTTTATTTCTATAAGGTAGGTAGTCATATCATTTTTGCATTACTGATTTTAGTAATTTGATTTTCTCTCTTGTTTTCTAGGTCAGCCCAGGTTTTTCACTATTCTTGATTATTTTCAAAGAATTGACTTTTATTTTTCTAACTTTCCCTATTTTTTCTACTATTTATTCCATTATTTCCACTAGTCTTTATTATTTCCTTTCATCTGCTTTATTTGGATTTATTTTGCTCTTCTTTTTCTAGTTTCTTAAGGTAACAAGTTACCTTAACTGTACTGGAGATCTTTCTCCTTTTTAATATAGATGTTCATAATCATAAATTTCCATTGAAGTATTACTTTACCTGTATCTCCTAAGTTTTGGGATGTTGTGTTTTTATTTTCATTTATCTCAGTTTATTTTCTAACTTACCTTTGTGAGTTCTCCTTGTGAGTTCTTCTGTTAGTTATTTTTTTGTAAATACCCTAAGTTTATTTCTGTTCCTGATTTCTAATTTCATTCCATTATGGACAGTAAACATAATTATGGTCAGTGAACATATTTTGTATGATTTCAATCTTTTTAAATTTATTGAGGTTTATTTTACAGCCTATTAATAAATTGTCTATGCTGGACAGTGTTTAATGCGCAGTTGTGAAAAATGTGTATTCTACTGTTGGTGGAGTGTCCTATAGATGTTAGTTCTTAATATGGTTTGGCTGTGTCCCTACCCAAATCTCATCTTGAATTGTAGTCTCCATAATCCCTATGTGTCATGGGCGGGACCTGGTAGGAGACAATTGAATAATGGGGGTGGTTACCCCCATGCTCTTCTCATGATGGTGAGTTCTCATGAGATCTGATGGTTTTATAAGGGGTTTTTCCCCCTTTACTCGGCACTTCTCCTCCCTGCTGCCATGTGAAGAATGATGTGTTTGCTTCCCCTTTTGCCATGATTGTAAGTTTCCTGAGGCCTCCACAACCCTGGGGAACTGTAAGTCAATTAAACTTCTTTCCTTTATAAATTACCCAGTCTTGAACAATTCTTTACAGCAGCATGAGAACGGACTAATACAGTTCAAGTTTGTTGCTAAGTCTGCTATTTCTTTATTGATCTGCCTAACTGTACTATCCACTATTGAAAGAGGGGTATTGAGGTCTCCATTATTGTTGAATTATCTATTTCTCCCTTCAATTCTGTCAGTTCTTGCTTCACATATTTGGAGACTCTGTTATTAGGTACACATATGTTTATAATTGTATATCTCCCTGATGGATTGACCCTTTTATCATCATAAACCCCTTAGAGTTTTTTAGTAACAACTTTGGTCTTAAAGCCTACTTTCCCTGGTAGTAGCATAGGAAAACCAGCTCTCTTTTGATACTGTTCAAATCTACAATGAACTGAATTTTGTACCTCAGAATTCATATATTGAACCCTAATCTCCAATGTTACTGTATCTGTAGATTGAACCATTGGGAGATAATTAAGGTTAAATGAGACAGATTCTAAGAATGGAGCTTTACATTGAACTTCCATATGGGGAAAATAGTAACAATTCTCTGGATATGAGACTTGGGGCAGCTCAAAATCCAATCTAGACCCTTCAGTAACTACTACCAGGCCCCTGGTTTTACAATAACTGCAGTCATAGAGTTCTTGATTTTCAAGGGAAGGCTACCATGGAGATGGGGAAAGAGAGATTTCATTTGGGCAAGTTAAAAGCCTCAATTCTTATCAGGATTTAGCACTAGATTTCAAAAATTTGGCGTTAAAACATATTTAGCAATATGACATATTATAATACCAAATATATCTTATAACCTCTATTATTATTACCAGCATTAAAGTATAATTTTCGAAAGGTTGGAAAAACTTGTATTTTCATACAAATATAAAGTGAACATGTGTCAAATATGTAATTTAATTTAAATATTACATTAATAAGGAAACTGGACAGAAATCTATAAATTAGTCTCTGGCACCAAAAAAGTTGTAAAATACCCTAGTCAAAGAAAGTCAAGCCCAACATTACACTGAAAGTACACCCAGTGATGTCTTTTGTGTATTCCCAAACTCTGAATAATTTTTCTGTTAATCTCTCTCTTTGGTATTATCTCCAAATATTAATAATCACAAAATGGCTGGCCTTACTAAGGTTTAGACCAACAAGAATTTTAATAGTGACACAGACCTCTTTGAGTTTACTCTGCAAATCTAGAGCCACCCAGCATCAAGCAACTACAAATGCAAGGTAATTGATTTGCATCTGGAGATTTTCATAAAGAATCTTGGATTTAATTGTTAAGTCTCTATTATTTGCCCTTCTATCCTGAGCCTAGCAAACCAGAATACATTCTTCACCAGATTCTACCTACAGTACCTATAAATTTGAATGAATGTTTCTCTTTTTGAGCCTCCCAAGATTTGCTCCGGAGTGGCCTGCCAAGGAGCATCCTTCTTTATCACCTGAGATAAGAATATTCTATGCCAGGCCCCATGCCAGTTTTCTTATAAGGACTGTGTACTCATAGGCTCCTCCTATAAAATCAATCCTTGCTGTTTATAAGTGGGCTTGTCATACCTGGTTAAATGAGATTTATTGTTAAGTGTGGCACTCCAGGTACAGATTTGTTTGCAGAATTGATTTGGCAATTATGTATTGGTAGAAAAGAAAACAGGTTTCGTGGTTTGGCTCTGTGTCCCCACCCAAATCTCATCTCAAACTGTAATCCCCACATGTCGAGGGAGGCAGTTGGATCATGGGGCAGTTTCCCCCACACTGTTCTCTTAATAGTGAGTGAGTTCTCACAGAATCTGATGGTTGTATTAGGGGATCTTCTCCATTTCACCCTCTCTTTCTCTCTTCCGCCGTCATGTAAGAAGGTGCCTGCTTCCCCTTCACCTTCCACCATAATTGTAAGTTTTTTGAGGCCTCCCTAGTCATGCAAAACTGTGAGTCAATTAAACTTCCTTTCTTTATAAATTACCCAGTCTCAGGCATTTCTTCATAGCATAAAAAAATTGACTAATACAAGGTATATATATAAACTATAGGCTGGGCATGGTGCTCATGCCTCTAATCCCAGCACTTTAGGAGGCCAAGGTGGGTGGGTCACTTGAGGCCAGGAGTTCAGGAACCAGCCTGGCCAACATGGCAAAACTCTGTCTCTATTAAAAATACAAAAATTAGTCAAGTGTGGTGACTCATGCCTGTAATCCCCAGCTACTCAGGAGGCTGAGGCCAAAGAATCGGTTGAGCCCTGGAGGTGGAGGTTGCAGTGAGCCAATATTGTGCCACTGCACTCCAGCCTGGGTTACAGAATGAGACTTCGTAAAAAAAAAAAAAAAAAAAAAAAAAAAATATATATATTACTACCTATAATACATATATGAATAAACTCTACACACATTAACTAAGAGTTAGGATTTAAACAACTCAAACACGATATATTATAACTCCATTGCCATGAAAAGTAAATAAGATTCAGTATTCGGAATTCCAAAGGGGTCAGTGAACTCCAAATACCATTTCTTAATGTTTCATTTCAGTTTTTGAAAGCATAATCTACCAAATGGGATTAGACAGAAATGGCTTAAGATGAAGGAAAATGGACTTCCTCATATATGCATGAAAATACATTTCAGGTAATATCAAAAATAACCACCACCCCCCACCACCCCAGAAAATCAATTCTATTTCTCTCATTATTGATGTGGTTCTTGCTTCAGAAGTCAGATTTTAGAAAAGTACATTGACTTTCAGTCTGGAAAAAGTGCTGAAAATCCTGACTCAGTGCACTGGTACAATCTGAAAATTGTCTAAGCAGGGTCAGTTGAAGACCTGCATCAGTGTTACCAGGAAGTGCAGGAATATTCGGTTCTTAGTCTTACTTGGAGAAAGAATTTTGCCAAGCCACTGATTTAGCCTAAAAAGAGAATGTATTCAAGGAAAATAGAAAGCAAAGCGTTTATTTAGAGAGACAGTACACTCTGAAAAGGTGAGGCAGAGTGGACTGCTGAAGGGAGTGGGCCTGCAGCAGCCTGAGTCCTGCTGGTGGGTTTTGATGCTGTAGGATTTCTTCTTGAGATTCCTGCCTCTGTTTCAAGTCTCTCCCTGTTTCCTATCTTGAGTTTTCCCATTCCTGCCTTAAGCCCCTCCTTCTCCCTGCCTAGGGGAGACCTTAGGCAGGGAGACCTTGTGGGACCCTTCCTTCCTATTAGTTGGTGCACATGCGTGGGCCCACTTTTGGATACAAATTGCGCCTTAGTATCTCTTAGGAATTTCTTCTTTGCCCTCTTCCCCTTATCAGCATGCATCTAGCTACATTCTGACAGGTTAACCTGCAAAGTGAATGATGACTGAGCATCTTAAGGGACGTTTCTTTCTGCATTGGTATTTCCCTTTTCTTAGGGGCTCCCCTCTCAGCTCATGTTTGGCTCTCTGCCTACTCTAACACCAAGAGTTTGTCTTTTGAGGCACCCAATAATTCAGAGTATCTGGTAAAGTTTTTTCTGCAAGGGTCTGAGTCAGTCCATCTACGTTGAAAATACAAACTATAGCCTGAAGCTATAGCCTGTTCTTCAAGCAAGTGTTAGAGGGAAGCAGAAACTTGTTTGAGAGTGAGTCTGAGTAGCTGTGATTATTTTAATCTAGTGACCAATAACATCAGTGTGGAGGAGAGTACAAGTTTCCATTGATGTGCAGCACATTACTATATCCTAAGAAGCTGATAACTGTTTCCCTTGAGGGTAAAACCTTATTATGGATTACTAAAGCACTGAAAAATCTTCATGGCCTTCCCATAAAGTGTACAATTTGTGAAACATCTGTATGGACAGCATATTTCCTACACAAACGTAACCTCAGACAGAGTGGACATCTTTTCTGATTTGACTATTCTTCCTATACAGCTTTTATAATAATGTTAATCTAATTAAAAAATACGGAGCACACCAAACAAATATAATTATTTTAGCACACTTTTTTATAAGGCACAAAAATAATTATTGCAAATTTCCAGGGGCTTTGTATGAAATTTCAAAAATAACCTCCAGTGTGAAAAAATATCATGAAATTTTACTTTATTTTTTCTTAATTTGAAATCCGGTGTTGATAAAGGCAAAAAGTATTTTAAAATATGGCAGTTTGATTAATATTGGATTGTGGATCTCTGAGAAATAACACTTGGTTATCTACTTAGCCAAGGTGACAATAAAATATATTCAAATGGACATAAAAGCATATTATGGAAATTCAGCTCTTTGTAAGTGAGGAGATATTCTTCCTTTAAAAAAGTACATTACAAAGCTAATCAAAAACAGAGCTTATTCTGATGAGTTATGGAATGTCTTGGGTAGATTACATGGAAGGTAAAGCTCTGACACCAATTTTTTATCTTACCAAAGAGATAACCATATTCTAGTTTTACATTAATAAATTTGGCAGTAAAAGTTTTGTGAGTTCCTTTTTTTCTCCTTAAATCAGCTTGTCCATGAAAATTGTATGAACTTTGCCAAATTTAACAAATTTTACAGGTCCTTTACAGACTTAAAAGTATTATAGTGTGGCTCAACAGAGCAGGCCTGTAGTCCTAGCTCCTAAAGAGGCTGAGACAAGAGAGTTGCAAGATGCCAGGAGTTCTAGGCTGCAGTGTGCTATTCCAATCTGTTGTCTACACTAAGTTCAGCATCAATATGGTGACCTTCCAGGAGCAGAGGACCAGCAAGTTGCCTAAGGAGGGGTGAATTGGCCCAGGGTAGAAACAGAGCAGGTCGAAACTCCCATGCTTGAGGTGGGATCACTCCTATGAATGGCCACTGCATTCCAGCCTGGACAGTATAACAAGACCTCATCTCTTCAAAAAAAAAAAAAAAGTGTTATAGACCAAAGCAGATAAATTTACCCCTTTCAATCCTCTCAGCATTTGTCTTCTCCTTCAACCCTTATCTTTCACTTTGCTCTTTCATGTTCTAGAACAGAGCGGCCCTTTAAAACAAAGGCACTCTCCTTTTCTATGAAAATATAATTATATACCCAGTTATAGTTCTCCTAACATAGCCTCAACCATCCAAATTAATTATAACTTTTAATTAATGTAACAATTCTGTTTTACAGAAAGAACCAAAAGGTAGTTAATCTGTCATTAACTTTAACAGACAAGCAAATCTCATGCATACTAATAACTTAATACTTCACAACAACACACCTCTTTTTTATCCCTTTCTTACCTTAATAATGAAGCAAAAACGAACATGTTCATCAACATACCCCAAAGACACATCTACTCTATAGAGTATAGTAAAATCAGAAGCAAAAGTTAATAAACTTACAATTATGCTTAATGATCAAGGGTTCAGTAGTCCATCTTAATTGTACAGTATCCAGCTATTCAAAGATTATTCAAAAGGTAATTCAATTTAACATTAGTACAAGTAGCTGAATTACCTAAGGATTTTGGAAATCATATTTAAGTTGACACACTCTAAAACATGACTACTATTATAAAAGTGTTTGTTGGAATTATTATTCAATTCAGTTTAACACAAATTTGCACTATTCATAATCTTAATCAGTACACAGGATTAATGTTAATTATTTGGTCAGGAAGCCAATATAACAAGAAGGCTTAGAAGTTCATCTGAACATGTCTTTTCATGAGAAAAAAAACACAACCCTTTTTTTATTTTTTTGAGTATGCTTATTTCACATTCCATCATGAATAACTCAAGAAAAAACCAAAAAGCTATGATTGATTTTTAAGCCAGAATTATTAATTCAGTCTGATTTGTCCAAATACCAATCATAATTATAGAAACTTAGACTTTATTTAAAAAATGATTTTGAGTTAGCAGCTTATGTAAGGATATTCTTTCCTTAAAAGTCTAGCACATTTAAAATAATTAGAAGCTTCGTCTCTTTATTTTTGCAAATTTAGTAAATATTGTATTTTTATAACCACTTATTTATCTATTAAACCAATCAGAAAAAAATTTCCAGTAATTTCAGAAACATAATCTAATGTGTTAACACTTTCCAGAGTTAGAAAAACATTTCACACACAATGAGAGGTAAAGGCTTTTCTGATCACAGTTACACAGGTTTTAGCTTGTTTTACAAATCAGTCACAGATACGCAGATATGAAGTGAACACATGAGCAGAAAAACACAAACGGCTTTTATTCTGTTCTTGCACCACAACAACAATCAATCAACAATCAATCTTCTATGACTAAATGGTGGGGGGGGGGCGTCCCCCACATACCTATCAGCAGACACCACCTGGGTGTCCTCTAACTCAATTCTGATGCTTTCTACTTGGAGATAGCCGCAGATTTCACAGGTTGAGAGCTCAGTTTCCCAAGGCTTCCACCCCCTTCAGACACCAGTTGTAAGTTCCAGCCTCTGGGACTTCTGACTGGCCCACTTCAAGTTGGGGTTCTCACAACTCCCTCTTTGGGTGCAATTAATTTGCTAGGGTGGCTCACAGAACTTAGGGAAACTTACTTATATGTATCGGTTTATTATAAAGGATATTACAAAGGTTACAGATAAAAAGATCCCTAGGGCCAGGTATGGGGGAAGGGGCAAGAGGTGTGGAACTTCCATGCTCTCCTTGGGCATACCACCCTCCGGCAACCTCCACGTGTTCAACTACCTGAAAGCTTTCAAATTTTTGGTTTTTTGGGGGGGTATATGGAGGATTCATTATGTAGGCATGACTGATTAAACCATCAGCCATTAGTGTCAACAAACGTTCAGCCCCTCTCTCCTTCCTGGAGGCTGGGATGTGGGCTGAAAGTCCCAACCCTGTAATCCTGCCTTGGTCTTTTTGGTGACCAGTCTCCATACTGAAGCTATTTACAGGCTGCCAGTTATCAGTCAAAAATTTAGCATACAAAAAGATATCATTTTGGAGTTTCTACAGCTTTTATGAGGTGTATGCCTGGAAATGGGGTCAAAGACCAAATATATTTTACAAAATATCACAGCATAATAATAAAAAAACTCATGAGTCTAGAGCTCAAACAACTTTTTTTTTCCTTAGTGGGCAAAAAATTTTTAATTGATTTGCGCTCATGAATACACACAAACAAAATGGACGAACAAACTGGATTCTGTTTTCCCCCACCCAGCAAACGATGGATTTCCATCTTCCTTCCACAGTGTCAACTGAAAAATCATGATTTTCATAGACTTGGAGAGTGAGAGACAGGACTAGCTGGATTTCCTGCCCGACTAAAAATCCCTAAGCCTAGCTGGGAAGGTGACTGCATCCACCTTGGAACACACGGCTTGCAACTTAGCCCACACCCAACCAATCAGAGAGCTCACTAAAATGCTAATTAGGCAAAAACAGGAGGTAAAGAAGTAGCCAATCATCTATTGCCTGAGAGCACAGCGGGAGGGACAAGGATCAGGATATAAACCCAGGCATTCCAGCTGGCAAGGGCAACCCCCTTCAGGTCCCCTCCCCTTATATGGGAGCTCTGTTTTCACTTATTTTACTCTATAAATCTTGCAACTGCATTCTTCTGGTCCCTGTTTTGTTAGGGCTCAAGCTGAGCTTTAGCTGGCCATCCACCACTACTGTTTGCTGCAGTCACAGACCTGCCACTGACTTCCATCCCTCCAGATCGGGCAGGGTGTCCCTGTGCTCCTGATCCAGTGAGGCACTCATTGCCACTCCCCATTCAGCTAAAGACTTGCCATTGCTCCTGCACAGCTAAGTCCCTGGGTTCGTCCTGATCGAGCTGAACACTAGTCACTGGGTTCCATGGTTCTGTTCCGTGACCCACAGCTTCTTATAGAGCTGTAACACTCACAGCATGGCCCAAGATTCCATTCCTTGGAATCTGTGAGGCCAAGAACCCCAGGTCAGAGAACACGAGACTTGCCACCATCTTGGAAGTGGCCCGGCACCATTTTGGAAGCAGCCTGCCACCATCTTGAGAGCTCTGGGAACAAGGACTCATGGTAACAAGAGGAGAGCTTTATTTCTTATAAAGGGTTGCAGCCTGCAGAGTGGCCATCCTGACAGACTGGGAAGAGTACTCTCCAGCAGAGACTGAGAGCAGGCACTTTGAAGGAGGGAAGGTGAAACAGGAATTTATGCTGAATGGATTGGCGAAGTATACATACTCAGCAGGTTATAGGAGAAGCTATGAATATTCATGAATAGGGGGACACGCAATTGTGTAGTGAGCAAATATACATGTTACATATGTCCCTTGTTTTCTTTAGGGTGGAAACCTTACATTTAAATGCATTACAATTAGGCCCTGTGTATTAAGAGGTGAAGCAGAGGACACAAAGACATTCAGTGCTCAGCCTCTGTAAATAGGGAAGAACCAGTCCATGGCTGGTGATCTCTTATCAGGACAAAGTTACTGAAATCAGTCTCTTGCCCAATCAAAGCTATATGTATAGCCTGTTGAACAAAGANATTTTTAAGCCAGAATTATTAATTCAGTCTGATTTGTCCAAATACCAATCATAATTATAGAAACTTAGACTTTATTTAAAAAATGATTTTGAGTTAGCAGCTTATGTAAGGATATTCTTTCCTTAAAAGTCTAGCACATTTAAAATAATTAGAAGCTTCGTCTCTTTATTTTGCAAATTTAGTAAATATTGTATTTTATAACCACTTATTTATCTATTAAACCAATCAGAAAAAAATTTCCAGTAATTTCAGAAACATAATCTAATGTGTTAACACTTTCCAGAGTTAGAAAACATTTCACACACAATGAGAGGTAAAGGCTTTTCTGATCACAGTTACACAGGTTTTAGCTTGTTTTACAAATCAGTCACAGATACGCAGATATGAAGTGAACACATGAGCAGAAAACACAAACGGCTTTTATTCTGTTCTTGCACCACAACAACAATCAATCAACAATCAATCTTCTATGACTAAATGGTGGGGGGGGGGCGTCCCCACATACCTATCAGCAGACACCACCTGGGTGTCCTCTAACTCAATTCTGATGCTTTCTACTTGGAGATAGCCGCAGATTTCACAGGTTGAGAGCTCAGTTTCCCAAGGCTTCCACCCCTTCAGACACCAGTTGTAAGTTCCAGCCTCTGGGACTTCTGACTGGCCCACTTCAAGTTGGGGTTCTCACAACTCCCTCTTTGGGTGCAATTAATTTGCTAGGGTGGCTCACAGAACTTAGGGAAACTTACTTATATGTATCGGTTTATTATAAAGGATATTACAAAGGTTACAGATAAAAGATCCCTAGGGCCAGGTATGGGGAAGGGGCAAGAGGTGTGGAACTTCCATGCTCTCCTTGGGCATACCACCCTCCGGCAACCTCCACGTGTTCAACTACCTGAAAGCTTTCAAATTTTGGTTTTTTGGGGGGGTATATGGAGGATTCATTATGTAGGCATGACTGATTAAACCATCAGCCATTAGTGTCAACAAACGTTCAGCCCCTCTCTCCTTCCTGGAGGCTGGGATGTGGGCTGAAAGTCCCAACCCTGTAATCCTGCCTTGGTCTTTTGGTGACCAGTCTCCATACTGAAGCTATTTACAGGCTGCCAGTTATCAGTCAAAATTTAGCATACAAAAGATATCATTTTGGAGTTTCTACAGCTTTTATGAGGTGTATGCCTGGAAATGGGGTCAAAGACCAAATATATTTTACAAAATATCACAGCATAATAATAAAAAAACTCATGAGTCTAGAGCTCAAACAACTTTTTTTTTCCTTAGTGGGCAAAAAATTTTAATTGATTTGCGCTCATGAATACACACAAACAAAATGGACGAACAAACTGGATTCTGTTTTCCCCACCCAGCAAACGATGGATTTCCATCTTCCTTCCACAGTGTCAACTGAAAATCATGATTTTCATAGACTTGGAGAGTGAGAGACAGGACTAGCTGGATTTCCTGCCCGACTAAAATCCCTAAGCCTAGCTGGGAAGGTGACTGCATCCACCTTGGAACACACGGCTTGCAACTTAGCCCACACCCAACCAATCAGAGAGCTCACTAAAATGCTAATTAGGCAAAACAGGAGGTAAAGAAGTAGCCAATCATCTATTGCCTGAGAGCACAGCGGGAGGGACAAGGATCAGGATATAAACCCAGGCATTCCAGCTGGCAAGGGCAACCCCTTCAGGTCCCCTCCCCTTATATGGGAGCTCTGTTTTCACTTATTTTACTCTATAAATCTTGCAACTGCATTCTTCTGGTCCCTGTTTTGTTAGGGCTCAAGCTGAGCTTTAGCTGGCCATCCACCACTACTGTTTGCTGCAGTCACAGACCTGCCACTGACTTCCATCCCTCCAGATCGGGCAGGGTGTCCCTGTGCTCCTGATCCAGTGAGGCACTCATTGCCACTCCCCATTCAGCTAAAGACTTGCCATTGCTCCTGCACAGCTAAGTCCCTGGGTTCGTCCTGATCGAGCTGAACACTAGTCACTGGGTTCCATGGTTCTGTTCCGTGACCCACAGCTTCTTATAGAGCTGTAACACTCACAGCATGGCCCAAGATTCCATTCCTTGGAATCTGTGAGGCCAAGAACCCCAGGTCAGAGAACACGAGACTTGCCACCATCTTGGAAGTGGCCCGGCACCATTTTGGAAGCAGCCTGCCACCATCTTGAGAGCTCTGGGAACAAGGACTCATGGTAACAAGAGGAGAGCTTTATTTCTTATAAAGGGTTGCAGCCTGCAGAGTGGCCATCCTGACAGACTGGGAAGAGTACTCTCCAGCAGAGACTGAGAGCAGGCACTTTGAAGGAGGGAAGGTGAAACAGGAATTTATGCTGAATGGATTGGCGAAGTATACATACTCAGCAGGTTATAGGAGAAGCTATGAATATTCATGAATAGGGGACACGCAATTGTGTAGTGAGCAAATATACATGTTACATATGTCCCTTGTTTTCTTTAGGGTGGAAACCTTACATTTAAATGCATTACAATTAGGCCCTGTGTATTAAGAGGTGAAGCAGAGGACACAAAGACATTCAGTGCTCAGCCTCTGTAAATAGGGAAGAACCAGTCCATGGCTGGTGATCTCTTATCAGGACAAAGTTACTGAAATCAGTCTCTTGCCCAATCAAAGCTATATGTATAGCCTGTTGAACAAAGAAGTCAGCTTGTTGAACCAAGAGGCAGTAGGTGAGCCACAGTTGTTTCCGTATTGCTTATCTCAAAGCCAGTGCTTATGTAGCTGCTGAAGAAAAAGAACCTTGTGATACTTAGAATATAGTTTATTCCTCATGTATAAAGGTGCATAACTTAACCCTTGCCTGGCATGGGCTCAGCTCTTGTTTATAATTTGGTATCTTATTGCCACGGGGTCCATTCCATCAGTCTAATGATCTTTATTTTAACAACAGCAGTTACCAAATTGTCAGATCATAAAGCCAAATTCACAGTTTTAATTGCCACTCAGAGGGAATAACATGCTGGCCATGAGAAAATCAGGGAAGTAACAGGGAATGAAACTAGAGGGAAAAAGAGAGTCAGAAACGTTTGAAGTTCTCCTATCACTTGAAATTCACACTGGGAGCCAAGAAAACATGTACCTGGGCTTAGTAGCCCATGAGGTATACAACAGATAGCACAATTTACTTATCTCTGTTAGGTGAGTTTTATTTAGCACATCAATGGATGACTGCCAAAACTGTTAAAGAATAATCCCCAAGGCCAGGCACAATGGTTTACGCCTGTAATCCCAGCACTTTGGAGGCTGAGGCAGGCAAATCACCTGAGCCCAGGAGTTTGAGACCAGCCTGGGTGACATGGCAAAACCCCATCTGTACTAAAAATACAAAAATTAACCAGGTGTGGTGCCAAGCACCTGTAATCCCAGTTACTTGGGAGGCTGAGGCGTAAGAATCACTTGAACCCAGGAGGCAAAGAGATCATGCCACTGTACTCCAGCCTGGGCAACAGAGCAAGACCCTGTCTCAAAAAAAAAAAGAAGAATTCCCAAAAATGATTTCATATGAATATAAAACAAATATTTCTCAAAGCTTTTATTTAATTTACTAGTTAATGGGAACGATATTAAATATATTGAAGCATGCCCAAAGAACATTTAAGAAGCAAGATATATGTAGGGAATTTAATAAAAGAATATTAAGGTTAGATAGCTAGCTTAGATGCAAAGGTGGTTAATGTCTTCCTGTGCCATAAATTGCAACTTTTGCTGTATCTGTTCCAATGAACAAAAATTGTTTGCTTGTCTACAGGACAAAAATCTATAATTTATCTTCTGTTCCCACTGAGTTATAAAATACCCTATCAATAGAAAACTGAGCCCAGTACTGCCCTGAAGGAATATCCAGTAGTCTCTTTTATCTGTTTCCAAGTTTTGAATAATTTTTCTGATTATCCACTTTCTGTTATAATAATTACCCCTTTTTACCCTGCATAAGATCAGTAAGTGTACAAAGTCTTTTCCTCATCTAAACTCAGCCTTTGAGTTTTTGTAATTTTCTGCCTTGGCTCTCTTCCCAGGAACTGCATTTCAATTCCAGAATCCCAAGAGGGAAATTTGATTGGTCTGGCCCATATTTTCACTTCAGGTCAAAAGTTTTGGCCCATCTATGGATGAGATCTTTTAGATCCGTTTTTTTCTCCTTATCTAATTAGCTATAGCTGTACTACAGCAATGGCAGGAAGTGGAGACTATTACTTAAGTAAAGAGCTAAAAAAGGGGCAGGTCCCTATAGTGATGATAATGCATCAGGAAGAGAATCAGTCCCACATAGGAGGGTTAAGGAGGACCTCAGAGAGGGCAGGGATTTTCAAATATTTACAATTTCAAGTCTTAGAAAAATGAGAGACCATGAACAAAGTCAAGGATGTCTAACATTGGACACTCGTTCTCTCTGCTTTATCTTTATTTTTGTGTGTCCAGAATCTGTCTTTATAACTTTTCCCTTGGCCCACACCCAATTCTAGGTCTTTCTTCTGGGAAATACTTAAGCTGTCCCTAAAGTGCTTAACACCGTTAATTTTCAAGTGTCATGATTGATTATGTTGAATTCCTCAGGTATAGGTATCCAGAGCTAATGATAAACACCCTAGAGTATGTCAGCTAAGCATTTGCCCACCTTTTAGTTATTCTGCAAAGTAATAATATCTTGGAGGAATGAATTGGAACAACTCTGTCAGATTAAAATCTTATTATAATAAACCATTGGGAGCATGACTGTACATAGGTAATGCATTTTTAAATTCCTTGCAACTATTGTCAGTAACAGTCTAGAGATTATTAACATGGAAAGAATATTAAAAATGTAATTTGCTTCTCATATTTTATTGCCCTAGTTTATTTTGTGTGTTTTGCTAAGCTTGGGTGATTTGGGACTCTTGTTCATCATCAGTAAAATTCTTTGCTATCTTGTTGACTATGCTGCCAAAAAGGCTTAGGGAAGAATGATCTTACCAGTGCTTCTATGAATTTGTTCCAAGGACTTTTATAAGGAATGACTTCACAAATGGGGGCACAGCTCAGTAGGGAAGGGAAAAAGAAAACAGAGGTGTGTTTTAAAATGTTTCCTAGGTGCTTCTCATATTGTGATATGGTTTCCTATGGAGAACAACTATTTGAAATAGTTTGAAATGACTATAGAACAGATAAATTAAGTGTAAAACTTAAGGAGTAAATCTATAAAACCGATTTTAAAAGCAACTCTAGAAACTTAGATAGGTAATAGGTTCATAAAAGTTAAAATTATGACTCAGAGGGATAGAAATCAAGGCTTATAGTATTTCCTCAGCTCCCAAGAAGACCATTGGTAAGTTTGTGGAATTTTCTTGTTTTCTTTACAACGTATCAGGTTTTCAGTGGGAAAAAACAAGAAAATAATGTGATTCAGGATTTATTTGTAAAATTTCCTGTTTTCACACACACATAAAAAGTGCAATGTTTCTGATTTTCTTGTATTCAAGTCCTATAAGGAAGTAAACTGTTCAGTATGGTTTTTTTTTTTTTGAGACAGTCTCGCTCTGTCACCCAGGCTGGAGTGCAGTGGCCAGATCGGCTCACTGCAACCTCTGCCTCCCGGGTTTAAGTGATTCTCCTGCCTTAGCCTCCCGAGTAGCTGGGACTACAGGCAAGTGCCACCACGTCCGGCTAATTTTTTGTATTTTTTAGTGGAGACGGGGTTTCACCATGTTAGCCAGGATGGTCTCCATCTCCTGACCTCCTGATCCACCCACCTCGGCCTCCCAAAGTGCGGAGATTACAGGGGTGAGTCACCGTGCACGGCCTACTAATGCTTTTAATAACAGACTCAATCACACAGTAAGATCCCACTCTTCTGATAATTCATCTCCACTAAGATACGTTTTAGTTTTTCATCAACTGTTTATTGAGCATTCTTGGTATTTGAAAGCAACTAATTCCTGATGAATGCCTAAATTATTTATATGTATACTAACCAATCTTTTTCAGTCTCTAAATAGTAATGAATTCACATCTCCATTTAAAAAAAGGGTGGAGGCAGGCTTTCACAGCAGGATGGCAAAATAATTCTGAGTGTGCAGTGCTGTTATCGCATGCAATAAAAAAGAAGGTGGCTGAGTGCAAAATTAACATGACAGAAAGCCACACAGAATGTGGCTCACACCAGCAGATCACAGCCTCTGAGTACAAATAATAAGCAAATAAAGAAGAAAATACTTCCTTAACCCATAGGGCTTTCTTTATATTTTCTGAGGTTGTAGAGTATATTTTCCTCTACAATAGTAAGTCCTTTCCTGTAGGATGACTTGATTCTGGCATTCAGAGGTTGTTTTCCACACCACAAAAAAAAAAAAACTCCCAAAACACACTGAGGCCTAGGTGGTGATATTTGAGGACAGTGTGATGCAGTCAAGTGAGATCAGGGGTGCAAATGTGAAAACAAGGGTACCATTTCCAGTGTGTCTTTTTGAACCAATCATGTAACTTCTCTTTTGCTTACTTTCCTCTTCTATCTGAGGAATAAAATAGTATCTTACCTACTTCACATCAGTTGTTAAGGGTCAGGAGAGAAAACCTATGTGATAATTTCTAGTAAACTATAAAGCACCAGTTTCCAATTTGCTACATAAATATAAGGAATTGTAAATATGAGGGCACAAAAAGGTAACCTGGTCAAACAAATCACTTAAAGAGTTCAATCATTATTTTTCAACTATGTCTCCTGAATTTTTTCCAAAACTTTGGAAAAGTGACCTATTAGCTTCCTAGATTATCAGAAGTTCTTTTTTTGTTTGTTTGTTTTTGTGTTTTTTTATAATTTAAGTTCTAGGGTACATGTGCACAACATTCAGGTTTGTTACATATGTATACATGTGCCATGTTGGTGTGCTGCACCCATTAACTTGTCATTTACATTAGGTATATCTCCTAATGCTATCCCTCCCCCCTTTCCCCACCCCATGACAGGCCCCGGTGTGTGATGTTCTCCTTCCTGTGCCCAAGTGTTCTCATTGTTCAATTCCCACCTGTGAGTGTGAACATGTGATGTTTGGTTTTTTGTCCTTGTGATAGTTTGCTGAGAATGATGGTTTCCAGCTTCATCCATGTCCCTACAAAGGACATGAACTCCTCCTTTTTTATGGTTGCATAGTATTCCATGGTGTATATGTGCCACATTTTCTTAATTCAGTCTATCAGTGATGGACATTTGGGTTGGTTCCAAGTCTTTGCTATTGTGAATAGTGTCACAATAAACATACATGTCCATATGTCTTTATAACAGCATGATTTATAATCCTTTGGGTATATACCTAGTAAAGTAATAAACATATATTACTAGGTATATATCCTTTGGGTATATACCTAGTGAAGAAGANCAAGTGGTCTCATTGTTCAATTCCGACCTGTGAGAGTGAACATGTGATGTTTGGTTTTTTGTCCTTGTGCTAGTTTGCTGAGAATGATGGTTTCCAGCTTCATCCATGTCCCTACAAAGGACATGAACTCCTCCTTTTTTATGGTTGCATAGTATTCCATGGTGTATATGTGCCACATTTTCTTAATTCAGTCTATCAGTGATGGACATTTGGGTTGGTTCCAAGTCTTTGCTATTGTGAATAGTGTCACAATAAACATACATGTCCATATGTCTTTATAACAGCATGATTTATAATCCTTTGGGTATATACCTAGTAAAGTAATAAACATATATTACTAGGTATATATCCTTTGGGTATATACCTAGTGAAGAAGATGGCTGGGTCAAATGGCATTTCTACTTCTAGATCCTTGAGGAATCGCCACACCATCTTCCACAATGGTTGAACTAGTTTGCAGTCCCACCAACAGTGTAAAAGTATTCCTATTTCTCCACATCCTCTCTAGCACCTGTTGTTTCCTGACTTTTAATGATTGCTATTCTAACTGGTATGAGATGGTATCTCATTGTGGTTTTGATTTGCATTTCTCTGATGGCCAGTGATGATGAGCATTTTTTCATGTGTCTGTTGACTGCATAAATGTCTCATTTTGAGAAGTGTCTGTTCATCTCCTTTGCCCACTTTCTGGTGGGGTTGTTTGATTTTTTTCTTGTAAACTTGTTTAAGCTCTTTGTAGATTCTGGATATTAGCCCTTTGTCAGATGAGTAGATTGCAAAAATTTTCTCCCATTCTGTATGTTGCCTGTCCATTCTGATGGTAGTTTCTTTTGCTGTGCAGAAGCTCTTTAGTTTAATTAGATCCCATTTGTCATTTTGGCTTTTGTTGCCATTGCTTTTGGTGTTTTAGACATGAAGTCCTTGCCCATGCCTATGTCCTGAATGGTATTGCCTAGGTTTTCTTCCAGGGTTTTTACGGTTTTACATCTAACATTTAAGTCTTTAATCCATCTTGAATTAACTTTTGTATAAGGTGTAAGGGAAGAATCCAGTTACAGCTTTCTACATATGGCTAGCCAGTTTTCCCAGTACCATTTATTAAATAGGGAATCCTTTCTCTATTTCTTGTTTTTGTCAGGTTTGTCAAAGATCAGATGGTTGTAGATGTGTGGTATTATTTCTGAGGGCTCTGTTCAGTTCCATTGGTCTATATCTCTGTTTTGGTATAAGTACCATGCTGTTTTGGTTACTGTAGCCTTATAATATAGTTTGAAGTCAGGTAGCGTGATGCCTCCAGCTTTGTCCTTTTGGGTTAGGATTGTCTTGGCAATGCGGGCTCTTTTTTGATTCCATATGAACTTTAAAGTAGCTTTTTCCAATTCTGTGAAGAAAGTCATTGGTAGCTTGATGGGGATGGCATTGAATCTATAAATTACCTTGGGCAGTATGGCCATTTTCATGATATTGATTATTCCTATCCATGAGCATGGAATATTCTTCCATTTTTTTGTGCCCTCTTTTATTTCTTTGAGCAGTGGTTTGTAGTTCTCCTTGAAGAGGACCTTCACATCCCTTTGTAAGTTGGATTCCTAGGTATTTTATTCTCTTTGAAGCAATTGTGAATGGGAGCACACTCATGATTTGGCTCTCTGTTTGTCTGTTATTGGTGTATAAGAATGCTTGTGATTTTTGCACATTGGTTTTGTATCCTGAGACTTTGCTGAAGTTGCTTATCAGCTTAAGGAGATTTTGGGCTGAGATGATGGAGTTTTAGCACATTAGTAATCCCATCTGTTGGTTATCTATTTTGGAACTATGCTCAATTAAATATCTGTGTTGGTTTCTTTTTGTGATTCTTCTGCTTTAGGGCGTTGGATCACCTCAGAGTCAAGTGTCTTTCTGGCCAGCCAAAGAGACCCAACAGCTAAAGAGCAGCAGGTTATCTCCTGAGTATAATATATTTGTTGTGGTGTTTCAAAATGGTAAATGAAACCAGATGGGCATTTTCTTATAAGCAATAAGGCATGCTTGGCACATAGAACATGCTCCATAAATGTTAACTGTTTATTAGACTATGTTTTCATGATCTTCATTGCATAAAATTTTCTATCTATGGAGCACACACATTGCCCTGCTTATCTGTGTTTCTTTCCAGCTATCTTGAGGTTTCTTCTGGTGGATGACAGCACAGGTCACGCAGAACACATTGGCATAAAGAGGGGTTGTGGAGTATAACTACAGTAAATAAAACATTCTAACTGGAGATACTTAACAAGTCAAGAAATCAGCTCTTTAGCTTTCTTATTCTTTGTTCTTTATGCTAGATTAATCAAAATTAACCCAGCCTAAGGAAAATCGCTTGAACCCAGGAGACAGAGGCTGCAGTGAACTGAGATTGTGCCTCTGCATTCCAGCCTGGGAAACAGAGTGAAACTCCATCTAAAATAAATAAATAAATAACCCAGCCTAAACCATTAGAAATCCCTTAAAATTGGCTGCAGTTCAGTAACCTTGCAGTTTAGCAGACTAAACAGAAATGTCAGTAAATTCTGTTAATATAGAAATCAAATGAGATTATCAATTGGGATTCCATTTGCAAGTTTTTGTCTCATTCTTTACATAGAAAGGAACTTTCTACAGTTGAGAATCTTATCCATTTATTATTTCTGAGTCATAGTGTTCCATGAAAGGGCCATATATGCAAAGCAACCTGCAAACACATAAAGGGCCAAGAAACTAAACAATGAGGCAGGAAAAGTTTGTGTATTGGTAAAGGACGATATATTGGGTGACTTTTCGACAGAACTATGGTCTTGGGCGGCAGGACAGGTAGATCTCTGTACCATTACTTCCCAAATTCAGAACTTATATGCCATTGGAAACGTGCTCTATAGAGACAAAGGCAACTCTCCAGAACAGGCAAGAATGCTATATGCATCATAAGACTATGCACATAGTCTATAATTTGTGCAATAACATCAAGGTCACTTTGATCTAAAGGAAGATTTTATAGTAAGTGCTAGTTTTTACACTAAGGACAGTAAATAAAATAGGAATCAGACAGCTTTCATGATACTAGAGATAATCAGAAGTTAACTTGACAGATTAGCATCCAAGATGGAGTCACTTTTGTCTTCACACTTAGGTATGTATACTAAAAAACCCTAAAATTCTTTAAAGAATAGCATCATAATTTGTATATAATGAGATAAATAGGCCTTTCTTTGTTTTTCTAAATATTTTCATGTGTATTATCTTGCAAGGAATAAGTAAATTTTAACAACCAATATGTTTCTTAGTTGACTGAAAGATACACAGTTATTAAAGCTCAATAACTGACAAGTCAGATATAAATACCTGAGTTGCAAATTAATGGTTCAGAGGAGTAGAATTTCCCTTTTATTTCCCCAGATTCTTACTGTCCTTTCAAGCCGTCTCTATCAGTATAGTTCAGTCAGAAGACAGAAATCACACAGTAATTTAAACAGGGAAGTCTTAAAATAAAGATGTATTACATTCTCATATGAGAGTAACTATAGGATTCAAAGGAAAACTGTAAAGGGCATCTTAAAACTGATGGAGAATACCCAAAGAGGAATACCTCATTGAAGAAAATGACGGATGGTGAAGAATTTCCCTAGGTTGCCAGCTTCACAGGCTCTAGGCAAATAGAGACAACCCTAATGGGCAGGCATGCAGAAGGAGTAAGGTGTCACTATGGGTGATCCTGAAACTGGAAGCTGGAAAGGCCTCCTTCTTCAGGAACCTCATGTACTTCTGTGTGTGGCCCTAGGCTGCTGCATAGGGTAAAGGCCAGGTGGCTAGCTTGCTGGATAGCCAGCTCAATGGGGCCCTTGGTGTATGTGCTCTTGGGGCTGAGGACAAGGTGCAGGGAGCGGTGATCTGGACTGTCTGAGGCTCCTGATGATGCCACTGCTGCCCATCCAATGCTGTGAGGACATAAATGACTTCCCTTCTCTGTCCTTGTGTTTATTGTCAGTATGATATTAGGAAGTCATTCATTCAGTAAATATTACCACTGGCTGTGTTTCCCAGGCACTCTCATTGGTGCCAAAACTCTCCTCCAGTGACTCACTTCTTTCAAGCCCTAGGTTGTCATTCATAAAGGGATATGATAATAATACAAATTTCAAAGGATTGTTCTGACAATTTAAATGAATTAATGTAGGTGAAAGATCTTTATACAAGTAAAGATAAAGTCATTATCACATATAAAGTGAATATGCTTTCTTTAGCTTTCGACATGAGATCTGTGAAGCCTTTTCTTCTTTAGTCCAATTTTCAATAAAAGGATTTAAAATTGGCAGTGAAAACATTCAAACATGAAGTGTTATATCTTTTAAATGTTCTCAAATGAACTCAGTTCCCTTTTGGGTAGTATGATTACATGTTCTTTTACTATAAAGAAAACTAAGATTCACGTTGCTTTGTCACAGAGAAAATGGTTTTATATCATTATCTAGGAGTGCCTTTTCCATCAGCTACCCCTATTATTTGATTGCTCCATGAGAGAAAAGCTACAGATTAACAATTCTTAAACCAAAAATGAAATTCTTTGTTGTTATCTGTCTTCTAAAGTTCTATAGAACATATCGCCCTACTCATTTAACATAGATACACATCATATACAGGATTATCCTGCAGGGCACAGGCGATGTAGGATTATCCGGACTCAAAACTACTGGAATTTAAAAGAAAAAAATAATTTATTACTTTTTAAAATTCTGAAATATATATTAAAAAATTCTGAAATATATAAAGAAACAAAAGTAAAAGGAAAACATAGTTCTACCATGCAGATAACACATAATGATATCTCTAAGAAAATTGTAATAGCACATGAAAATGATTTTAATATTCAAACAATCCAAAGGATGAAAAATAAAAATTTAAGTCCTTTTTTCCACCAGCTGCGCTTCCCAAGAACAACCACTCGAATAATTCTTCATGTCTTCATTCAGAAAATGTTCATGCATATATGAGCATATATTTTTTCATATACAAATATTTAAACTATTTGTATTTAATTTATTGTATGTTTACATACAATACCTATACCTTATATGTTTATTTTTTGCAAATTGTTTTCATGCTAGCATATATAGAGCCATCTCATTCTTTTTTCTGGTAATATAATCTTTCATTACTCAAAAGTTCATTTCATTTAACCAATTTTCTACAGGTGAACATTTATAGTCAAATATTTTGTTTTGTTATTACCAATACCACTCTTTAAAATATCATTATAGTACTCTGGTTTCTCTTCAGGTTGTATAAATCTTTTGCCTTTTAAAAAATATCATTATACATCTTATTTAATTGTGTACCTGTATCATTGGATAAATCCTTACTGTCAGGTTTAGTGTCAGGTTCCTGGCTCAAAAGGTATATTTGTATACATTTTATTTAAACTATCAAATTGCCATTTAGAGAAACTGTAATAACAATTACTATCACCAAAAGTATATCCCAGCACCTTTTCTTCAAACGATCACAGACAGTGAGTATCATCAAAATCTGTAATTTATCCCAATATGAAAGGTAATTTAAAATGATCTCATTGTCATTTTGACTGTGACATGGATATCTTATGAGTAAGATTGAGTGTTTTCCAACATGTGCATTGAAAATTCATATTTTTCTGTGAGCATTCTCTTTATGCTATTCCCTAATTTTTTTCTATTGAAAGTATTTATTTATTTATTATTTCTATATGCTTTGTATGCATCAAAGAAGAACCCCATTGATCTTTTTCTCTCTTTTTTTAAATTGACGCATAATAATTGTATATATTTATAGGATACATGTGCTATTTTGATACATGCACACAATGTATAATGATCAAATCAGGATATCTAGGATATCCATCACCTCAAATATGAATTATGTCTTTATGTTGGGACCATTTCAAATTTTTTCATCTAGCTATCTTGAAATACACAATATGTTATAGTTAACTAGTCACCATACTGTCCTATTGAACGCTAGGCTTATTCCTTTTCTCTAATGAAATGTTTATACCCATTAACCACTTCCATTCATTCCTTCTTCCACTCTTCCAAGCCTCTAGTAACCACCATTCTACTTTCAACTTCTGTGAGACCAATTTTTCTAGCTCCCAGATATGAGTGAGTTCATGTGCTATTTGTCTTACTGTGACTCATTTACTTAACATAATGTCTCCCAAGCTCATCCAAGTTGCTGCAAATGACACCATTCATTCCATTTTTATGGCTGAGTAGTATTTCATAGTGTATAAACACTACATTTTCTACATGCATTCATCTGCTGTTGGACACTTCAGTTGATTCAATATCTTGGCTATTGCAAATAGAACTGCAGTAAACATAGGTGAGCAGATATTCTTTTAACACGCTAATTTCCTTTCCTTTGAATAAATTCAGTCATGAGATTGCTGGATTGTACGATAACTTGATTTTTAGTTTTTTGAGAAACCTCCATATTGTTTTCCATAATAGCTATAATTGCAATTTTTTTTATTTTACTTTAAGATCTAGGATACATGTACAGAACGTGCAGGTTTGTTACATAGATATACATGTGTCAGGGTGGTTTGCTGCATGTATCAACCCATTATCTAGCTTTTAAGCCCCGCATGCATTAAGTACCAATAGTGTATGAGAATTTGTCTGCATCTTCACCAGCATTTGTTATTTTTTGTCATTTTGATGGTAGCCATTCTAACTGGGGTGAGATGATATCTCATTGACATTTTGATTTGAATTTCCCTGAAGATTGGTGCTATTGAGCATTTTTTATATACCTCTTGGCCATTTATAGGCCCTGTTTTGATAAATGTCCACTTAGATATTTTGCCCACTTTTCCATGGGAATTATTTGTTTATTTGCTCTTAAATTGTTTGAATTCCTTGTGTATTCTGGATATTAGTCCCTTATTGGTTGAACACTTTGCAAATATTTTCTCCCATTCTATAGGTTATCTCTTCATTCTGTTGATTGTCTCCTTTGCTGTGCAGAAGCTTTTTAATTTTGCATTGTCCCATTTGCCTATTTTGTTTTGTTTCCTGTGTTTTGAGGATTTAGCCTTAAAATCTTTGCCTAGACCAATGTCATAAAGCATTTCCCCTATATTTTCTTTTAATAGTTTCATGATTTTGGGTTTACATTTAAGTATTTAATTCATTTTGTGTTACTTTTTTTATATGATAAGAGATTGGGGTCTAGTTTCATTCTTCTGCATATAGATACCAAGCTTTTTTCAACACCATTTATTGAAGGGGATGTCCTTTCCCCAGTGTAGGTGCTCAGCACCTTTGTAGAAAGTCAGTTGGCTGTAAACACATGGATTTATTTCTAAGTTCACTTTTCTGCTCTATTGGTCTATAGTGGTTGTTTTTTCATACCAGTACAATGCTGTTGTGGTTACTATGACCTTGTAATGTATTTTGAAATCAAGTAATGGGATCCCTTTAGCTTTGTTCATTTTGCTCAGAATTGCTGTAGCTATTCAGGGTCTTTTGTAGTTCCATATGCATGTTAGGATTGCTTTTTTATTTCTGTAAAGAATGTCACTGGCATTTTGATAGATTGCATTGAATCTGTAGATTGCTTTAGGTAGTATGGTCATATTAGCAGTATTAATTTCTCTGATCCATGAACATGAGACATATTTCTATTTTGGGTGTGTGTCCTCTTCAAATTTTTTCATCAGTGTTTTGTAGTTTTTATTGCAGAGGTCTTTCACCTCCTTGGTTAAATTTATCCCTGGGTATTTTTTTTTTTAACTGTTGTAAATGGGATTATTTTTAAATTTATTTTCCTCTAGCTTGTTATTGGTATATAGAAACACTACTGATTTTTGTATGTTGATTTTGTATCCTGCAACTTTACTTAATTTGTTTATCAGTTCTAAGAGTTTTTTCATAGAGTCTTTAAATGTTTCTGTATGAAACATCTGCAAAGACGGACAATCGGACTATCTCTTTTCCAATTTAGATTCCTTTTATTTCTTCATTTTTCCAGCTAGGATTTTCATTACCATGTTGAATGAAAGTGATGAAAGTGGTCATCGTTGTCTTATTCCAGTTCTTAGAGGAAAAACCTTCAGCTTTTCCCCATTTAGTAGGATGTCAGCTATGTCTTTGTCATTCAGGTATGTTCCTTCCATGCCTGATTTGTTGAACATTTCTGTCATAATTAAATAGTGAATTTTATCAATGCTTTTTCTGCATCTATTGAGATAATAATATGGTTTTGTTGATTTGATGTATCACATTTATTAATTTGTATTTGTTGAAGCATCCTTGCATCCCTGAGAAAAATCCTACTTGACCATGGTGGATTAACTTTTTGATGTGTTATTTAATTTGGTTTGAGAATATTTTGCTGAGGATTTCTATATCTATGTTCATTAGAAATATTGGCTATAGTTTTCTTTTGTGGTTGTGTCCTTACCTGGTTTTGGTATCCTGGTAATGCTAGCCTCATAAAATAAGTTAGGAAGAATTTCCTCATCTTCAATTTTTAAACATAGTTTTAGAAAAATTGGTGTTAGTTCTCTCTATAAGTTTGGTAGAATTCAACAGTAAAGCCATCCAGTCCTGGAATTTTCCTTATTGAGAGACATTTTATTACTGAGTCAGTCTTGTTACTCATTATTGATCTGTTTTGGTTTTCTGTTTCTTCCTAGTTCAATTTTGTGGTTTCTATGTATCCAGGAATTTATCCATTTATCTAGATTTTCCGATTTGTTAGCATATGGTTGTTTATAATAGTGTCTAATGATTCTTTGTATTTCTGTGGTATCAGTTGTAACATTTTCTTTTTCATTTCTGATATTATTAATTTGGGCTTCCTCTCCTTTTTAGTTTAGCAAGCGTTTATTGATGTGTTTATCTTTCCAAAAAAAAACAACTTTTCATTTCATTGATCCTTTGCATTTGTTTGGTCTCTATTCTATTTATTTCTACTCTGATTTTTTTTTTCTTCTACTCTGATTTTTTTTCTTCTACTAATTATTCATGCTTTTCTAGTTACTTGCAAGTGCACCATTAAGTTATTTGAAATCTTTCTACTTTTTGATGTAGTCATCTAGTACTATAAACATCCCTCTTAGCACTGGTATTGCAACATCTCACAGGTTTTGGTGTGTTGTGTTTTCATTTTTATTTGTTTCAAGAAATCTGTTATGTTTCTCATGCCCTTATGTTGATATCTGATGTGACAGTGGCTTCTAATTTTGTGGATTGGTTTTCTTAGGGAACAACCTTTGCCTGTAGATATATTCGTAGTGTGTATCAGATAAGGTCTTTTGCTTTGTCTTCAATTCTGGATGTACACAGTTGTGTAGTCTCTGTATGGTTTAGTCAGCTGTTACCAGAATGAATGCTATCTGTAACTGCCTCAGTGGCTTAAGTTGTGATTGTTAATAAAGGCTGTGGTAAGGCTTCACTTAGGATGGGGATCCCAGGTGAGCCAGTCCTTGGGAACCAGTGGTGGCGGAATAGGTATGCCAGTCCTTGGGCCTCTGGGTGACATGTGGCATTGGCAGTGACAATAGCAGCAGTGGGCCAATCATTGGGCCCCCAAGCTGTGCATGCAGGTACAAGTTGCAGTAATGGAATGAGTGGGCAGGTCACCAGGCTCCCAGTGGCATAACAAGTGGGCATCGGTGGTGATGGCAACAAGCTGTGCAGGCTGGTATTCAGTCCCCCAGGAGGTGCACACAGGCACTGACACCAGATAGGATGAGCCCATCCTCATGCCCTTGGATGGTCTGTGTATCCACTAGAGGCAGTGGGCAAGGAAGGCCTTATCTCCAGAACTCTGGACAGCATGAGTGGTGGCAGTGGTGGCAGTGGTGGAGTACGGCAGGCCTATCCTCAGGCACCCAGAAGGTGTACATGGGCACTAGTGGTGGCAGATGGGGTGGTAGATCCATAGGTCTCCAGATAACCATGCAACTGCCGACTGTGGCAGCAGCAACAGTGGCCCTCATTGTCAATCTTATTGTCAGTCTTATATTTTATGATTTTTAAGATCATTTTATAGCCCTTTTAGAAAGTCTTCCCCAACTTTAAGATTTTTTAAAGCATCTATGATTTATCCAATAAACCTTTTATCATTTCATTTTAAACATATAAATGTTATGATTCATCTGAGTTATTTTGGTGTTGATTTTTCCTTTTGGGTTGGATGTAAATAGGTGTTGTAAATAAATATTGTTAAACATCTGTTCCAACATCAATTGAATAAGACCTTTTATTCCAACCTATTTGAAATAACTTACTTATAATAAAATCTCCTACATATTTGAGTCTATATCTGAACTCTATTCCATTAAATCTTTATTTCTTATTTGGTGTGATATGGTTTTATTATTATAGTATTGTAATTTGTTTTGATATTTTGATAAACAGTAAGACAGGACCTTCATTAATCATTTTTTCCAGCATATTCTTAGAGGTTTATTTTCCCAGATGAATTTTAGTATTATTTTCTTCATTCCCAAAACTCAATGGTATGCTTTTAAGGTTTATATTGTATTAATAAATTCAATCACAAATGTATTAATCCATTTTCACACTGCTATAAAAAATTTCCTAAGACTGTGTAATTTATAAATAAAAGGAGTTTCATTGATTCAGAGTTCCACATGACTGGGAAGGCCTCAGAAACTTATAATCATTGTTGAAGATGAAGGGAGAGCAAGGCACGTCTTAAATGAGGGCAGGAGAGAGAGAGGGCATGCAGGGAAAACCGGGCTTGCAAGGCCTTAACCAGTTCTGTCCCTGTGGCTCTACAGGGTGCAGCCCCCACAGCTACCTTCACAAGCTGGCATTGAGCACCTGAGTCTTTTCCAAGTGCATGGTGCAAGCTGCCAGTGGATATATCATTCTGGGGTATGGAGGATGGTGGCCCTTTTCTCACAGCTCCACTAGGCAGTGCCCCAGTGGGGACTCTATGTGGGAGCTCCAAGCCCACAGTTCCCCTTTGCATTGCCCTAGTAGCTGGTCTCCATGAGGGCTCCACCATTGCAGCAGACTTCTGCCTGAACATCCAGGCACTTCCTTACATCCTCTAAAATCTAGGCAGAGGCTCTCAAAGCTCAATCCTTTTCTTTGGCACACCTGAAAGCCCAACACCATGTGCAAGCCACCAAGGTTCGGGGCTTGCACCCTCTGAAACAATGGCCCAAGCTGTACCTTAACCCCATTTAGCCACTGCTGAAGCTAGAGCTGCTGGGACACAGGGCAGCAAGTCCTGAGGCTGCAAAGAGCAGCCAGGTCCTGGGCCCAGCCCATGAAACCATTTTTTCCTCCTAGGCCTTCAGGCCTTTGATGGTAGAGGCTGTCATAAAGATCTCTGAAATGCCTTGAAGGCACCTTTCCCATTGTCTTGGCTATTAACATTTGGCTCCTCATTCCTTATGCAAATTTCTGCAGCCACATTAAATTTCTCCTCAGAAAACGGGTTTTTATTTTCTACTACATGGTCAGGCTGCAAATTTTCCAAATTTTTATGCTCTGCTTCCCTTTTAAATATAAGTTCCCTCTTGGCACTGGTATTGCAACATCTCACAGGTTTTAGTGTGTTGTGTTTTCATTTTTATTTGTTTCAAGAAACCTGTCATGTTTCTCATGCCCTTATGTTGATATCTGATGTGACAGTGGCTTCTAATTTTGTGGATTGGTTTTCATAGGGAACAACCTTTGCCTGTAGTTATATTCTGCATATTATTAGGGATCAGGGCAAGATGGCTGAATAGGAACAGGTCCAGTCTGCAGCTCCCAGTGAGACCAAGGCAGAAGGCCGGTGATTGCTGCATTTCCAACTAAGGTATCAGGTTCATCTCACTGAGACTGATTAGACAAAGGGTGCAGCCCACAGAGGGCAAGCAGAAGCAGGGTGGGGCATTGACTCACCCAGAAAGTGCAAGGGGTCAGGAAACTCCCTATCCTAGCAAAGGGAAGCCATGAGGGACTGTGCCATGAGGTACAGTGCTATTCAGCCCAGATACTACGATTTTCCCACAGTCTTTGCAACCCAAAGACCAGGAGTTATCTCAGGTGCGTACACCACCAGGGCCCTGGGTTTCAAGCACAAAACTGGGTGGCTGCTTGGGCAGACACCAAGTTAGCTGCAGGAGTGTTTTGTTGTTGTTGTTTGTTTGTTTGTTTATATGTACCCGAACAGGGCCTGAAATGCCAGTGAGACAGAACCATTCACTCCCCTGGAAAGGGGGCTGAAGCCAGGGAGCCAAGTGATCTTGCTCAGCAGATCCAACCCCCACAGAGCACAGCAAGCTAAAAGCCACTGGCTTGAAATTCTCGGTGCCAGCACAACAGTGTGAAGTTGACCTGGGACACTTGAGCTTGGTTGGGGGAGGGGAGTCTGCCATTGCTGAGGCTTGAGTAGATGGTTCTCCCATCACAGCGTAAACAAAGCCGCCAGTAAGTTTGAACTGGGTGAGAAACCCACAACAGCATGGCAAAGCTGCTGTAGCCAGAATGCCTCTCTGGATTCCTCTTCTCTGCACAGGGCAACTCTGAAAGAAAGGCAGCAGCCCCAGTCAGAAGCTTATAGGTAAAACTCCTGTCTCCCTGAGACAGAACAGTTTGGGGAAGAGGTGGCTGTGGGTGCAGCTTCAGCACAAACATTCCTGCCTGCTGGTTCTGAAGACAGCAGCAGATCTCCCAGCACAGCAATCAAGTTATGCCAAGGGACAGACTGCCTTCTAGAGTAGGTCCCCGAACTCCATGCCTCCTGACTGGGAGATACCTCCTAGCAGGGGTCGACAGACACCTCATACAGAAGAGCTCTGGCTGGCATCTGGCAGTTACCTCTCTGGGACAAAACTTCCAGAGGAAGGAACAGGCATCAGTCTTTGCTGTTCTGCAGCCTACACTGGTAATATCCAGGCAAACAGAGTCTGGAGTGGACCTCCAGCAAACTCCAGTAGACCTGCAGAAGAGGGGCCTGACTGTTAGAGGAAAACTAACAGAAGCAATCACATCAACATCATCAAAAAGGACATCAACACAAAACCCCAACCAAAGGTCACCAACATCAAAGACCAAAGGTAAATAAATACAAAAAGATGAAGAAAAAAACCACTCAAAAAGGCTGAAAAGTCCAAAAACCAAAATGCTGCTTCTCCTCAAAAGGATCACAATGCCTCACCAACAAGGGAACAAAACTGGATGGAGGATGAGTTTGACAAATTTACAGAAGTCGGCTTCAGAAGGTGGTTAACAGCAAACTCCTCCAAGCTAAAGGAGCATGTTCTAACCCAATGCAAGGAAGCCAAGAACCTTGATAAAAGGTCACAGGAACAGCTAACTAGAATAACGAGTTTAGACAAGGACATAAATAACCTGATAGAGCTGAAAAACACTGCATGAGAACTTTATGAAGCATACACAAGTTATCAAGAGCCAAATCAATCAAACAGAAGAGAGGATATCAGAGATTGAAGATCAACTTAATGAAATAAAGCGTGAAGACAAGATTAGAGAAAAAAGAATGAAAACGAAAGAACAAAGCCTCCAAGAAATCTGGGACTATGTGAAAAGACCAAATCTACATTTGATTGGTGTACCTGAAAGTGATGAGGAAAATGGAATCAAGTTAGAAAACACACTTCAGGATATTATCCAGGAGAACTTCCCCAACCTAGCAAGACAGGCCAACATTCAAATTCAGGAAATACAGAGAACACCACAAAGATACTTCTCGAAAAAAGCAAACCCAAGACACATAATCATCAGATTTACCAAGGCTGAAATGAAGGAAAAAATGTTCAAGGCAGCCAGAGAGAAAGGTCAGGTTACCCACAAAAGGAAGCCCATCAGAGTAACAGTGGAACTCTGCAGAAATTCTACAAGCAGAAGAGAGTGGGGGCCAATATTCAACATTCTTAAAGAAAAGAATTTTCAACCCAGAATTTCATATCCAGACAAACTAAGCTTCATAAGTGAAGGAGAAATAAATTCCTTTACAGACAAGCAAATGCTGAGAGCTTTTGTCACCACCAGGCCGGCCTTAAAAGAGCTCCTGAGGGAAGCAATAAACATGGAAAGGAAAAACATGTACAAGCAACTGCAAAAACGTACCAAATTATAAAGACCATTGACACTATGAAAAAACTGCATCAACTAATGGGAAAAATAACCAGCTAGCATCATGATGACATGATCAAATTCACACATAACAATATTAACTTTAAATGTAAATGGGCTAAATGCACCAATTAAAAGACACAGACTGCCAAATAGGATAAAGAGTCAAGAGCCATCAATGTGCTGTATTCAGGAGACCCATCTCACATGCAATGACAAACACAGGCTCAAAATAAAGGAATGGAGGAATATTCATCAAGTAAATGGAAAGCACAAAAAGCAGGGGTTGGTACCCTAGTCTCTGATAAAACAGACTTAAACCAACAAGATCAAAATAGACAAAGAAGGGCATTACATAATGGTAAAGGGATCAATGCAACAAGAAGAGCTAACTATCCTAAATATATATGCACCCAATACAGGAGCACTCAGATTCATAAAGCAAGTTCTTAGACACCTATAAAGAGACTTAGTCTCCTACAAAATAACAGTGGGAGACTTTAACACCCCACTGTCAATATTAGATCACTGAGACAGAAAATTAACAAGGATATTCAGGACTTGAACTCAGCTCTGGAACAAGCAGACCTAATAGACATCTACAGAACTCTCCACCTCCAATCAACAAAATAAACATTATTCTCAGCACCACATACACTTATTCTAAAGTCAACCACATAATTGGAAGTAAAACACTCCTCAGCAAATGCAAAAGAATGGAAATCTTAACAAACAATATATCAGATTACAGTGCAATCAAATTAGAACTGAGGATTAAGAAACTCACTCAAAACCACACAACTACATGGAAACTGAATAACCTGCTCCTGAATGACTACTGGGTAAATAACAAAATTAAGACAGAAGTAAATAAGTTCTTTGAAATGAATGAGAACAAAGATACTACACACCAGAATCTCTGGGACACAGCTAAAACAGTGTTTAGAGGGAAATGTATAGCACTAAATGCCCACATCAGAAAGAGGAAAGAAAACATCTAAAATCAACACCCTAACATCACAATTAAAAGTACTAGAGAAGCAAGAGCAAATTAAGTCAAAAGCCAGCAGAAGACAAGAAATAACTAAAATCAGAGCAGAACTAAGGAGATAGACACACGAAAAATCCTTCAAAAAAATCAATGAATCCAGGAGCTGGTTTTTTGAAAAGATTAACAAAATAGAATGCTAGCCAGACTAACACTGAAGAAAAGTTAGAAGAATCAAATAGACACAATTAAAAAATACTAAAGGGGAGATCACCACTGATCCCACAGAAATACAAACTACCATCAGAGAATACAATAAACACCTCTACACAAATAAACTAGAAAATTTGGAAGAAATGGATGAATTCCTGGACATGTACACCCATCCAAGACTAAACCAGGAAGAAGTCGAATCACTGAATAGACCAATAACAAGTTCTGAAATGGCAGCAGTAATTAATGGCCTACCGACCAAAAAATGCCCAGGACCAGAGAGATTCGCAGCCGAATTCTACTGGAGGTACAAAGAGGAAGTGGTACCATTCCTTCTGAAACTATTCCAAAAAATAGAAAAGGAGGGACTCCTCCCTAACTCATTTTATGAGGCCAGCATCATCCTGATACCAAAACCTGGCAGAGATGCAACAAAAAAAGAAAATTTCAGGCCAATATCCCTGATAAACATCGATGAGAAAATCCTCAATAAAATACTGACAAACCAAATCCAGCAGCACATCAAAAAATGTATCCACCATGATCATCCCTGGAATACAAGGTTTCTTCAACATACGCAAATCAATAAACATAATCCATCACGTAAACAAAACCAATGAGAAAAACCACATTATTATCTCAATAGATGCAGAAAAGGCCTTCAGTAAAATTCAACACCACTTCATTCGAAAAATTCAATAAACTAGGTATTGAAGGGACATATCTCAAAATAATAAGAGCTATTTATGACAAACCCATATACAATATCATACTGAATGGGCAAAAGCTGGAAGCATTCCCTTTGAAAACCAGCACAAAACAAGGATGCCCTCTCTCACCACTCTTATTCAACATAGCATTGGAAGTTCTGGCCAGGGCAACCAACCAAAAGAAAGAAATAAACTGTATTTGGCTGGGCGCAGTGGCTCAGGCCTGTAATCCCAGCCCTTTGGGAGGCTGAGGCAGGCAGATCACGAGGTCAGGAGATCGAGACCATCCTGGCTAACATGGTGAAATCCCATGTCTACTAAAAAAAATACAAAAAAATTAGCTGGGCATGGTGGCGGGCACCTGTAGTCCCAGCCACTCAGGAGGCTGAGGCAGGAGAATGGCGTGAACCCAGGAGGTGGAGCTTGCAGTGAGGCGAGATAGCACCACTGCACTCCAGCCTGGGTGACAGAGAGAGACTCAACTACAAACCACTGCTCAAGGAAATCAGAGAGAACACAAACAAATGGAAAAACATTCCATGCTCATGGATAGGAAGAATCAATATCATGAAAAAGTCATACTACCTAAAGTAATTTATAGATTCAATGATATTCCCATCAAGCTACTATTGACTTTCTTCACAGAATTAGAAAAAACTACTTTAAAGTTCATATGGAACCAAAAAAGACAATGCTAAGACAATGTAATCCCAGCCCTTTGGGAGGCTGAGGCAGGCAGATCACGAGGTCAGGAGATCGAGACCATCCTGGCTAACACGGTGAAACCCCATGTCTACTAAAAAAAAATACAAAAAAATTAGCTGGGCGTGGTGGCGGGCACCTGTAGTCCCAGCCACTCGGGAGGCTGAGATAGCAAAGACAATGCTAAGCAAAAAGAACAAAGTTGGATGCATCACACTACCTGACTTCAAACTATACCAAAGGCTACAGTAACCAAAATGGCATGGTATTGGTACCAAAACAGATATATAGACAAATGGAACAGAACACAGGCCTAAAAAATAACACCACACATCTACAACCATCTGTTCTTTGACAAACCTGACAAAACAAGCAATGGGGAAAGAATTTTCTGTTTAATAAATGGTGTTGGAAATACTGGCTAGCCATATGCAGAAAAGTGAAACTAGACCCCTTCTTTACACCTTATATAAAAACTAACTCAAAATGGATTATAGACTTAAATGTAAGACCTAAAAGCATAAAAGCCCTAGAAGAAAACCTAGGCAATACCATTCAGGACATAAGCATGGGCAAAGACTTCATGACTAAAACACCAAAAGCAATGGCAACAAAAGCACCAAAAGCAATGGCAACAAAAGCCACAATTGACAAATGGGATCTAATTAAACTAAAGAGCTTCTGCACAACAAAAGAAACCATCATCAGAGTGAACAGGCAACCTAGAGAATGGGAGAAAATCTTTACAACCTACGCATCTGACCAAGGGGTAATATCCAAAATCTACAAGGGATTTAAACAAATTTACAAGAAAAAGAAACAACCCCATCAAAAAGTGGGCAAAGGATAGGAACAGACACTTCTCAAGAGAAGACATTTATGCAGCCAACAAACACATGAAAAAAGGTGCAGCACCACTGGTCATTAGAGAAATGCAAATCAAAACCACAATGAGATAGCATCTCATGCCAGTTAGAAGAGCTATCATTAAAAAGTCAGGAAACAACAGAGCTGGAGAGGATGTGGAGAAATAGGAACACTTTTACACAGTTGGTGGGAATGCAAATTAGTCCAACCATTATGGAAGACAGTGTGGCGATTCCTCAAGGGTCTAGAACAAGAAATGGTATTTGACCTAGCAATCCCATTACTGGGTATATACCCAAAGGATTATAAATCATTCTACTATAAAGATACATGCACACGTATGTTTATTGAAGGACTATTCACAATAGCAAAGACTTGGATGCCCATCAATGATAGACTGGATAAAGAAAACGTGGCACATATACACCATGGAATACTATGCAGCCATAAAAAAGAATGAGTTCATGTCCTTTGCAGGGACATGGATGAAGCTGGAAACCTAGTTTCTCAGCAAACTAACACAGGAACAGAAAACCAAACACTGTGTTTTCTCACTCATAAGTGGAAACTTAACCATAAGAACACATGGACACAAGAAGGTGAACATCACACACTGGGGACTGTCATGGCATGGAGGGGTAACTGGAGGGATAGCATTAGGAGAAATACCTAATGTAGATGACAGGTCAGTAAGTGCAACAAGCCACCATGGCACATGTTAACCTATGTAACAAATCTTCATGTTCTGTACATGTATCCCCAAACTTAAAGTATAATAAAAAATTTAAAATAATAATAATAAACAGATGCAAGTTCCAAATTCAGATAATTTCTTTGTGAATGCATATGACTACACACTTTTAGAAACCACCAGGTCACATCTTCAATGCTTTTTTGCTTAGAAATTTCTTCTACCAGATACTCTAAATCATCTCTCTCAAGTTCAAAGTTCTACAGATCTCTAGGGCAGGGGCAAAATGCCACCAGTCTCTTTGCTAAAGCATAACAAGAGTGACCTTTGCTCCAGTTCCCAATAAGTTCCTAATCTCCCTCTGAGCCTGCCTCAGCCTGGACTTTGTTGTCCATATCACTATCAGCATTTTGATCACAACCATTCAACAAGTTCTAGGAAGTTTCAAACTCTGTCATCTGCCTGTCTTCCTCTGAGCCCTCCAAACTGTTCCAGCCTCCACTCATTACCACGTTCCAGAATTGCTTCCACATTTTTATGTATCTTTATAGCAGTACCCCACTCTGCTGGTACCAATATCCTGTATTAGTTCATTTTCATGCTGCTATAAAGAGCTTCCCTGAGGCTGGGTAATTTATAAAGGAAAGAGGTTTAATTGACTCACTGTTCTGCATGACTGAGGAGGCCTCAGGAAACTTACAATCATGGCAGAAGATGAAAGGGAAGCAGGGACCTTCTGGCAGTAGAGACAGAGAGAGAGTGAAGAGGGAAGTGCCAATTTTAAACCATCAGGTCTCAGGAGAACTCGCTCATTATCATGAGAACAGCATGAGGAAAACTGCCCCCATGATCCAATCACCTCCCGCTAGGTCCCTCCCTCGACACATGGGGATTACTATTAAAGATGACTTTTGGGTAGGGACAAAGAGCTAAACCATATCAACAAATAATAGCATGTTGGTTGTTCTTTGTTTACTTAAATGTTCTTTTATATCTCTCAGAGAATTTAAACATTTTCTTCATAGAGGTTCTATACATTCCTTACAAGGTTTGTTTCTAGATATTCTTTCTTTTGGTTCATACCTATTCTTTCATATTATTTTATATTGATCATCTTTTGTACATTGAGAAGCTATTTATTTTTGCTAATTGTTCAAGCCATCATCTTACCGAACTTTTTTGCTTCTACTGGGTTTTTAGATGGTGTGCTTAGGTATTCTAGCTTTGTATAATTACGTCATTTGCAAATAATGATACTTTTGCTTTATATTTTGTTTTTGCTATTTTAATTATCTTTTCTAATTGAACTGACTAATTCATTCACAGAAATACTAAATAGGAGACACTATTTATTATTATTTTGTCTTATTTCTTTCCAGTCTTTCATTCTTATGTTTTGCAAGGTAAATAATAGAAAACACATAATTTATATTATTTCCCAAATTATGCACATATGCAAATTTTAAGTATGCATGTATTTACAATCTTATTTATCTTCAGTTTGCAGTTAGTTCAAGGATTTTATTTTCAACGAATATTCTTTTAATGCTAATTTTAGTGGATGTGTTGTTTCATCATATAGAAACATAATTCATTTTCCATGACTTATTCAGACATTATTATATTTTGGATATTTAAGAATGTCCCTAATTTTCATCTTATAGATAAGCATTTCATTTATTTATTTGAAAACACTATATGAGTGCCAATATACAATAGGCAATATTTTAGGTGATAGAGACAAAATTCCTGCCCTCAAGCTTACATTCTAATAAGATACATAATCAACAAGCAAATATGTTATAGAAGACTAATGAAGGATAGAAGACAGAGAATAGAAATGAGAATTGCCAGGAAAGGAAGTTATAATTTAAATAGAATGGTAATATAAAGTCTCATTTTGATGTGCTCTTTTAGCAGATAACTAAAAGAGTTAAGGTGTGATCTATATGCATATCTGGAAGAAAAGCATTCCAAGTGGTGTCAGTGCAAATGTCCCAAGGTAGAATTTTGCTTAAATGTTCAAAGAACAACAAGGAAGCGGAGTGGACTGAGCAAGTGTGTGAATGGTAGATGTGGTCACAGAGTTAATGGATTGCCAGATTATTGTAGGCATTGATGAAAAATTTTTATTTTCAGTCTGAGGGAGACAGGAATGCTGGAGAGTTGTATGCAGAGAAGTGAAATTATCAGACGTACATTTTCCAAGGATCACCCTGATGCTGTATTGAGAGGGTTAAAATGAAATAAGGATGGTAGCAGGGAAACCAGTCTGGATGCCTTGCTGCAATCTAGGGAGTTGAAAATATCTTGAGCTAGAGAGACAGTAGGGAAAGCAGTGAGAAGCAGTCAGACTCTGGACGTTGAAGACAGTGCCAACAGAATTTCCTAATAGATAATAAGAGCAAAAGAGAAGAGTTAGTGATAATTTTAAGATTTAAACCTTGACTGCTGAAAGACTGAAGTTGTCAGTTAATGAGATAAGGAGCATTATAGGATAGAGAGATCAGATTATCAGGATGTGATCTATTAAGTTTAACATGCAAAGTAAACATCCTAGAGATCAAGTAGGAATTGGATATATGAGCCTAGAGTTCAGAGGAGTGGTCTGACATGAAGAAATAATTCAAAAGTCATCAGCATTTGCATGATATTTAAGTCCACATAAATAGACAAAATCACCTAGGGAGGCAGTACAGATAGAAAGGAGAAAAGATCTATGGGTGGAGTCCCAGGGCATTCCAATGTTTAAGTCAGGGACATGAGTAACCAGCAAAAGAGACTAAACATGCATGATCAGTAGGTAGGAAGAAAACCACAAGAGACGGAGTGATTGAGATTTCCAAAGCCAAGTGAAGAAAGTGATACAGGAAGGAGTGGTTAACTATGTCAAATGCTGCTGATAATTCAAGTAGGCTGAGGACTAATAATTGATCATTAGATCTGGAAACAAAAAGATCACTGATGATTTTGACAAAAGCGGTTTCTGTGGAGTGGTAGAAATGAATACCTACTTAGAAGGAAATCAAGAGAAAATATGCAAAGCAAAACAGAATCAAGTATAAACAACTCTTCTGAGGAATCTCCTCTAAAGGGTAGCAGAAAAAGGAGGTTCGTAGCTGATGGCAGAAGTGGAGATAGTTTTGGTTTCTGTTTTCTCAAGATAAAAAAAATAGCACCATGTCCCATATGGATAGGAATGATCCAGTATAAAACAAAAAAATTGATGATGCATGAGAGAGAGAGAGGAGATTTGCTGGAACAATGTCCTTGAGTAAGCAGAAAACGATGAGATATAGTGTACAAGCTTGCTTTAAATGAGGAGAGGAGGCACAGGTGTCTGTAGGCTGTTAAACATGCCTGGGGAGAGATTGTAGAAAGTACATTCCAACTGCTTATATTTTTCTCTGTGAAGTAGAAATCAAGAGCATCAGATGTGAGAGAAGAGGAAAGGGAGGATGTTAGAGATTTAGAGAGCTGATGAGAAAGGAAAAAGTCTAATGTAAAATAGCAGGGTCACCAGGAAACAATAAGGGTTTATCTTACAGTTGCAGATCATTAATTTAAACAGAGCAGTCACCATGATTTTTATTTTCCACCAGCCAATTCACCAGCTTAGATGCAGACATAAATGGAGAAGTTGCTTTAAGCAGAATTTTATTTGAGCCATGTGAGTGCAATGAGGATAGAAAGGGACAAGAGAATGATTATAATGAAGTCACATAGAATCTAATGGTGTGAGGAAGAAAATTAGCACAATGAGAAGGACAGGGTGGATAGTAAGTCCTTGATATAGTTTGGATGTTTGTCCCCTCTAAATCTCATGTTGAAATGTGATCCCCACTGTTAGAGTAAGGTTGCCTAGCGGGAGGTGTTTTGGTCATGGAGACAGATCCCTCATGAATGGTTTGGTGCCCTCCCTATAATAATGAGTGAGTCCTGACAGAGTGAGACTCCATCTCAAAAAAGAAAAGAAAAGAAAATCCTTGAAGTAACTGCAAAATGAAGGAAAATAAGATTGTAAATACATGCATACTTAAAATTTGCATATGTGCATAATTTGGGAAATAATATAAATTATGTGTTTTCTATTATTTACCTTGCAAAACATAAGAATGAAAGACTGGAAAGAAATAAGACAAAATAATAATAAATAGTGTCTCCTATTTAGTATTTCTGTGAATGAATTAGTCAGTTCAATTAGAAAAGATAATTAAAATAGCAAAAACAAAATATAAAGCAAAAGTATCATTATTTGCAAATGACATAATTATACAAAACTAGAAAACCTAAGCAAACCATCTAAAAACCCAGTAGAAGCAAAAAAATTCAGTAAGATGATGGCTTGAACAATTAGCAAAAATAAATAGCTTCTCAATGTACAAAAGATGATCAATATAAAATAATATGAAAGAATAGGTATGAACCAAAAGAAAGAATATCTAGAAACAAACCTTGTAAGGAATGTATAGAACCTCTATGAAGAAAATGTTTAAATTCTCTGAGAGATATAAAAGAACATTTAAGTAAACAAAGAACAACCAACATGCTATTATTTGTTGATATGGTTAACTCTATGTCCCCACCCAAAAGTCATCTTTAATAGTAATCCCCATGTGTCAAGGGAGGGACCTAGCGGGAGGTGATTGGATCATGGGGGCAGCTTTCCTCATGCTGTTAGTTTACATGAGAGCTAGTTGTCTAACAGAATCTGTCACCTCTTCCCCTCTCTTGCTCTCTCTTTCACCATGTGACATTCCTGCTCCCACTCCACCTTCTGCCATGATTGGAAGCTTCCTGAGGCTTCACCAGAAACAGATGCTGGTGCGATGCTTCTTGTACAGACTGTGGAAATATGAACCAAAAAAACCTCTTATCTTTATAAGTTACCCAGCCTCAGGTAAATAAAGTCCACTTTATTGCAATGCAAAGTGGACTAACATAGTCCTGGTGGGCTGAAAGAATTGTTAGAATTAGGGTACTTTAACAGTCTTTATAAGGGTATCGTAGAAGGAATGAACTTTAAAGACAGAGGGTGTTGCTTAGAGAGTCGGAATTCAGAAAACTATGATTATGGTAGTGAACAGCATGACAGAGTCTAGAGGAAAACCATGGGAGTAGATACCTCAAAGGATGGTGGTGAAAACCATTGGAGAAAAGAGGCTTAGCAATTGAGAGGCCAGGGTTTTGGAAGGATCATGTATGCAGATACTGAAATCACTAAGAATTAATTCAAGAGCAGTACTGGAGACATTGGTGATGAGCCAGGAGATCACGCCTTGAGGAGTAAGAGGAAGTGAGCCACAATTTTTAAATAATTGTGCAAAGAGAAATAGCAGCTAATAAATTTTACTTGCATGAGGTTTACAGCTGGTGATGAAGGTAGTTAGAAAGAAGAAAACAGGGAGAAAGTTATAAAACAGACATTTGCAGCTATAGCCTTGAGTATAACTGCCTGATTATTTCCTTAAGTTTCTAAATAAAATTCAAAGGCTATGAACATTTTGAGCTCTAGTCCCAATTGTCAAATTATCCTCCAGAAACGTGGCATCAATTTACAATTTTATCAGTGGTGTGTAAGAATTACCTTTTTAATGATCCTAGATAGCACTGAAAATTACCAGTTTAAAAAATCCTTACAAATTTAGAATGTAAAAATTATATGTGATCGTTTTAAACTGCCTCATTTTATTCATTAAAATAACATCTGTTGAGTGTTTACTGTGTGTCAGGCATTATTACTGTGTCCAGGCATATGCTGGACTCTGGATATGTTCCTGCTCTCATGGAGGTTACAATCTTACCAGAGGAAAAAACTTTAAACAAATAATGAACTTCCATGTGGCAAGTGTGGGAGAGGAGAAACACTGGCACTGTATGAGGAGGACCTAGCCAGTCTTGAGGGTCAGATAGAAACTTAACAGAGAAGTGACATTTAAGCTAAGTCTTGATGATTAGAAGAAAATACCTTGTTAGGTATTTTTTTAATTGTTTTCAGCTATTTTATGTCTCCCTGTTTAGATTTTCTGACTGTGTGCTTTGCACTCTTCTAATAAAAATTGTGTCTTCTTTTAAATAGACAATGGATAATTTTAGATGGTTTTTCTCATAGCATGTTTTGTAATAGCACACTAATGACATGCTGTCTTTGCAATAGCTATTCTTTACATAATATTATACTCCTTATCTCCTCTCACTAGCTCATATAATTGTAACAGACCCCACCTTCCTGGCCTAATACTTGTAACCCAACACCTGATCCAAAGTTGGATTTATCCTCAGGCCAAGTAGAATCCTTGCAATTGACTGAAGCTGGATGGGGGAAGCTTGCTTTCTTTTCCAGAAACAAATCTGTAGGGATACAAGTCCAGAGCTCTCTGTGACTATAGTTGCATGCTTGTAAGAATAAGTAGCTTGGGAGAACAAAGTTAATATGCAGAGAGAAACAGAGAGGAGATATTAAGATGGAAAGAGAGAAAGGAGGAGCAAAAGGGAGAACAGAGAACAGAAAGGAGAGAGAATGCCAGTCAAGTTCCCTCATGCAACCCCCTGAGTTCAGGCTAGCCTGACATTCTGTTGCTAAGGGAGCCAGGAAAACGCTGACCAATCAGTCTTACATATTTGAGCATTCAGAGTGCAGAGTGCCTTGTTGATTGTATTAAAAATATTTTCTTATTTAACTTAGTACCTGACACATAGTAAGAACTTATTAAATATTTGTTGAACAAATGAATCAAGCCTCAACAATTGTTTCGTTTTGTTTTGTTTTGTTTGTTTGTTTGAGACAGTGTCTCGCTCTGTCGCGCAGGCTGGAGTGCAGTGGCGCGATCTCGGCTCACTGCAAGCTCCGCCTCCCGGTTTCACGCCATTCTCCCACCTCAGCCTCCGGAGTAGCTGGGACTACAGGCGCCCGCCACCATGCCCGGCTAATTTTTGTTCTTGTATTTTTAGTAGAGACGGGGTTTCACCGTGTTAGCCAGGATGGTCTGGATCTCCTGACCTCGTAATCCTCCCGTCTCGGTCTCACAGAGTGCTGGGATTACAGGCGTGAGCCACCGCGCCCCACCAACAATTTTTAAATAGTACACAGAAAACAGGGTTTTGTTGTTGTTGACGTTTGGTTTTGCTTTTTGCAGTACTGGAAAGATGCTAATCTGGTCCTGTCTGGATAGCTTCAGGAAAGCTAGACAGGACGGACCTGGTGCAGAAATAGCAAGCATATCAAGGCTGTGTGTTTTAACTTGATTTCCAGGGATGAGATATGTTTGAGCTCATATTTATTGAATAAATGTCCTATCATAATGTGTCTTCTGGAAGCCCTCTTCCTGAGGTGGCTTATTTGTGTTTTTGTTTTTTTTTTTTCTTTTCCATTTCATGTACTGATATATTAGTAAACTCCATCTGCCATTCTTCCTGCTGGATGAACCAGCTACTATATGGAGCATCACTTGTGGGAGAAAAAATGAACAGAAAGAGCCATCATTGCCCCCATGCTTTTGAGTATATTTTGCTGCTCTCTGCAATCATCAAGTATTTTAAATGAAAAACACTCTATATAAACATAAAGGAGGAGAGGGACAAATAAAAATGCATCCTCTGTTACATGGTTAAAAGCAAGGGTTTAAGGGGCAGGTGGAGCCAATAGAAATGAGCCTAGCAGAAGTAAAATTATTTTCCAGTTTTAAGTGGTAAGGGATGAGGGTCATCTTTCATTGTTATTTCTTTCTTTCTTTTTTTAACTTTTCTTTAAGTTCTGGGATACATGTGCAGAACGTGCAGGTTTATTACCTTTCTTACTAGCACTCAGCCCAAAGAATTTTATTAGAACATAAGACACTATAAAGTAGGTAGAAAGATATGCCCCTTTGCATTGCAATAGAAGCTCACACTTGGCATTGCTTTAATATTCAATTATTTTAGTTTGACACTCTTAGTGTTATCTACTTGGCCTGGAGGAGGTATGTCCTCTTCAGTGCGGTTCTCTTGGCGTTGTATTGTTACCACTATTTCATATGAAGCTTTGGCACTTAGGCTTCATCAGACTCAGTCAATGCTGGTTGATAAGGTTGTCCATTTGCCCCTCTCTTCACAAAACTACTTCTACTCCATCCAGAACTAAAGAGAGTAAATTAGAAAACCACTTCCTAAGTCCTTTCCTTTCCAAATGAAGGGTAAAAAGAGAATTATCAGAATTTGGTTGACATATTTTCTTTCCCTAGAACTAATTTTGTGAAATTGGAGCCAGGTTAGGAGCTAAGAAAGCAGGGCTGAAGTTTCCTTTCTTTCCAGAGCTACACACATATTTTTAAATTTTATACCATAAATCATTGCTCCCTTTTTCCTGTTAGGTTCTTGGTCATTATTTTTTGCTAGCATTTGTTTATTTGTTTTATTGAATGAACACTTCTTTTCTCATTTAATTAAAGACTAGAGAGAAATTATGTGCTTTCTCATCACTCCATCATTTTTACAGACATAATTAGAAAATCAAATTATCCTGCCCTCATCATGTTTTTATATTTTATTAATTCATCATGCAATATACATTTATTAAACACCTACTTTGTGCCAAGAATTACACAGGTAAACTCTTATAGACTAGAGGAGAAAAATATGTCCATTATGCAAAAATTCCATGATCTCTTTCTCCATCCTCTCCAAAGTGTGTCATCAGTATTTTAGATTTCATCACTTTGACAACTCACAAACTTTCCAAGCATCTTAATTAATTATACCCACCCCTAACCTTGCCTGCATAAGCAACCACAACTGGTCCTCTCTCTTATCTCCTCCATAAGATTTGAAAAAAGCAGAAAGATCTCTATACCAGGAAGGAAGGCTGTTAGTATTCAAAGAACTACAGAACTAAAATCACAAATAACAATAAAAGTAAGTGGTATAGGCCTTGGAGACACAGATTCATATCCAGGTGTGGATTCAAAAAAAAAACAAGATAAACAAAAAGGTTCTACTTCATTCACTAAGCATGTATCTGTGAATCATTTTTATCCTCCGGATCGTCAGCTTTCAGAGGAACTCCTTGAGCCTCTGCAAACATACAGGTGCAGGAACGAGGAATAGTTGAGATCATGGACCTCATTATCCCCTACTGCATTGTCTGTCCTGAATACTTGAGGGGGGAAGGATGACAGGACCATTAGTGTTGTCTCCTGCATGTGCAAAGAGGATGATTGTCAAGACTACGTGGGATTGGCAATCTCTTCAATTCCTATTCAGCAGGCCTGGGGATGTTGTCAAGCAACATAGCACTTTCCAAATTGAGTGCTGCCATGCATGTAGCAGAGTACGTGCCTGGTATGCAAAACTGGAATGCCCATGGAGCAGGTGAACATATGGTATTTGTTCTCTAATCAGAAATACAATCTCTGCATAACAATACCCCATTATTAGCAAAGTATTTCTTTGCAGTTAAGTATTACCTTTTATACTGTTATATGCTGATACCTAATCACATGTTGCAAAGAGCTTCACATTCCTCTTCAGAAGATTGTTTCATATGTTAAACTTCACATCTTTAGTCTCCTTTTTTGATACTTTTGATGGTGTTTTACATTTTATGGAATTATTCCAACTAAGCAAGTGTGGAATTGCTGTATATTTGCATCTTGTAATGAGGTGCAGCAGAGACTCTCCTAGATGCTATAATTTAGGAATAAGTTAATAATGATCTATTCCAAACAACATAAAATAATTTTTTAATTTAAGTCATTTTTACTGCCTTTATTGGATACATAATTAAAATAACCAAGAAGAAAGATGAGGTTCTCAAGATGTATTATCTAAAAAATCTAGACTCCATGATCTGAAATTTTACTTCGATATTCAAAAATCTAATTTCAGGGTGTTGTATTTTGTTTTCTAATTTGGTCTTGAGGTCTCTTCTGCAAAAATGGCCATAAACTGTAGCCCTGCCTGATGGGGCTCCAGGAATTTGGTCACGAATGCTTACAATGAGCCTTTCACAGGATTCTTCTTTCTCGTGGCAGACCAGCCCAATGCCTAAGCATCTGACCCATGACCAATGTGCCTCTCACAGAAAACCTGTTTATACTGATGACACCCTGTGACTCTTGTCTGATTTGTGTCCAGGTTATTCCTACCAGATAGCCACTCTTTACGAGAGCCCTGATGGAGAAAAATGTTAAGTTTAAAGGTGTTGGCCAGTTGAGACCCAGAGGAGGCATAAAATAATTCTTCCAATGAACAAAACACATAAAATAACAGAAGCAGCTTATTACTTGCAGATCAGAGAGAAGAAGGCAGCATGCCTCACAGGGCAAAGGGAAAGTGGGGAGCTGTCCAGGATACAGACACTCAACCAGTGGGTGGGGAGCAAGAGAGAGAAAGAGGGACATGTGGGCTGAAGTCTTTATTGTGGTTCAGGGCGTTACCCATGCAGGTTTTCCATGGGGAGTTCTAACTGTTGGATTTTGATCAAGCCAGCACAAATTCCATGGGGTCATGCTTTGAGGGAGAGATGGTTGCTGCAGCATGTGTATGCAGTCCATGTGGGCTGTGGGGGTCAATGGGATAAGTCCAGTAGGTTGCATCTAGCCATGCTATGGGGAGGTGGTCGCCAGGAGGGGATTGGATTGTGCAAGACAGATATCTGGATTGACCACATTAAGGAAATGGGAAAAGGCAGAGAACTGAAAATTATGTCAAGGATGACCAAGCTCACTTCTGGTATGAGAAAATTAAACCTATTAAAGTGGATGCTGAGGCAATATAACCTTTTAGCTAATCACTACACAGGGTTGAAACGTAAATACTTTGGGCTGATAACCCATTAAATTCCTGAAACTTCCATGTGGATGATTACAGTAGACATCTATCAATCTTGATGCCCAGTATCTATACTTTCTTCTCCTGGTAAGGAATCTTGATTTTCTAAAGGGAAATCAGCCTATCCCTTGATTTCTGCTGAGGCTCATGAGTGGAACATGTGACTCAGTCTTAATCTAAACACATTCAAAATACAATCAGCATAACACATCAGATGGCTGCATTCAGTGCTTAGCTCTTGAAGAGGAAAGAGATGTTCCTGACTGGATTTATGCTAGTTACCTGATCCTTCTCTGAGGAGATTTGGAGCTAACACCAGCATGTCCAGGGATGCTGCAGGAAATTTCCTTTATAGCAATCCATAGGAGCTGGAATTAGAAGAATATTTTGAGTAAAGAATGGGACCAAGATGTCAAGTCCACATACAGAGCCAAAAGACTTTACAAATAATGCAACCTCAACCAGGCCACGACTGTTGGGACATATATATGAGAATCAAAGAGTCAAAATTTGATTGGATAAGTAAGCACCAAAAGAGGGCTGTTGTCTAAGGCTAGTTTTTCCCTCCTTTTTATACTATTATGCTTACATAAGTCAGCTTCATTTAAATGCCAACACTAGGTGTCCACATTTTATAAAATAGCACCTAGATCACAAAATAGCTGTAAAGCTCAAATATCCATTCATAGGTCACCATATATTCATTCATAATGGTGTCAGGCACTACAAAACTTAAGCATTATATACAACATAACAGGAATCAGGGGAGACAAAGATTTGAGGTTTGAAAAGGTTCCTGGAGAGCATCTGTACAGGGATATTCCTAGAAAGCATTCCAGAGGACCACAGCAGTGAGTGGTTTGTCGTTCAGTAACTAAGACATTCTGGGCAAGGTTTGGGAGAAACTACAGTGCTGTTCATTTTAATTTAGAGCCCTTGCCCCTTTTACAGACCACACTAAGATTCTGCAGCTTCGAAGTCAGCAGGGGAAAACAGAGAAGTGGTAAACTTCTCCTTTTTTTCTTTTTTCTTTCTTTCTTTTTTTTTTTTTTCTTGGTAAACTTATCTTACTAGGCAGTAAGTGTAAGGCAATAGCCTCAGAATTGCTGCTCTGCTGAATTCCCTCATCATTAAATTGTATTTTTAATAACCAGAGACACAAAGGATATCGGCTACTTAAGAGCCACTTCTTCTCTTCAGAACCCAGCTGCCAGAGACTGTAATTCCCAGCAGCACCTGAACAGGTGTCCCAGCAATAGCACCTTGCACTGACTAACTACAGGCCAGCAGGTCTCCTCATCCTTTTCTTGCCTTTCTTTTTCTCATCTGTCACTTCATTCTTGCTCTCTTGTCAAACACTCCTCCAGCTGGTCTCCTGGATCTCTTTAACTGTGGAATTCTTTGTGTCCTGCCTCTTCTTCAGAGGACCTTCTCATAAAAACCTTTACCAGGGTACATACCTTTGGTACAAGCGACTTTGTTGTGTCCATTGTACAACAGATTCCATTCTGTGCTCCATCTTTTGAAACAGTCCATCTTCTCTCTCACTCTTTTCTAAATTTGTCTCTTCTGCCCTGGCATTTGGGTGTTCCCTCATTCCTCAGAGTATCACCCAACCTTAACAAAAATAACTTTCTTGTAATTTTTCCCCCAGGAAAATAGTTAAGTATTTAATGGAGAGGTCGAAACTGGCATCACTCCTTGCCTACCCAACCTCCGTTACCCTCATCGTCTTCCTTTCTATCATATCTGATTTTGTTCAGGTGACCACACTTCTTCACATTGCCTTGTGCTCCAGGGGAGGTCAAGTCCACTCCCAGCTGCAGTGGTACATCCTAATTAGTGTAGCCAACCACAATCATCTTATTTCTTTTCCCAAGGATAGGCTTAGAGAAAGGGATTGGTTCTAGTGAATGAGACATGAGAGAGAGTCTGCTGGGGGACTTAGAGAAAAAGAATTTCCATCATCTTAGGAAAACCGGAGGTGAATGTGACCCCTCTCTTCAAAATGCCGTCATCATGCTTGGCCTGAGGCCTGGACCCGGGGCAGTCATCTTGTCTCCAACCTGAAGTATCAGAGTGAGGAAGAGCTAAAGGAGTCAGAAGAGAGCTGGAGCCCTGCCACCCTGCTCATGGCATCTCCAGACTTCCCATTATGGGGAATAATAAATGTCTTTGTTGTGTAAGACAATATGAGGCAAGATGTTCTGTCACTTTCAGTCAAAAGAATCCCAATATAAATATCATTCACTTTGGAGAGAGTCAAATTATAGATCCACTCCTATCTAGGCAAAGTGATGCTTGCTCTAAGCTTCATCATCTTCATCAATATAACCAAAAGACCCACATGAATTCAATTGAAGGTATATTAATATGGTAATCTTGAGAACTTTAACCCCTCCTTTTTGATGTTACAATGACAATTCCAGGTCCCCAGTTCTCTACACAACCCTAGGGGAGCTTACATGTATTCATGAATCAATCTTAATTTGGAGCCCAAAGCTTCAGGACTGACAATTCCTTGTGGTTTCTGTCCCAAGTGGGACCTTTATCCTCCTTTTTCTGCTGCTCAGATGTTAGTGGAGTTAGAGATCTACATACCTGGACTGTAGTGGACCTGAAATGCTATCCCTGCCACCCTACGCCAGGGATCTCTGTTGTCATTCTTGCAAAATATGGAAGAGACTGGCCTTTGGGTGTTTCACTGAGGAAGTTCCTACAAGATTATCTGAGTTCCTTTCTGTTTATTGTAGTCATCCCACAGCAAAATTGCTTGTGCTCTAAGGGTCTTCAGCACCCAGAGATATAACTTTCAATTCACACATGTACGCTATAGCAGATATTGAACACTGGTTCCCTGCACTCTGGAGGGCAAAACATGAAAAAATAACATTTCTTGGATCCCTGTCACAGCTCACATTCTGTATGTGACCTAGCTTCTCCAAGAAGAGACACTCACCCAAGATGTAGAAGACAAGAGTGATGTGAGGGCAGCTGCTGTCCTGCTTTTGTCATTTTTGCTGGCAATCATGATCATGGAAGCATAAGGATTTTCTGCAGTGGTGACGACAAGGGTCCCTGGCTTTGTGATGCCAAGAGGCAACGCATGGGGCATTCATTCTGTTAGCATGAATCATGGCTGAGATAGAGTGGAGCTGGAGCCATCCGTGGTGGTAGCATCTTCTGGCTCCTCGGCTTGTGGGTGAGGTGGGGTATTCTGCTTCCAGCAGCTTACTGATTCTGCCACATTGTGGTGATGGTGTGAGAATTACACCCTTAACTGGCCGGATCTACCGTATTGTTCAGGGACTGTTCAATACCGTTACCAGAAGCTCAGGCTAATTCCAGGTCCCCCAGTCCTTCCAACACCTTTGTAAGCATCTGTGTTAAATCACTTTCTGCTTAAAGTAGTTTCTGCGATCTAGAACTGAAACCCTGACTGATATACAGCCAGTTTCTCCACAGGGTAAAAACATACCAACAGAGTGGATGAGTAAGAGAAGATTCCATTATCAGCACCAGACTGATCCCCAGAAGAACCCAGCATGCCCCTCTGAAGAACAAGCCATATGGTTAGATGTAGCTTATCATGCCAGATTCTTCCTTCGCCATAGCAATGTCACTCTCAGAGGCTCCATGTTGTTCCCCACAAGTTGCCATCTGTCAGGGTCACATGAGTCTGTCAAACACATTCATATGTACTTGAAATCCAGTGACTTGAAGGTGTAAGCCCTCCACCCAGAAGGCTTCTCAGCCCCTGTGTGGATCAGTGGGTGTAAATGGACACAGTAGGGGAGAGATACTAGCTAATTCTATGTACAAGGAGCTTCTGTGTTCTGGATCCTGCCTGGACATGATAGGACTATTCCCAATTGTATTTTATAGGAGTGTTCGCCTAGCAAAGACACCCTATTACATCTATAAAACAGACATGATTTAGTTGTTATGAAGATCCAGTAAGGTAAAACAGGTGACAGGTGAAAATGGTAAGCACATTACCTGGGCCATACTAGGTCCTAATGAGCATTCTTTTCTTTATTAGTTCAGTGTGCAGCAAGTAGGTAATCTGAGCAAATTTTTGAAATAATTTGTGGGGGGTTTTTTGCTTGTTTTTTATTTCTTTGTTTTTTTTTTTTGTTTGTTTGTTTGTTTTTTGAGACAGAGTTTTGCTCTTGTTGCCCAGGCTGGAGTGCAGTGGTGCAATCTCGGCTCACTACAACCTCCTCCTCCCAGGTTCAAGCGATTCTCTTGCCTTAGCCTCCCAAGTAGCTGGGATTACAGGCGTCCGCCACCACGCCTGGCTAATTTTTTGTATTTTTAGTAGAGATGAGATTTCACCATGTTAGCCAGGCTAGTCTCGAGCTCCTGGCCTCAGGTGATCTACCTACCTCAGCCTCCCAAAGTGCTAGGATTGCAGGCGTGAGCCAGCATGCCCAGCCACTTTGTGGTTATTGCAAACATTGCTGTGTAAACTTTTGCTGGGCCTTATTTAGCATTGTGTATAGTTTTCTTTTTCGTGCATTTTCAAATTCAAATGCTTGAAAGATTACTTCTTGTCATTCAAAATATTCTTGCTTCTTAATAGTATTTCTCATTATTTCCTAAGTGGAGCTCATCATTTATCAATTACTTCAACAAATATTTATTTAGTGCCTAGTGTCAGGCCCTATTTTAGACATTGGAAATACAATGGTGGAAAAGCAACAAGGTTTTTGTATTTACAAAATTTTCATTCTAAAGAAGGTTGCAGATAATTATCAAATAAAGATATAATCAAAATATTCTTAAACTCATGCTATTGCCAAAATCAATTGACTTTCCTTTCACCTAAAAAAAAATCTTGCTACAATCTCCTTCCCTCCCTGCTTCCTTACTTCCTCCTTTTCTCCCTTCCTTCCCTTCTCTTCTCCCTTCCTGCACTTTTTCTTTTCAATTAATTGTACCCAATAACTGTCAATTGCCAAACACCGTTCTTGGAAAAGTGGGCACAACAGAGAACAAAAAAGATAAACATTCTACAGTTTGGGAGCTTATATTCTAGCAGGAGGAGATAGACAACAAATAAGCTAGAAATAAACAAATAATAAAAATTAGTTCTTAGTGAAATGAGGGGAAATAAGCTGGTATGTTAGAAAGTGAGTGGAGGAGAAAGGGGTCCACTTTAGATGGGATGGCCAAGGACACATGGTACTGAAGGGTGAGAAGAGGTCAGCCATCCGAAGAGCCATGAGGAGGACAGAACAAGCAGATTCGCGGATATAAAGGCCACAAGACAAAGCAAGGATGTGTGGCTCTTGGAGAGACAGGAAGGAGGCCAGTGCGGCCGGAGCTTAGTGAGCAGATGAGAGAGCGGAAAGAGATGAGGCTAAAAAGTGTGTGTAGGTGGAAAGCCATATGGGGCCTCCTGGGGCAAGGTAAGAAATTGGATTTTTTCAAAAGTGTGTTGAAAGATCGGAAGGACCCTGTTCACTTATGCATGTCTTCTCCATCCTCAGATCCCACATGGTTCCCAGGCTTTGGGATGCTGTGGTGTTAAACATGCATTTAGAGTTAGGATGAGGCAGAGGAAGGCCCACATAAGAAGACCAGCCTTTTTTTTCTGTAGAGGAGGAGAATTGGAAAATAAATAATTACCACCATTTCCTATCATTATCATCTCACTAAAAAAAAGTATTCTAAATACCAGTAAAATAAAAAGGTAAGAAAGACATCATCTTGGAATTTACTTGTTTTAAAATAGCATTATTAAAAGTCACTGCACCATCCCTTTTCTTTCCTATTTCACCTTACACCAGTTAATGACACTTGTCCTTGGGCCAGAGTTATGCTTCTATTTAATAATTTCCTGTGGTGGTTTTCCATTTCTAAACTTTGAAACATCAGCATATTTTCTTTAAATTTGTTATTTCAGTATAGTTATCAAAGGACAGCCTCCTACTTACATTCTGGGGTTAAGAAAATGACTTTTAAAGTGGAGGAACTCCGTACGCCTAGATTTTTGGATGGATCTTTCTAATTTGAGTGACCCTCTTTTGGGAATGGACTGTAATTTCTTATACATTACTTTCTTTAAATCACATACTTTCTTTAACTGTATATGCTATAGGATGAAAACATGAATATCTTCTAGCTCACCTTTTATGGCAAGATCACGGGCTTTCATGGACAGGAAAAAAGCTTTAATTAATTTGTCAGTTAGCAGTGATGAGATGCAATGGGTTTTCCGTGCCCCTGTAGGGGCCTCCCATGGGATGTAGGACAGAAAACTTGGAGGCTCTCCTGGGCAGAAGATGCAATCTATTAGTGATTAAGTACCAGAAAGCATTTCCTAAAACTTGTTTTATAATATGGTATTTATAAGAGTAGTATTATAACATTATACTTATAAAATTGTATTATTCTATAAAATGGTATTTGGTAAACTACCATTTTGCCACACAGATTTTTAGACTCAAAATTTAGTCTCAAAATTATCTCCTCCAAAAACAATAGCTTAAATCCAATATTAGCAGTAGGTAAATAATCCCATTCTAGCAATGAGAGAAAAACCGTAAAGTTAGAGTAGCTTAAGGAAGAATATTTTGGAAAGAAGTATGTCAGTTTTAATTTCTAATTTACTAAAAGGATTAGTACTCAGTTAAGTTTAAAAACACCACATTACTTCCTTAATGTTTCAGATCCCAAAATGAAATACAGAATATCTTATATTAAAAAAAAAAGTCATGGCCATTGAAATTGTTGTGGTGCTTTGATTGCAAGTCATTATGTGTGTTCTGTAATGCTCTAGAAATACTGATTTAAAAACTAAATAGCAATGGAATTTTTAGCTTGATGATTCATAGAAAACATGGGCAATAAGAAAAAAATCTATACACTTTACATACTCCCTTACTGAAACTCTTGAAAATTCTAATTTTAGAAAGTTTCCAAAAATCAATATTTAAGAAAGATTTTAAATGTTTATTTACAGTGGTTCCAGGTTTTACTGATGTAGGTAATAACTGTTATCTGGTACACATCTTTAGAACCAGAAGACTGAGTTTATGTCCTGGTTCTGCCACTTCATTTTGGGACCTTAAGAAAACCACTTAAACTCTCCTAATCCTAACTTCCTCTTTTTTAAAAAAAAATGCTAATTCCAAACTTCTTCATAGTGATGTTATACATACCCAATAAGTTTAATTACAATAATGCACTTTTTAAACATCGCCAAATGTTACTTGTTCTAATTATTACATGAGAAAATCACTTTATTTCTTTGGTATATTTTAATACTAACTTACTTTTTTTTTTTTTTTTTTTTTTTTTTGCTCCTCTACAGGATTTAATATTGGGCAAAGCCATTCTTCAAACTGGAATGTGTATCTCCTTGAGAGTACTTGCACATTCCAAATGGTATATGATAATAATTATTTCAAAGGAATCAATTTCCAGCTCCTAAACTTCCATATGTGTCCTTTCCTAGCATCATATAGGTTCTTCCTTCTCACTTCCCTTTTCACAGTAGACTTACTCTTATTTCAAAAAGAAAAAAATTTAAGCATATGTCCCTAATACATCCAGAATCTTACCACGATGTACTGGACAAGAATTTTAAAACTCAGGAGAACCAAATAGAGGAATATGTGAAAGTATTGTGTTTAGGGGAACCTTATTTAATGCATAATCAGGGCACTAGTTTGTTGAGGTGACATATGAATATTGTCTGGCATTATATTTGGCCATAAGCAGAACTCATTCCATGTAATATTTACTTTCTTAATTCATATTTCAAAACTCCCCTTACTTAATGGATACTTATTATTAGATAAATGTTTTAGAGAAGGTGGGGGATTCAGTGTGTGACCATACTTAACAACGCTTTGGAAATATGTACTTTACGTATTTTTACATATTACTTATAACAGAAGCTATTTGTTAAGAGCATATTTTGTCTCATGCTCACTGATTTATAAATGATCCTTCATCCTCCATGGTTCTGCAAGGTATGTATTTTAATATCTTGAGATTAGAAGATATACATTCATACAGATAACAAAGTCAGGTTGTTCACCCAGTTCTTTTTGACTAATGGTGCCTTGATGAGCAAGATGATGGGGTAGAAGACTCCACCAAACAACCCCCTAACCCCCTGCCACAAGGACACCTAGTTACACACAAGAAGCACCTTCATAAGAACCAAAAATCAGGTGAACACTCTTAGTACCTGGTTTTAACTTCATATCGCTGAAAGAGTCACTGAAGAGGTGGGAAAAACCATCTTGAATCACCAACACTGCCCCTGCCCTATCCCCTGGCAGCAGCAGCCTGGTGCAGAGAGTGTTTCTTCGTGCTGGGGAGAGGGATATTTATTGCAGCATCTGTGAGGCACTGAACTCAGTGCTGCCCTATTAAAACAGAAAACAAAACAAAACCAAAGTCAGGGGATGCCCACCGATGGAGAGAGCAATTAAATCAGCCATAGCAAGAGAGGAATCACCTATCCCAGTGGTGCAAACTTCAGTTCCCATAAGCCTAGCCATCACAGGCTAACATGCTTTGGGGCCCCACATAAACTTGAAAGGCAGTCTAGGCCACAAGAACTGGAACTTCCAGGCAAGTCCTAGTGCTGAACTGAGCCCAGAGACAGTGGACTGATGGGGCATGCCACCTACTGAGATGCCAGCCAGGCACAGCTAAGGGAGTGTGAGTATCACCCCTCTCCTAACCCCAGGCTGCTCAGCTCCAAAAGAGACCCCTTCCTTCTGCTTGAGGAGAGGAGAGGTAAGAGTGAGGACTTTTTCTTGCATCTTAGATACCAGCTCAACCACAGCAGGATAGGGCATAGGTCAGGGTCATGAGGCTCCCATTTGAGATTCTAGCTCCTGGATGACATCCCTAGACATACCCTGGGCCAGAAGAAAACCTGCTGCCTTGAAGGGAAGAACCCAGTTCTGGCAGTATTCATCCCCTGCTAACTGAAGAGCCCTTGAGCCCTCAATAACCAGCAGTGAGACTCAGGTACTATGTTAAAGGCCATGGGTAAGCCTATGAGACTTACTGGTTTCAGGTGAGACTCAGCATATTACCAGTTGTGGTGGCTATGGGGCAAAACTCCTTCCACTTGAGAAAAGCAGAAGAAAAAGTAACAGATATTGCTTTTTCTGTTTATTCAAATATCCTTTATCTTGCACCTTAGGTACCAACACTGCCACAGGGGTGTAGAACATCAAGCAGGCTCTTGGGGTCCCAGATTCCAGGACTTGACTCTTGGATGGTATTTCTGGATCTGCCCTGAGTCAGATGGGAGCCCACTGCCCTGAAGGGTGAGTCCAAGGCCTGGTAGCATTCACCACAAGCTGACTAAAGAGCCCTTGGGCCTTAAGGGAACAACATTAGTAGTCTGGCAGTACTCCCTGTGGGGTAGTCATGGTGGTGACCATGGGGTGAGGCTCCTCCATCTTTGGAAAGGGGAGGGAAGAGTAGGAAGGACTGTGTCTTGTGGTTTGAGTTCCAGCTTAGCTGCAGTATAAGAAAACACCAGGCAGACTTCTAAGGTTTTTGACCCTAGTTGCTGGCTTCCAGATAGCAATTCTGGTCCTGCCCAGGGCCAGGGGGAATTCACCAGCCTGAAGGGAAGGACACAAGCCTTGCTGGCTTTGCCACCTGCTGACTTTAGAGCCCCATGGCATTTACCAATCAATTATAGACTGTAGCCAGGAAGTTACAGCAGGCCTCAGGTGAGACCCAGTGCTGTGCTGGCTTCAGGTGTGACCTAGTACAGTCCTAGTCATCATGGTCACAGGGGTGCCTGTGTCACACCACCCACAGCTCCAAGTGGCTCAGAACAAAGAAGGAGATTCCATTCACTCAGGAGAGAGTATTGGAGGAGAACAAGAGTCTCTGCCTGGTAATCCAGAGAATTCTTCTGGATTTTGCCCTAGACCATCAAGGTGGTACCTCTATGAGTCTGCAAGAACCCCAGCATTACTGGGCTTGGGATGCCCCCTAGAGTAGATACAGTTAGATCACAACATGCAAATTTTTTCAAATATCTGGAATGCCTGCCCAATAAGGACAGCTAAAACAAGCCCAGACTGAGAAGACTATAATAAATACCTAATTTTTCAATGCCTAGACACCAAAGAACATCTATAAACATCAACACCATCCAGGAAAACATTACCTCACCAAATGAACTAAATAAGGCACCAAGGACCAAACCTGGAGAAACAGAGAGATGTGACCTTTGAGACAGAGAATTCAAAATAGCTGAGTTGAGAAACTCAAAGAAATTCAAGATAATACAGAGAAGGAATTCAGAATTTTATCAGGTAAATTTAACTAAGAGATTGAAATAACTAAAAAGAGTTATGCAGAAATTCTGAAGCTGAAAAATGCAATAGGCATACTGAAGAATGCATAAGAGTCTTTTAATATCAGAACTGGTCAAGCAGAAGACAGAATTGGTGAGTTTGAAGACAGGCTATTTGAAAATAAACAGCCAGAGTAGACAAGAGAAAAAAATACTGAAAAACTATGAGACATCCCTACAGGATCTAAAAAATACCTCAAAAGGGAAAATCTAAGAGTTATTGGCCTTAAAGAGGAAGCAGAAAAAGAGATAGAGGTAAAAAGTTTATTCAAAGGGATAATAATGATAACTTCCCAAACCTCGAGAAAGATATCAATATCTGAGTACAAGAAGGTTATAGAACAACACCAAGCAGATTTCTCCCACAGGTCAAGGATAAATAAAAAATTCTAAAAGCAACAAGACAAAAAGAAATAAATAATATACAATGGAGCTTCAATACATCTGGCAGCAGACTTTTCAGTGGGAACCTTACAGGCCAGGAGAGTGGCATGACATATTTAAAGTGCTGAAGGAAAAATATCTTTTACCCTAGAATAGTATATCCAGCAAGAATATCCTTGAAACATGAAGGAGAAATAAAGACTTTTCCAGACAAACAAAAGCTGAGGGATTTAATCAACACTAGACCTGTCTTAAAAGAAATGCTAAAGGAAGTACTTCAATCAGAAAGGAAGAGATGTTGATGAGTAATATGAGATCATCAGAAGCTACAAAACTCATTGGTAATAGTAATTACACAGAAAAAAAAACAGAATAGTATAACACTGTAAGTGTGGTGTACAAACTACTCTTGTTTTAAGTAGAAAGACTAAATGATAGACTGACCAAAATAATAACTGCCAAAACTTTTCAAGACATAGACAGTATAATAAGATATAAATGGAAGCAACAAAAAGTTAAAAAGAAGGGGTACAAAGTTAAGACATAGAGTTTTTTTATTAGTTTTCTTTTTGCTTGTTTGTCAGTTTGTTTATGCAAACAGTGTTAAGTTGTTATCAGCTTAAAATAATGGGTTTTAAGATAGTATTTGCAAGCCTCCTGGTAACCTCAAATTTAAAAAACATACAGGCCGGGCGCGGTGGCTCAAGCCTGTAATCCCAGCACTTTGGGAGGCCGAGACGGGCGGATCACGAGGTCAGGAGATCGAGACCATCCTGGCTAATACGGTGAAACCCCGTCTCTACTAAAAAAATACAAAAAACTAGCCGGGCACGGTGGCGGGCACCTGTAGTCCCAGCTACTCCGGAGGCTGAGGCAGAAGAATGGCGGGAACCCGGGAGGCGGAGCTTGCAGTGAGCTGAGATCCGGCCACTGCCCTCCAGCCTGGGCGACAGAGCGAGACTCCATCTCAAAAAAAATAAAAAATAAAAAATAAAATAAAATAAAAAAATAAAAAACATACAATTGATACACAAAAAAATAAAAAGCAAGAAACTAAATCATATCGCCAGAGAAAATCACTTACACTAAAAGGAAGAAGGAAAAAAAGAAAGAAGGAAGTGGAGACCACAAACAACCAAAAAACAAACAACAAAGTTGCAGTCTTTGCATGTCAATGATAACACTGAATGTAAATGGACTAAATTCTCCAATCAAAAGACAGGAGAGTGACTGAATGGCTGACAAAAGAAGACCAATGATCTGCCTACAAGAAACACACTTCATCTATAATGACACACATAGACTGAAAATTAAATACAGCAAACACTGGCTCACCTAGTTATATAAAGCAAATATTATTAGAGCTCACCAGAGAGATAGGCCCCAATACAACAAGAGCTGGAGACTTCAACACCCTACTTTTAGCATTGGACAGATCTTCCAGGCAGAAAAATCAACAAAGAAACTTCAGACTTAATCGGCACTATATACCAAATAGGCCTAATACGTATTTACAGAAAATTTCATTTAAAAGCTGCAGAATACACATTTTTTTCCCTCACCACATGGATAATTCTCAAAGAAAGACGGTATGTTAGGTCACAAAATGTGTCTTAAAATAGTCAAAATATTCAAATATACTTGATATGAAATAATATCAAGCATATTCTCTGACCACAATGGAATAAAACTAAAAATGAGTAATAAGAGGAATTTTGGAAACCATACAAATACATGGAAATTAAACAATATGCTCCTGAAGAACAGTGGGTCAATGAGGGACATTAAGAATGAAATTGAAAAACTTATTGAAACAAGTGATAATGGAAACACAACATACCAAAATCTATGGGATACAGCAAAAGCAGTACTAAGAGAGAAGTATATAGCTATAAATACCTAAATGAAAAAAAAGAAAAACTTTAAGTAAACAATCTATGCATTTTAAAGAACTAGAAAAGCAAGAGTAAATCAAACTGAAAGTTAGTAGAAGAAAAGAAATAATGAATATCAGAGGAATAAATGGCATTGAAATGAAGAAAACAGTACAAAAGATCAATGAAACAAAAAGTTGGTTTTTTGAAAAGTTAAATAAAACTGACAAGCCTTTAGCCCAACTAAGAAAAAAAGAAAAGAGGCCGGGCGCAGTGGCTCACACTAGTAATCCTAGCACTTTGGGAGGCGGAGGTAGGTGGATCACGAGGTCAAGAGATTTAGGCCATCCTGGCAAACATGGTAAAACCTCCTCTCTACTAAAAATACAAAAATTAACCAGGCATAGTGGCATGCGCCTGTAGTCCCAACAACTCAGAAGGCTGAGGCAGGATAATTTCTTGAACCCAGCAGAGTTTGCAGTAAGCCAAGATTGAGCCACTGCACTCCAGCCTGGGTAACAAAGCGAGACTCCACTTAAAAAAAAAAAAAAAAAAAAGAGGAGATCTAAATGAGTAAAATCAGAAGTGAAAAATGAGACATTACAACTGACACAATAGAAATTCAAAGGATCATTAGTGACTACTATGAGCAACTACATGGCAATAAATTGGAAACACTAGAAGACATGGACAATTCCTAGACACATACACCCCACCAAGATTGAACCATGAAGAAATCCAAAATGTGAACAGATAAATAACAAGTAATGAGACTGAAGCCATAATAAAAATCTCCCCAGTAAAGAAAAGTCATGGACTCCATGGCTTCACTGCTGAATTCTACCAAACATTTAAAGAAAAACTAATACCAATGTACTCAAACTATCCTGAAAAATAGGGGAGGAAAGAATACTTCCGAACTCACTCTACAAGGCCAGTATTCCCCTGACGTCAAAATTAGACAAAGATACATCAAAAAAAGAAAACTACAGGCCAATATCTCTGATGAATATTGATGTGAAAAACCTCAACAAAATACTAACAAAACCAAATTCAAGAATATATTAAAAAGATCTTTCATCATGACCAAGTGGGATTTATCCCTGAGACACAAGGATGGTTCAACATATGCAAATCAATTGATGTGATACATCATATCAACAGAATGAAAGATAGATAACATATGATCATTTCAAATGATGATGAAAAAGCATTTCATAAAATTCAACATCCCTTCATGATAAAAAA
>NW_016806642.1:3680530-3705142 GCF_001698545.2 Rhinopithecus bieti
AAAAAAAAAAAAAAAAAAGAAACAATAAATAAATAAATAAATAAATAAATGCCATATACAATAGACTCACAGACGCACATCATGCTGAATGGGAAACTGAAAGCCATTCTTCTAAGATCTGGAAAATGATAAGGATGCCCACTTTCACAATTTTATTCAACAAATACTGGAAGTCCTAATTAGAGAAATCAGATGAGAGAAAGAAATAAAGGGCATCCAAATTGGAAAGTAAGAAGTCAAATTATCCTTGTTTTCAGATTATATGATCTTATATTTGGAAAACCTAAAGACTCCAACAAAAGACTATTAGAACTAATAGACAAATTCAGCAAAGTTACAGTATACAAAATCAACATACAAAATCGGTACCATTTTATATACCAACAATGAAGAATCTCAAAAGAAATCAAAAGTAATCCTATTTACAATAGCCACAAATAAAATTAAATACCTAGGAAAGAACTTAACCAAAGAAGTGAAGGATCTCTACAATGAAAACATAAAACATTGATGAAAGAAATTGAAGATGACACCAATAAATGAAAAGATATTTCGTTTGTATGGATTGGAAAAATCAATATTGTTAAAATGCCCATACTACTCAAAGCAATCTACAGATTCAATGTAATCCCTATCAAAATACCAATGACATTCTTCACAGAAATAGAAAAAAAAAACCCTCTAAAATGTCCATGGAACCAGAAAACACCCAGAATAACCAAAGCTATCCTATACAAAACAATAAAACTGGAGGAATCACATTGCCTGCCTTCAAATTATAGTACAGAGCTATAGTCACCAAAGCAGTATGCTACTGGCATAAAAACAGACACATAGACAAATTGAACAGAATAGAGAACCCAGAAACAAATCCACATACCCACAGTGAACTCATTTTTGACAAAAGTGCCAATAGTATACACTGGGTAGAAGAAAGTCTCTTCAATAAATGATGCTGGGAAAACTGGATACCAATATGCAGAAGAATGAAACTAGATGCTTATCCTTTTCTGTATACAAGAATCAAATCAAAATGGACTAAAGACTTAACTCCAAGACCTCAAATTATGAAACTACTACAAGAAAACATCGAGTTTCCCCAGGACAATGGTCTGGGCAAAAATTTCTTGAGTAATACCCAGGCAAGCACAGGCAACCAAAGCAAAAATGGACAAGTGGGATCACAACAAGTTAAAAAGCTTCTGAACCTCAAAGGAAACAATCAACAAAGTGAAGAGACAACCCACAGAATGTGAGAAAATATTTGAAAACTACCCATCTAACAAGAAATTAATAACCATAATATATAAGGAGTTTAAACAGCCTTAGAGCAAAAGAAAATCTAATAATCTGATTAAACAATAGGCAAAAGATTTGAATATAAATTTCTCAAAAAACATACAAATGGCCAACAGGCATAAGAAAAGGTGCTCAACATTATTGATCATCTGAGAAATGCAAATCAGAACTACAATGGGATATCATCTCACCCCAGTTACAATGGCTTATATCCAAAAGACAGGCAATAACAAATGCTGACAAGAGTGTAGAAAAGGGAACCTTTGTACACTGTTGGTGGTAATGTAAATTAGTACAAACACTATGGAGAACAGTTTGGAAGTTCCTTAAAATACTAATATTGAGCTACCATATGATCCAGCAGTTAGTTTACCCAGTGGGTACATAGGTGTATGTATTTATAGGGTACATGAGATGTTTTGATACAGGCATACAATGTGTAATGATCATATCATGAGAATGGGGTAGTCATCCCCTCAAGCGTTTATCCTTTGTATTACAAACTATTCAATTACACTCTGTTAGTAATGTATAATTAAGTTATTATTGACTACAGTCATCCTGTTGTGCTAGCAAATACTAGGTCTTATTCATTCTTTCTAACTACTTTTAATGTAAGCATTAACCATCCCCACCTCCCCCACAATCCCCTACTACCCTTCGCAGACTCTGGCCACCATTGTTAGATGCACTATGCAGATGAGTTCAATTGTTTTGATTTTTAGATCCCACAAATCTGCCACTGTAGAACCAAAGGTGCTATAGACAATATGTAGACAAATGCATGTGGCTGTATTATAATAAAACTTTCTATTACTTGCTTATGCAGCACATATATCAGGGACCATGCTCTCTTTTCTTTAGTCGGCTCTCAACACACTACTTTGTGTAGAGTCCATTCTAAGGAGAAGTTTCTTTTCTCTTCCTGCTTTACGGGTGTGTGGGTAGCTGATTGTATGGTCGAGCTCTTTTACATACAGAATTTAGGTATTCATTACTACACTCTCTTACAGGCCAAGGCTTCGTGTCAACTGGAAATAGAAACTGAAGAGAGTGAGACGGTTGAGGGAGGAGGGTGATAAGTTTGATAACCACATTCTGAGAAGCCAGTTTGGCCTTAATGCATTAGCTGTCTCCCTTGCCCTCTTAACAGAAGCCCACTAATGATTTTCCATTTATTCCCACAAACACTTTCTCCTTTTCATGCTTTATAGCTAAGAGATAATGTGAGCACATTTCTCTCTTTGACATGCATAGCAGAGTTAGGGCATCTCTTTTTATTACTGGCCTCCATCCTGAACAGAGACAACAAATGCTGGTTTCATTGAAAAAAATCACATTCGTTATTTATGGAGATGTCAATTTCTCCTTTGGATATATGATGGTATGTTTGGAGCTTTTCCATTTCCATAAAATTTCCTTAGAAACATTTGCGCTGCAGAATAATATACTTTTACTGCAGATGAAAGAGTCTGGCCTAACGGTCATGCTAAAGGGTTTAGCTAAATTCAAATAAATCGAAACTACCATGTGCCACGTGTTAATTACATATAACTGATATTTTCTATTGTAGAAAGGAAATAAGCAAAAATAAAAAAAAAATTTCACCCAATTCAGTGAGAAAAGCAATAACATATAATGCAAAATCTATTGATATTAGTAGATCAATTCTTGAATTATTTATTCAGAATCTAGGAAATGCAGTTAAACTCTGCTCAGTGTAGATTTTTCATTGTGTCCTTATAAAAAAGCTACTTTTACCTAACTCTGAGCCTTATGTATCTTAGAGAACTCTGCTGCACAGAATCACACAACTGACAATTAACACATAAGCAATAACATTTGTTGAAGAAAGGATCGCAGTTTTGGTTTTCTTTTCCATTTGCACTAGGCTATATTTTCTCTTATATCCATCTGTATTTAATGTTACATGTATCCATCTTTCCTTCTTTTTGATATATTTTTTGCTCCTGGATCACATGAAACCTCTTTTAATTACTTTCTTCATTTTAAATGTTCATTATTCATATCTGTTACTGAAAAATTAGAAAACACAGGTAGGAAAAGGGAGTAAATCATTAAAAATTTCACTTCTCAGTGATAACCACTGTTAAAATGTTGGTTCTTCCTGATCTACATACACTTTATATGTTAATATATAATTTTAAAACATGGAATATGATTCCACATATTCTCCTGTAGTTCTGGTCTCACTCTGTCACCCAGGCTGGAGTGCAGTGTCACAGTCATAGCTCACTGCAGCCTCGAACTTCTGGGCTCAAGGGATCTTCCTGCCTCAGCCTCCCAAGTGGCTGGGATTACTGGCATGAGCCACCACACGCGGCTTGTTTTTCTTTAAACAATTTTTTTATTGATAAATATAGACTCATATCCTAATTTTAAAGGATTCCATAAAATTCCAACAGATGTAAAAATGATAATCCAGTAAAACCTTTATTGTTGAACTTTTAGATTGCTCCATTGACAAAATATCTTTGAAAAAATATCTTTGCATTCTTTTTCATTCCTTAGGATAGATTTCTAAAAGATAATTACTGAATTGAAAGTATGTAATTTTTAAGGCTGTTGATGCATTTTGTCAAATTATTCTTCCAAATGGCTGCAACAATTACATTTCCACCTGGATTATGTAAAAGCACCTGCTTTCCCACACCTCAGTGATGCCCAGTATTTACACACTTACGCTAATTTCCTTCTAAGTAGCATCTTTTTATTATTAGGTGGTTGATATGGGTTTAAAAAGGACAAAGGGGCTGGGTACTGTGGCTCACGCCTGTAATCCAAACACTTTGGGGCCCAGGAGAGAGGATCATTTGAACCAGGAGTTGGACACAACCTGAGAAACGGAGAGATAGATCCCATCTCTACAATTGTTTTTTAAATCAGTTGGGTGTGATGGCACACACCTGTGGTCCCAGCTACTTGGGAGCCTGAGATGGGAGGATCACAGGTACCTGGGTGTTCAGTGAGCTATGATCATGCCATTGTACTCCAGCCTGGGTGACAGAGCAAGACAACTGTCCCTTAAAAAAAAAAAAAAAAAAAAAAGGTGGGGGAGAGCTGGCAAGATGGCCATGTAAGAACAGCTCCGGTCTGCAACTCCCAGTGAGACCAAGGCAGAAGGCGGGTGATTTCTGTATTTCCAACTGAGGTACCCAGTTCATCTCATTGGTACTGGTTAGACAGTGGGTGCAGCCCATAGAGGGCAAGCAGAAGCAGGGTGTGGCGTTGCCTCACCAGGGAAGTGCAAGGGGCTGGAGAACTTCCTCCCCTAGCTAAGGGATACCCTGAGGGACTGTGCTATCCAGTCCAGATACTATGCTTTTCTCATGGTTTTTGCAACCCACACACCAGGAGATTCCCTCCTGTGCCTACACCACCAGGGCCCTGGGTTTCAAGCACAAAACTGGGCAACTGTTCAGGCAGACACCCCGCTAGCTGCAGGAGTTTTTTTCATACCCCAGTGGTGCCTGGAACCCCAGCAAGACAGAACCATTCACTCTCCTAAAAAGGGGCCTGAAGTCAGGGAGCCAAGTGGTCTTGCTCAGTGGATTGCACTCCCACGGAGCCCAGCAAGCTAAGAACCACTGGCCTGAAATTCTCACTATCAGGACATCAGTCTGAAGTCAATCTGGGACAATTGCATTTGGTGGGGAAGGGGTGTTCACGGTTGCTGAGGCTTGTTTTCCCCTCACGGTATTAAGGAAGCTATTAGGAAGTTCAGACTGTGCAGAACTCACTGCAGCATGGCAAAGCACCTGGGGCCAGACTGCCCCTCTAGATTCTTCCTCCTCGGGACAGACATCTCTGAAAGAAAGGCAGCAGCTCCATTCAGGGGCTTATAGATAAATCTCCCATCTCCCTGGGACAGGGCACCTGGGGGATGGGGCAGCTGTGGGCACAGCTTCAGCAGACATAAATGTTCCTGCCTGCTGGCTCTGAAGACAGCAGCAGATCTCCCAGCACAGCGCTCCAGCTCTGCTGAGGGACAGACTGCCTCCTCAAGTGAGTCCCTAACCCCATGCCTCCTGACTGGGGAACACCTCCCAGAAGGGGTTGACAGACACCTCATACAGGAGAGCTCCAGCTGGTACCTGGCAGGTGCCCCTCTGGGACAAAGCTTCCAGAGTAAGGAGCAAGCAGCAATCTTTGCTGTTCTGCAACCTCTGCTGGTAATACCTACACAAACAGGGTCTGGAGTGGACCTCCAGCAAACTCCAGCAGACCGGCAGAAGAGAGGCCTGACTGTTAGCAGGAAAACTTACAACCAGAAAGCAATAACATCAACATCAACATCAACATCAACAAAAGGACACCCACAGAAAACCCCATCCAAAGGNAGACATAAATGTTCCTGCCTGCTGGCTCTGAAGACAGCAGCAGATCTCCCAGCACAGCGCTCCAGCTCTGCTGAGGGACAGACTGCCTCCTCAAGTGAGTCCCTAACCCCCATGCCTCCTGACTGGGGAACACCTCCCAGAAGGGGTTGACAGACACCTCATACAGGAGAGCTCCAGCTGGTACCTGGCAGGTGCCCCTCTGGGACAAAGCTTCCAGAGTAAGGAGCAAGCAGCAATCTTTGCTGTTCTGCAACCTCTGCTGGTAATACCTACACAAACAGGGTCTGGAGTGGACCTCCAGCAAACTCCAGCAGACCGGCAGAAGAGAGGCCTGACTGTTAGCAGGAAAACTTACAACCAGAAAGCAATAACATCAACATCAACATCAACATCAACAAAAAGGACACCCACAGAAAAACCCCATCCAAAGGCCATCAGAATCAAAGATCAAAGGTAGATAAATCCATGAAAATGAGGAAAAACCAGCACAAAAATGCTGAAAATTCCAAAGACCAGAATGCCTCTTCTCCTCCAAATGATCATAGCTCTTCTCCAGCAAGGGCACAAAACTGGACAGAGAATGAGTTTGATGAATTGACAGAAGTAGGCTTCAGAACGTGGGTAATAACAAACTCCTCTGAGCTAAAGGAGCATGTTCTAACCCAATGCAAGGAAGCTAAGAACCTTGTTAAAAGGTTACATGAACTGCTAACTAGAATAACCAGTTTAAAGAACGTAAATGACCTGATGTTGCTGAAAAACGCAGCACGAGAACTTTGTGAAGCATACACAAGTACAATAGCTGAATTGATCAAGGGGAAGAAGGGATATCAGAGATTGAAGATCAACTTAATGAAATAAAGTGTGAAGATAAGATTAGAGAAAAAAGAATGAAAAAGAACAAACAAAGCCTCCAAGAAATATGGGACTCTGTGAAAAGACCAAACCTATGATTGACTGGTGTACCTGAAAGTGATGAGGGATTGGGGGGCACGGGAGGGAGAGCATTAGGACAAATACCTAATGCCTGCAGAGCTTAAAACCTAGATGATGGACTGACGGGTGCAGCAAATCACATGGCACATGCAGGTAACAAACCTTCACGTTCTGCACATGTATCCCAGAACTTCAAGTATAATTTTAAAAAAAGAAGAAGAAGAAGAAGAAAGACCAGTATTATTTAGTAACTCCCTTAAGGATTATTGTTTGTTCCCCATTTACATCATGGAGCCCCACATCAAATCTCTAGCTCCTGTTAATATAAATCCACATTTCTAATTATTCTTGTAGTTAAATTAAATGTATTAAGAATTGCTTGTTTTCAGCAAAACCACTATTTAGCCTCAAAATGTTATTCATTTCAAGATCCTGCAGCTACTAAGCTAAAAAGCTTTTAGCTAAGTCCCTAAGGCAGAATATTGGCATCCTTTCTCAGTTGTTAAATGAAATAAACAACAAAGTAAATAGACTTAAATTGAGCTTCCAGTTTAAGACTTGGGATTTCTATCATCTTCTGACTGAGATTTGACCCAGCAATTTTTTGACTTCTAATTACTTCTATACAGGTGATCTTTCTCTAGTATTCTTCAAAAGAGAGATTGCCAGAAAATTTTCTTCAGCCAAATCCTCAGCTCCTTGATAATGTAAGAAAAAAGAGAGAGAAAGAGAGAAAATTCTGTGGACTTTCCTGGTCCCAGTTGTGGTTTAAAAAAATAATAATAACAGAATGTTAAAAAGAGAACTTTTCTATCTCAGTTTTGATGAATGTGGTACATAGCAGATATCAAACTACAGGTAAAGCCTAAAACGGGGTTGAGAGAGTGGATATAGAGAGAGAGGATTTGGAAAGAGATTTCTTTGGAGAAAGCATGACTTTGCTGTGAGACTCCATCCTATCCCATCCAAAATGAGAGGAAAGTTTATCGTGGTCACCTTAAGCTTACTGATGGGGTATTCACTGGCCTTGATGAGAGCTTTGCATTATGCTCTAAAGCTGGAAGACACTTGCCCTGACTCTCAGGCAAGAAAGATAAAGCAGCCTTCGGGTGGAGAATAAAAGCTGCCACATTGCAATGGTCCAGCACTCCCAGAGTTTGTCAGGGCAAGGGGCGAGTGCCTATTCCCTGTGGTCTTGCTATGAGCCGCACAAAAGAGAAGGGCAGATTGGACTCAAACTGTTAAGTCCTGTCAAGAGAAGTATTTGAGAGGGTGAAGAATTGGCTGTAGAGATAACTGGAAAGCCAGGGGCTGGGGGTAGTGAGGTGGGGTGGGACCCGGTTGTGAGTCAAAGGCAGTGTGGCGAGTTCATTCCCAACATCAAGGAAGCTGCTTTGAAAGGCCACAAAAGTAGCCATAAGAGCAAGTCCTCTTGAAACACCCAGATCATGATGCTATCTGGTAAAGGTCAGAAATGGCAGCTAGCTTGTTGGGAAGGAGAATGAACAGAACAGAAATGCATGTCCTTCCCTGGAGGATGCAGGTTCACCAACTACATATTAATATGTATTAGGTTGGTGCAAAAGCAATTTTAATGGCAAAAACTGTAATTGCTTTTGCACCAACCTAATATATAAGGGAAAATTGATATCTTGGACTGGACATCTTTAACATGTGAATCCAGACTGATTTTGAAACTTAAAGAAACAGACCTGTCTATTGAGGCCTGGCAACACAGTTTTATCCAGGGAAAGGAAAATATTTTCTTCCTGGAAAAAAAAAAATTATTCCAGGGAACAATGGCAGACTTACTGACAGCCAGTTTCCTAAGTGCCAAGTAGTCTTCTAAATGCTTTATCAGTACTAACTCTGTTAATCCTCACCATACTCCTGGGAGGGAGTTGTTATTTTTATCCCCCTTTTGAGGACCCAAGAAGATGTCGAGGTAAAAAGAGTTTAACTAATTTGACAAAGGTCACAGAGCAAGTAAATACGCAAGTTAGGATTAGATATTTAGATTCCAGAATACATCACACTCCAAAGTTGGACGCATTCGTTAAAAATTATATGGTGAAATAACTGAAACTCCTCATGGCCATTTTAGAGGAAAAGTGCTTGGGGCATTAGAAATCACGAACTATCTGTCCTCATTCCTTGGTACACAGTATAAGCAATCTCATTAATTGCCTGGGGGTCCTTACCTTCCAGTGATCACTAACCTAGGGAGCAAAGATCATGTTTCCAAAATTAAGTTGTAAGCTTCTTGCAATTAAAGAGAGACAATTTCATCCTTTTTACATAAACGTTGCATATGTAGGACCATAATAATCATCTGTGGTGATGACATGTGAATTTTAAGGAGATTTTGTAGGAAAAGACAATTATTTTTCTGCTAGTGATTTAAGCTTGATTCAAGATAGGTTTTGAATGAATTGTGAACATAGCCTTGATCTAAGGCTGGTGAAATATGCCTTGCATTTTCCATATTTTCTATTGCTACCTAGGATCTAATATTTACTGGGGTAGAGGGAAAACCGACAATTACCAAGCATATTTTATGTACCAGATGATTTCATTGTAGGTTATTACCTGATAGAATTCTCACGAGAAAGATAATTGAGGTAATTGCCAATATCTCCATTTGGCCTGTTTTAATAATAACTAACATTAGTTGAGCACTTCCCCTGTGCCAGGCACTATTTTAATTTTTAAATGATTCATTGATCCCTGCAATAATGTTATGAATTATTATTTATCTCATTTTACAGATGGGGAAACTGGAGCATTCACAGGTTAAAAACTTCCCCAATATTTTGCCATTTAGGACACGGCAACATGGGGATTTGAAACCAGGAAGTCGCCGGGTGGGGTGGCTCAGCTGGGCGTGGTGACTCACTCCTGTAATCCTACCAGTTTGAGAGGCCAAGGTGAGTGGATCACTTAAGGCCAGAAGTTCAAGGCCAGCCTGGCTATCATGGCAAAACCCCATTTCTACTAAAAATACAAAAATTAGTGAGTGTGGTGGCAAGCGCCTGTAATCTTAGCTACTTGGCAGGCTGAGGCACAAGAATCGCTTGAACCCAGGAGGCAGAGGTTGCAGTGAGCCAAGATTATGCCACTGCACTCCAACCTGGGTGACAGAGTGATACTCTGCACGCCCCCCCCCCCAAAAAAAGTTCATGAACCCAGGAATTCTGTAGCAAAGCCCATGTGTTCACGTATACTTCCTCACAGATGAAGTAAACTGGAATTCTGGATGTTCAAGATATGTCCATATGTAAGGGTCCTAGTAAAAGATGAAGGCTGAATTTCAAATCTAGTCCCTTGGACTTGTGTGCTTTTCTTTTTTTTTTTTTTTTTTTTTTTTTTTTTTTTTTTTTTTTTTTTTTTTTTTTTTTTTTGAGGCAGAGTCTCACTCTGTCGCCCAGGCTGGAGTGCAGTGGCCGGATCTCAGCTCACTGCAAGCCTCCCGAGTAGCTGGGACTACAGGCGCCCGCCACTTCGCCCGGCTAGTTTTTGTATTTTTAGTAGAGACGGGGTTTCACCGTGTTAGCCAGGATGGTCTCGATCTCCTGACCTCGTGATCCGCCCGTCTCGGCCTCCCAAAGTGCTGGGATTACAGGCTTGAGCCACCGCGCCTGGCCTGTGTGCTTTTCTATACACTCTCTCTTCCTGATCTAACGGAGTCACCCCAACCACACTTCCCCCAAAAGAACATACAGCTTTACTCCTAGGTCTCCTATTTAGGACTTCTATTTTGGTATCTTGAATGTTGCAAAGACTATTCTGGTCATCTTCTCCTTGTACATTTATGAGTCAGAGATGCTAGCAGAACTTAATAAAAACTTCTCTTGTTCTTGGTTTTATGTACAATAGAAAGTTGTTAGTGTTCTGGGTCTCAGGAGCAGAACTTCACTTCCACTTTTAATCAACACCTACATAGACTTTTAGAGTTCGAACTCTTGGCTGGTGTCCTAAATCAGACATAACCCACTGTTTAATAATCAAGGCCTGTCTTAACTAGATTGAGGGGAAGGACCTTGTCTTGTTCTTCTTCATATCTGCTATAGCCATGTGCCTCAGTTGTGAAACTGGTTGAGAAGACATGGAATCTAGAACCAAGTGGAGTGGCGTCATGAACTTAGCTACAGAACAGATTCCAAGAGACGGCCAAGAACCTCCCTCACAATGCCTTAAGAGAACAACTGATATTGAAAATATTTAACAACCAGAAGGAACTCCCAACCAATCAGAATGGGCACCAGTTGCTAAAATGTATCATTGTGTGATGACTGAACATTCTCCCTGCCTAATGTGGTACTAGTTATGGCATACTACTTAGGAATACTAGCTTTATAATTAGATGACCCAACTTGAATCATGCTGCTATTTAACCTTAGGGCAATTTTCATTGCCTCTCTGTACTCAATCCCCTTATCTTTAAAAAGCGTATCAAAATAGTACTTTATAGGGTTGTTATAGGGCTGTCACGAAAATTAAGTAAGCTAGAATAGACTAAGCACTTCAAATTATGCCAAACACACAAATGCTCAGTAAATATTGGTTATTGTTAATTTCTCTAAACTACAGGGTCCAATCTGTGCAAGTAGCCCACCAGACAGAGGTGAGACCTGTAGTCAGATCATCCAGAGATGTCCAGTGTCTGACCATTGTGAAGCAAAACCCCTGCAGGTCAGTCAAATAGGGACACATTCTTAGCCATAGGAAGAAGGCTGGCTACATCTAGGAACAAAGGCATCTTACTCAAAAGGTTTCATCCAGGTTCAGCAGATGCTGGGATTACAGCAACAAGATTTACTCCGGAATCCCCCCACCGGTGAGGGTGAGGCATGTGGCAAGGTCTTCTAATGCAAACTCGGGGACTGGGTGGGGTGCTGATCTTTAAGCTGATAGTCATTGATGTCTATAGCAAAGAAGAGCTGGAGAGACAAGGACCTCCCTAAAGCTCCCTACAAATTTAGATACTCAAGAGGACAGTGTTGATGATATTGAAAGAATCATTTAGTTATTCATCCCATTAAAACATTTTCTGGAGGGCTTGTTATGACCTACGCACTGTGCTGTTCAGAAAAGAATAAGGCTAACAATGATCCAAAATGAATTGTATGCCATATTCTAAATTTATCATCTTTAAAAGCTTGTATTGACAGCCTAGAAAGGTAAATAGCTTTACTTTGTTAGGGAGCTTCTAGTTTCTACAAATTTGTTTGTCTAGTATCCTAGGTATCTAGGTGAGAAATATTTAGATTGTCAATTTCACACTCTGACCCCAAAGTTCTCAACCCAAAGTAGTACCTAACCTTCTAACACTTTTCAATTTCAATCAAAGAGCTGGGGAAAAAAAGCTTTTAAAAGCTCCTCCTCCTTGAGAGTGCTAGTAATGCAGGGCAGATGTGATGAGTAAAGCAGAAAGAAAAATATCCATCTTAGCACATTTCATTTCTTCCCTCAGAAAGATAATGACATACTGATTTTTTTTTTTAATTTCTCTAAGGTAAGAACTAAAAGGTCTTAGAAAATAAACATGTAGTGCCTCTGTGGAGAAAAGCTTTGTTCATCTCTTTGGCTTCTCACTCCTTTTTTGGTGAGAAAGTACGTTTTTTTAATAACGTGATCTAGGAGGGAGTGTGTACTCTGCCTCTGTAGGTTCTAGTTTCATAAAGGAGCCAGAGAGGTCAGAGACAAAGCAAATGTAGGATTCAGAGCTTCAGGCCAGAGATATCTGCAAGAGCCAGCACAGCACCCACCAGTTCAATTTCATGAAATTGAATTTTCCCCCAGTGATAGATGCTTTAGAAATACAGGACCCCAGGTCAGCACTGCTCAACACACACACACGAACACACACACACACACGCACACACACACACACACACACTTTGTGCCTTTGTTCTTAACCCTTGAAATAGAGAGTAAAATGTACATACCTAACTGAAAAAAAATTTCTCTTCCTTTAGGCTCTTAATAAGCTGATTATCTCTCAGTTGAAGGAGCAAACGCCAGCATTTTCATAGTGTCATGCAGCAAATGGCCTCCCAGCAGGTGTGTAGTAGCTGAGTTTCAAACACAGCTGGTATTAGGTTCAAGAAGATGAGACTGAGAAAAGGAGTTCCATCTCCACCTTTAATCAGTGGCTGTCTGCAGCACCCACCTCAGCAGGTGGTCTGCATTCTGTACTCACTTTTTCTCCTGCTTGAGGGAAAATGGAAGGTGGTAATGAGAAGAGAAAGAGGACAACTGCAGGTGGCCAGTGACCCAGCCATCCTGGGACTATCACTTCCCTTGATTGTCTGCCCAACGTACACATACTTTGCTTTTCTAATTCTAACTCTATGAACTTCCCTGGAGTTGGGCCCTGGCAACAGATGTGCTCAAAGTTTTTAAATCCATTCTAAATATCACAGTGCCCTGAGCAAAATAGTTACCCCCAAAAATCATAAAGATAGAGAACAGAAACATGAGAAAATCCAAGCTCACAATATCCAAATCCTGTTCACACATTCAAACAAATATTTGTGTATTAAATATCTATTGAGTGACCACTACAGGACAGACACGGATGGCCTTCACAAAAGAGAGGAAAATAGCGATAGCTCATGCCCCAAGGAGCTTGCATGGGAGAGACAGAACATAGGTCAAATGAGTGCATATTGTAACAATGTTTAGTGCTAACAAGGAGAAGTTCAAAGTGCCATAAAGGAAAATTTTAGAAGAATTTTATCTGGACTGAGGGGAGATGTACAGGATGAAGAGGAGTTACTAGAGGTGGAGGGTGGAGGGAAGAGGAGCGTACATTTCCAACAGAGAACGCAGCACAGGCAAATGTCCTGTGGTGGGAAGCAGCACAGTGAGAACTGTAGGCAGGATGGAGTGGCTGGACCACTAAGGGCTGTGTGGACATGGTATGAGATGAGGTTAAAGGATTTTGTGTCCTATGTTAAGGACCTGCGACTCAATCCTAGAAGCAGTGGAAAACCATAGAAGATTGTTTTTTGAGGGGAAAGAGGAAATGTTTTGCATTCTAGCAAGCTCTCTCTTGTTGCTTTAGTGAAAATAGATTACAGGCAGCCAAGGATTCAGAGAATCGTTAAGTAGTTTCTGAAGGATTCCAGGCAAAATGGATGGTGGCTCTGGCTAGTGCTGACAGTAGAGATGGAGAGAGTTAAACAGAGCTTAGATGACTTTAAGAAGTAATTGGTATATTATTTTGGTATTCACAACTCCAATAACCATTTTTTACTCATTCATTCATTTAAAAAATCATTTCTGAAATGCCTGCTATGAGCTAGACTGTGAAAGAATAATTAAAATGAATAAAGATACAGTTCTAATTGGAAGACACTGCAAGGCTCCACTTAACAGAGCAGTCAAGGACATGGTTTTAGAGTCAGATAAATACTGGCTTCAATTCTGATCATGCTTTTAACTAGCTGTGTATCAGTGGGCAGGTCAAAGACCCTGAGCCACTTTTATAAATGGAAATAAATGGTACCTACCTCATAGGGTTGTCATGAGGATAAAATGAGGTAATGCACATCAAATTAATGACAAGATGACTGCATTTAGAACATCTGGAAATTTTTTTTTGGAGATAGGATCTCTCTATGTTGCTCAGGCTGGTCTCAAAATCCTATGCTGAAGTGATCCTCCCACCTCAGCCTCCAGAGCAGCTGAGACTACAAGCGTGTACCACCACACCCAGCATAGACCATTTTTAATACAGAAAAGGTAGCTATTTTTCTGGGTTGTTAAACAATTAAAGAATCAAAGATACAAAACGTTGGTATATTTGCAAATGTGATGACTTATTGGAAGGATACATGGATGTAAAATGGATACTTGGAGAGCCCATTCTAGTTGGGTAACACAAAGTCCCTGTAAGCCAGCCACCTATCCTAGAAGTTCTGTATACGTCACACATTCTCTGTCCCAGATGTGTAAACTGGTAGAGAAGACACCTGCAACACAACCTGTATTATATAAATATCTCCTTCCATATCCTCTGTAAACATTAGTCACAACATCCACTCGTGTCTGCAATGGCTGCAAACAATATTATTACTTCCATCACCCAAAGGTAGCAATGAACTAATACATAGACTAAAACCTGTACTAGCATACTGGTTTGACCTGCAAAACTTTGCTATTGTTCTCTTTCTCATAAATAAAACACTGTAGCAATGAATAACATTTTATATATAACTGCTAATAACTTTGAGCAATTCTGTCTTGGATGCTGATGCATTCATGAGAAGAGTGACATTGTTGACTGGCTGGGTGAAGTCAGACCTCCTCTGTGTTTTGAGCAAGGAATCATTGAAGAGAATAAAGTTACCTTAGAAAACTCCCTCCGTCAACTTTTACTCCATTCAAAAGCTTTTAGAGGAGTTCATGTATATCAAAGTAACCACAGAACATTTCAGAATAAATAAAACTAATTTTGCAAGCAGTTTGAAAATCATTGGAATAATGGTACTGCCTATACTTGGTGTAGAAATGTTTAGCAAGAAAAGAAGCCATCTGACGTCCAAAGTTAAATAAACACTTTAACCAATAAAATCCATGTAGAAAAAAAAAATCTACCAAAAGGAACATTTATATATAAGGAAATTATATAAGCATTTCATAATTTATAGTTTCACTTTCTTTAACTTTATTTTAGTGATCAACTTTGGATTTAGTATGTTTTCAATGGAGTCTCAGAAACAGATCATAGATTTTAACCTTGATCCTATAGGAGATAAGGGTTCTACTCACAAAGGCACACTTGTGACCTTTACTCAGAGAAAATTTTAAGACAGTGGTTTTCAAGCTGTTCTCAGAATCCTAATAGCTCTTCAGAGATGTCTCAGGGCTGCCTTGGGGCTGGGGCAGGCTAGGAATTCCCCAGGTGAGTACAGCAAACTCTGGTCCCAAAACAGTGTCATCTGTTTTATTTGCTGGTCTTCAGCACTAAATTTCACTTGGAAAAAGTTTGCTGCTTTTTTTTATTTTTTATTTTTCATTTCTTGAGACAGGATCTCACTCAGTTGCCCAGGCTGGAGTGCAGTGGTGTGATCACAGCTCACTGCAGCCTTGAGCTCCTGGGCTCAAGTGATCATCTCACCTCAGCCTCCTGAGTGACTGGGACTACAGGTGCATGTTGCACCTGTATTTGTTTTATATTATTTTGTAGAGAGGCGGGTTTTGCTTTGTGCCAAGGCTCATCTCGAACTCCTAAGCTCGACCAATCCTCTCACCTTGGCCTCCCGAAGTGCTAGGCATACAGATGTGAGCAACTACACCCAACCAACTGCCTTTAAAAAAATGAAAATTATAGAATTAGGATTTCTGAAAAATACAGGTAAGGAGGCTATCAGTTGAATGTCCCCAAAGCCTCGGATCTTTTTTCCTCTATAACCATTCTCTGTTCTTTCTGTTATCCTTCTTCTTTGTCTTTCTTTCATCTCTTAGATTTTTTCTTTCTCTTTCTTCTCCTCCTTCTCCTACCACTTCTCTATGATAATAAAACACTTATTCAGTATTTAATAGCAGTAGTAAGCCTTGTTGATGATTTTTTTTGTATTCCACAAATATTGCTGTCTCAAGATGTTTGCTGCTGGAAATTTAGCCCTGTTGTATTCAAGAAGATCCAGGTACAAAAGATGTTAATGTGCACAGAAGCAAAGCAGATATTAAAATAGGTTAGTAGAGGCAGGGTGCAGTGGCTCACACCTGTAATACCAGCACTTTGGGAGGCCAAGGTAGGCGGATCACAAGGTCGAGAAATCGAGACCATCCTGGCCAAAATGGTTAAACCCTGTCTCCACTAAAAATACAAAAATTAGCTGGGCATGGTGGCGTGCACTTATGGTCCCAGCTACTCGGGAGGCTGAGGAAGGAGAATCGCTTGAACCCAGGAGGCAGAGGTTGCAGTGAACTGAGATCACACCACTGCACTCCAGCCTGGTGACAGAGTGAGATTCCTTCTCAAAAAAAAAAAAAAGGTTAGTAGCATGCAGGTTACCAGAGAAGTTTACAGCATAGGTTCTGGAGTCAGGCTGCCTGGGTTAATAATGTTCTCACCCAGCCATTTACTAGCTGTATGATCTTGGAAAGGTTTCTTGATCTGTGAGCCTCAGTTACATTACCTATAAAATGGAGATGATATTATTCTCTGCACCATCTGTCTATTGTGAAAAGTAAATGAGTAAAAACACACAAAAAAGCCGAGAACAGTACTTAGCCTGTGATAATTGTTCAATGAGTGTGTGTTTGTGTGTTTTAAATGCAAGATGTTTTAAACGCAAGAAAGCCTGGGAGTAGTAAAGAATTCTGGGAATCAGTGATAAACTGAGTTTTGAAGAATGACCAGATAGCTATCTTCAACAAAGAGGGGGAAATGATATTTCAGGTAGCGGGACCAGCATCCCAAAGACCCTAAAGAGAAAGAACACGTCATTCACTGGCTGCTAATATGAACAATAACAATAACCAGAAAACTGCTAAAACATGAAAAGCACAAAGGTATAGAACAAATACTTTCCTTTAATTCCTTTATTTAGAGATAATAACTGAATAATTTGATGGTTTTCTTGTAGACTCTTTGTAAAGCCTAGATTTTAGAGCAATGAGTTCATTTTTAAAATGCCTTATAACCTATTTGTTTTTCTGGCTATAAATTAATTATGAACATTTGTCCATTTCATTATTCTTCTACAACACAATTTTAATAGCTTCATAGCATTCCAAAATATCTTTAAAACTTAAGGGTATTTCAATTTATAAATAGCATACTACTTCATACATTTTTAGTACATATTAAAAATTTTCTTTGAATAATATCTTAGAGTTGGAATTGCTGGGTTAAGGAGTATGCCCATTTTAGGGTTTTGATATATACGAACTGTCAAGACACCCTTCAGAAAGATCATGTATAAATAGAGAATGTTTTGATTGTCCCATTTGGTAATGCAAGCACTTGCTAAAGAATGTGCATCTCTCCAAGAGTAAGAAATTTTAGGCCAGGCATGATGGCTCGCACCTGCAATCCTAGCACTTTGGGAGGCCGAGGCAGGCAAATCACAAGGTCAAGAGATCGAGACCATCCTGGCTAACATGGTGAAAACCCGTCTCTACTGAAAATACAAAAATTAGCTGGGCATGGTGGTGCGTGCCTGTAATCCCAGCTACTCAGGAGGCTGAGGCAGGAGAATCGCTTGAAGCCGGGAGGCGGAGCTTGCAGTGAGCCAAGATCGTGCCACTGCACTCCAGCCTAGCAACAGAGCGAGACTGCATCGCAAAAAAAAAAAAAAGAAAGAAATTTTATGGGTGAGAACTGAGTGCATACATAACAGAGTGCATATATAACATGCAGTTAATTAATGGTGGGGCACAGCAATTAATCTCATGTCCAGAGGAAAAGATAAGACAAAAGCATGAGTTCTGGAAGATTAAGATTATCATGGGTTTTTGCTTGGTGCTCTACCAGGAGGCAAGGAGAACGAAATGGCTCTGTTCTCAGATACTTACTCAGTTTTGTTGCATTTCTGGTAATATATTTATTTCATAAGGAAGTATTCCTCCTATTTGGTAAATGGATTTACGTCACCCCCAGTCCATTCCCATTAGTGACTACAGTACTGTCTGCCTTATTCCTGCTCACTTTTCACTTTCATTGGGAGTGTGTATGAAAATGGATTTCCATTTTTGCTATTAGGTAGATCTTAAAGCTAAATCAATTTTTTTTTTCTTAGTAAAAAGCACTTTTGCAGCACAAGGTGAATATTCAGTGAAGACCATACTGGAGGTTGGTCGGATGAGGAGGTTCTAATATGTGTTAGGCTTTTACTGTGGACTATCCATTTGCATACATATAGCATTTAATCCCCCAATAGCTCTCTAGGTAATTATTATTATAACTATCACCATGTTACCAAAGGTGTAACTGAAACTCAAAGAGATTAAGTGATTTAGTAATCATGCTGCAAATAACTAGCAGAGCGGGCATTCTGACCTCATTCTGCTGGTTGCCAAAGCCCAGCCTGCTTCTACTGCCTCCAAAAAACAGGAACACCCCAGATGAGAATTCCACACAAGCTCAGCCAGGCGCGGTGGCTCACACCTGTAATCCCAGCACTTTGGGAGGTGGAGACCGCAGGATTACTTGAGGCCAGGAGTTCGAGACCAGCCTGACCAACATGGCAAAACCCCATCTTTACTAATAATACAAAAATTATCCAGGCATAGTGGTGTGTGCCTGTAGTCCCAGCTACTTGGGAGGCTGAGGCATGAGAATCATTTAAACCTGGGAGACGGAGGTTGCAGTGAGCAGAGATTGCACCACTGCACTCCAGCCTGGGTAACAGAGCTAGACTCCATCTCAAAAAACAAAACAAAACAGAAAAAAAAAAGAACTCCACACAAGCTTATTCTAGGAGATATTTCAGGGGATTTTCATTTTTCCCATTGTTTCTTGGGATAATCAAAAAGCCTAGACTGACATATTAAAACAAATACTTGGTTTAAAAAACAAAGGCCCAAGGGAGAAGAGGTTTGATGCTTTGAGAAAGGCCAGGTGACAAAAGCAACAGGGCACAGAATAGGTGTTCAGTTACTATCTGTTTGTTAAATGAGACATTGCAAGGTACAGGTTGTTTTCAGATTGTTGCTTTACTCTTTTCTTTCTTCATGATACCACCAGCCGGCCATTCACTAGGATGATAAATGAAATTAGAATATGATTTGGGGGCTGGTTTCAGATCCTAGCTTCAAGACTTCTGGCTAGAGTCCTGTGTAGAACTTCAGATCAATCTTGGCCAAGACAAATCATTTGCATTTGAAACCCAGAGCTGAATGGACTGTCTATGAGTGTGTGTGGTGGCATTTAGGGGAGGGAGACAGTAATGTTCAGATTAGGATGTGTGAGGAGGACACTTGCTTCCTGATGCTACTCTTGACAGTGTAGGGAGAATTCTTCTCTGGGTTGCCTCCGCAGGCTGAAGGGCTGTGTTGCTTGCGCTTTGACCTTAAAACAAACTATCCTTCTTGTTCCCAGGACCTCGATTTCCCTCTGAACCTAGGCTACATCCTTAAGAAGGAAATGGAAGTCCAAAACAGACTTCCAAGAGACGGGGTTTCACCATGTTGGCCAGGCTGGTCTCGAACTCCCAAACTCAGGTCATCCACCCACCTCAACTTCCCAAAGTTCTGGGTGTACAGGCGTGAGCCACCTTTTGACGTTTTGTGCTCTAAAAAACCACCATATGGGGATCAAAGGCAAGTAATTCATCACCACAGGTGTTGAAAGCTTAGGAGCCAATAAAATTTACTAAACTGATGGTGGAAGGGCACTACAGATGAAGACTCTCCCTAATCTAAAAATAAAATACTGCAACAGGAGACAGAACTTTAGAGTGCATGCAAAGTGGGCAGTGGCAGATACTTTCTATATATCAATGCTAGTGTCACAGAGGTTGTAAGCTCAAACGCCTTTGTACCAGGCCCTCAGGTTAATGTAGGAAATTGTAAAACACCTGTTTCTGAGAGTTATAAACCATTGTTTTACAACTGAGTATGGGGTATATGTGTCATGGAATGTATGTGCCTCATGTTCAAATGGAAGAAAAAAAATGAATGAACATTTTCTTTGCCTAAATTTTTCACTGAAAGAATTAGGAAACAGGGGTAGTCTTCTCATGTACTCTTATACATATTCAACAGACATATTTTAGCTCAATGAAAAGATTCGAGAGGCCAAAGTGGCAGATCACTTGAGCCAGGAGTTCCAGACCTACCTGTGCAACATGGTGAAACCCTGTCTCTACTAAAAATACAAAAAATTAGCCATGTCTGTAGTCCCAGCTACTCAGGAGACTGAGGTGGGAGAATCACCTGAGCCCAGGAAGTCAAGGCTACAGGGAGCCACAATTGTGCCACTGCACTCCAGCCTGAGTGACAGAGCAAGATCCTATCTCAAAAAAATAAAAAATAGGCCAGGCACAGTGGCTCATGCCTGTAATCCCAACACTTTGGGAGGCCGAAGCGGGTGGATCATAAGTTCAGGAGTTCGAGACCAGCCTGCCCAACATAGTGAAACCCCATCTCTACTAAAAATACCAAAAATTAGCAGGGCATGGTGGCAGGTACTTGTAATCCCAGCTACTTGGGAGGCCGAGGCAGGAGAATTGCTTGAACCCAGGAGACAGAGGCTTCAGTGAGCCGAGATTACGCCATTGCACTCCAGCCCAGGCAATAGTGCAAGACTTCATCTTAAAATAAATAAATAAATAAATAAATAATAAAAATAAATAAATAAACAAATAAATAAAATACTAAAGAATTTCTCATGCAAAATCAACTTAACCAAATTATTTACTTTCAAAGGTTTAGATTAGACCCTGAACTAAGCAGGGACAATTGAGAAAGTTGTGTAATTATGGAATTAAGCATTCTACATGTTTTTCATTTGGTGAGTACCTAAGTCATAAGTGAGCAAAGTGGCAGAAAATGGCATGCCAATATCTTCAACATTTTCATTTAATTAAAATTGGTTTTGCTATTGTTTAATCCGTGTATTATAGAATTTGTCAAACACAAAAGCAGAGAAAATAATATAATGAAATCTCAGGTGCACAACAACCAGTTTCAACTGTCAGCATTTTGCCATTATTTTTATTTCATCAGTACTTACCTCCCCCCATCAACATACACACAAAAATTGTTTTTTATTTTACTAGACTATATTAAAGCAAATCTCAGAAACATAATTATTTCACTTTAAGTACCCCACTATGTATGGCTGACAGACGGGGCCTTTGACTTTATCACAACCTAACACTGTTATTACACCCAACAAAAATTTTTTTCAATTTCCTAACATCATGTAATTTCCAGCCTATGGTTGATTTTCCCTGGTAATCTTTTTATAATCGAAGGTCCACATATTGAATTTTATCAATATGATTCTTAAGTCTCTCTTACAATATAGGAGTTCTCCCCGTTTCTTTGTTTTCATGTCATTTATCTGCTGAAGAAAACAAATCATTTGTCTTGTAGAATTTCTCACATTCTGGATTTGGCTGGTTGCATCATTGTGGTGGCATGTATCGTCTTCTATGTTTTGTAATTCTTGGTACCTAGGGTGAAATCCAGAGCAGAGGTCAGCAAACTGCATCCAGGGTGCCAGCTACCTGTTTTTTGCACATAACATTTCTTTGGAACACAGCCACACTCATTTCTTTACGTGTTGTCTATGGTTGCTTTCAGGCTTCTACAGCAGTTAAATAGTTGTGACAGAAACCATAGGGCCTCTAATGCTGACAATATTTACTATATGGTCCTTCAAGAACAAGTTTGCCAGCTTGATCTAGAGGCTTGAATAAACTCCATTGCTTCTCCGAGTTCCAAACAAATTCCTTCATCCCCCCATTGTGTAGCAGCAATACCAGCACCTCATAGGAATTAGGGTTCAATATATCAACAAGCTCAGCCGCTTCTTTTTGTGCTTGATGGGGTATGCAAATGAGGAGCCCCAAGTGGCCAGGTGGCAGTCATGGCTTCCAACTTATAACACTGTGTACAGGCATGTCCTGGAAGAAGCATTCTCACTCCTAAGAGAAAGAGGACCTCCACCTAGCAGAACTTAAAGTTGTGAGGACCACCTTAAGCAGCCCAGTATGGCAAGTGTAAATTCCCCAGCTGAGTCACTGAAAGTAAAGAGGTGACACTTACTTCCATCTCTTGTTTCCTGGATCCATATATTCTAGATATTGAGAGCACACCATCATATATTAGCCACTGATCTATTTACCATATGCTAGACACCCCCAGATGGTGCTATCCCAGTGCTATTGCTTTAGTCCAGCCTTCCCAAACTCATTCCAGTGCTATCTGGGCACCCACTTCTGAGTACTAGAGTAAATAGTATAATCAATGAATCTTGTGGTCATGTGCCCATTGTTGCACTTCCTTTTCAGCACTGTGGTATCCTAGTTTAAAAAAACGTATTAGATATCATACAGCAGGTTATGAGTTTCATAAACTGTCAGAATATGTTGCTGGCACAGATACTGCAGACAGCAAAGTCACACCATTCTTGCAGTGGTTATGAACTCCTGTGAAGACAAATTACTCATCGCTCCACATTAAGAAGTGCCCAACGTGAACACTCCACCCGCCGGCTAACTGGTCCAGGTTGGTAAATTCTGTAAACAGAATTTGAAGGACTGGCTATATAGTTTGAGAGACCCTGTGCAAAATGAAAAGGGGTAGGTGAGTGGGTGTGTGTGGGTGCGTGTGTGTGTATCAAACCCACCACACACACACATGCCTTTTCATTTTGCACAGGGCCTCTCAAACTATATAGCCAGTCCTGTGGCTGGTCTCCCTCAGAATTGGAAATAGGTCAGCCCTGGAGAGAAAAATTCCATGCAGTTGGCCTCAAGAATATCTATTCCTGCCATGGCCCAGATGTTCATGGGCCTATTGCTCAAGCGCTGACAAGGCTAAGGATTGAAGCTGACTTGACATCTACAGGATGAATCTTTTCATCCGCCTGCTAGTTGAGAGCCCCTCAGGTAGATATTAATACTGTGGATGGGAACCCAGTTATACCTTTGTGTCAGTATAATCTCTCTACATGCAAACTCACCTTTCTTTCCTGGGGAATTTTCCTGCCAGGGGATATATCAGCTAAGACTGTCAATTCATTGAAAAGATTCTAATGACCTCAAAACTCGAAAAGGAAGAGGGAAAATATGTTCCCTCTGTTCCCAAGAAACTCAGACTTCTATTGACTTCTTCTCTGGAGATAAGTCATGTGATTTCCAAGAGGCAGCCATGGCTGAGTTTCAAAAAATCCCTATTACGCCTTCCTTCAAGGCAATGGGTACAATCTTGACTGACATTTACATAATTAAGAGAGAAAAGTGACCCCTCCCAGAGCAATATCTGTTCCTAACGGTGCCTTCTATCTATACCCCCCTGGAGATATTAGGACTGGAAGCCTTTAAATGGCATCTTTTCTTGCATAAAATAAAGAGCCCTCAGCTAGAAGCATCCCACTACAAGATCACAAAGGTATGATAAGCCATGCTATAGAGTTTGTATTTTATTCCAAGAGGAGAATCAGAACTGAACAGTCTTAAGTAGAGGAGATACTTTGATTAGATTTTTATTTGGGGGAAAATACTCTAACTGCTGTGTGGAGCTGATGTTGAGAACAGCATCACTGGAAGGTAAGATGCCTGTGAGGAAGTTGTTAGAAGTTATAGTGGACCAAGCTAGAGCTGTGACAGTAATGACAGAAATAAGTGAAGAGATTTAACCTAGTGGACTTATTTGTATATGAGACATGGGGGAGAAGGAGGAGTCAAAACGGACACCCAGCTTTTCAGCTTGGACAAGGATGAATGCTAGAGTTAGCCACTTACACTAGGAACACAGAGGGAGGGAAAGGTTGGTGGGAAAAACAGATGATTATCAACTTTCTGGGACGCCTTGAGTTTGATGCAGATCTGGATTAAAACCGGGTCTCCCTCCATCACAGTCCAGGACCTCTAATGCAACATAGGGAGCACTCCCATGGAGATGTCCAGAGGGCAGCTGGATGAATGGGCCTGGGACTGAGGAGAACTGTCTGGCTGAGACATAAATCTGTGCATCATCGGAAAACAGATAACACCTAAAGCTGTGGAAATGGAGGAGCTCTTCCAGGGAAATTGTGTAGATTGGAGAAATAAAAGGGTATGTATCTGGCCCTAGGAAACACCAGAATAAAAGCAGATGAGTCTTCATGGGAGGCTAAGAAAGAATAGCCAGAGAGGTAGGGAGACCACGAGAGTCTTACTTCAGAGAAACCAAGATGACGTAAGATTTAAAGGAAGAAAACGTTGTCAACAGAGTCAAATGCTGCCAAATGAAGAAATAAAAACTGCAGCAAGGAGCCACTTTTCAGTTTAAATATGCCTTCAAAGACTCACATTTCCTTTTTTTTTTCTTTCTTTTTTTTTTTTTT